>NW_026622763.1:67767207-68081070 GCF_023065955.2 Ursus arctos | reverse complement strand
ATTCAAATTGCAAGTCTCTGTTAGACTGTGGCTCTGGGATTTAAAAAAAAGAAAGAAAAAGCACATAAAAAATAATCATCCGTCTTTTGGTCTAAGCGTTGCCAAAACATCATGTTAATCTTTTTTTTTTTTTTGCACTGAATTCATTATTTCTGCATCATAAAACCAAGGACACTAACATTGGGCTAATAATGAATGAAAATAGCAATTTAAAAATCATATCGCAATTCATGACTCCCAGACTTCATTCAGCTTTCACTTAAGAATAAAACATTCAAGGGGCGCCTGGGTGGCACAGCGGTTAAGCATCTGCCTTCGGCTCAGGGCGTGATCCCGGTGATCTGGGATCGAGCCCCACATCAGGCTCCTCCACTATGAGCTTGCTTCTTCCTCTCCCACTCCCCCTGATAGTGTTCCCTCTCTCGCTGTCTGTCTCTCTGTCAAATAAATAAGTTAAATCTTTAAAAAAAAAAAAAGAATAAAACATTCAAGGGGCACCTGGGTTCCACAGCAGTTAAGCGTCTGCCTTCGGCTCAGGGCATGATCCTGGCGTTATGGGATCGAGCCCCACATCAGGCTCCTCCGCTATGAGCCTGCTTCTTCCTCTCCCACTCCCCCTGCTTGTGTTCCCTCTCTCGCTGGCTGTCTCTATCTCTGTCAAATAAATAAATAAAATCTAAAAAAAAAAAAAGAATAAAACATTCAAAATAGCATTAGAATTCTTTTTATTAAGTCTTGTGACCAAACAAACTAGAGATGAGGCCAAACAAATCCATTGTAGGGACTCTTCTACAGGTTGTCAGATTGTTTCCCCTACAACATCTCCCCAGCATGTCCCTGCCACCTCAAACCTCAGACGCGTATAACCATCCTTGATGATCCATTTATTTGAAGACAAGACAGGGAGGTGGCAGCTGTCTTTAAGTCTTTGAAGGGCTGGTTGTCAGGCCAAAGAGGGAGGACAGTTATTTCCTGCATTCCGGAGGACAGAACCAGAACCCATCAAATCTAAAGCAAGGTAGTTGGACTAAACATGAGAAAAAGCAGCATAACAATGAGACCAGCGTGAACCGTAAATACTGCTGTACATGGAGGGGGGCCAGGTGACCACCGTCTGCCATATGATTGAGGGGACAGAATTAGGTGACCTCTAAAGGAGCTCTGCTGCTAAGAGCCTATGAGTCCATGATTACAAGAAAAGAATCAAGGTTTCTTACTAGGTCAGTATCCTCCCTTTCCCTGTTTCCTTTTCTTTATCTGCCTTCCCCTCCTCTTCTCAACAGAGTGAGATTTCTGGCCACACCCTCTTGCTCTGTTCAGTTTCGGACCTAAGACTTGGGTAGCTATGTGACACTCAATGGCTCTACTCTAAGAAGCGTCTCGATTCCAAATGATTACTCTTCGGTTTTTGCATACATTTCTTTAGAAAGATAATTCCAATAAAAAGCTTCAGCACATTTCCTGTTCCTTCCTAGTCTTTAATTCCTTCACCAAAAATAGGGAAAATTAAACATAGCTTAAAGTTATGAATGAGTAGATAGTATTTCACATTCTTCATTTATGTTCTTCCCGAAAACTGACACATTTCTCTCATTTATGAAAGCCATTTTCTTTTTCTCATGCAAAATTTACTCTCAGAAACATAAAATGTTTTAGAGATTTTTACCCTTAATATACATCTCTAATACTTCCATGCTCTCTCTTCAATAAATTCCTTCTGTCGGTTGCACTTCAGGACACCTCCAGGTGTATAAACCAGGTGCTGACTTCATGATATACAGAACCAACAGCATTGTTAAATTACTAGAACTGTTCCTTTTTGCAATTTCTAAATTGTTAACTCCTTCAAATCACATGAGTTTATTGAAATTTTGAAAGCTATTATTTTTCTAGTAATAACCATTACATGAATCATCAAGAATACTATCCATTTATAGAAGCAAATACCTAATAGCAACCACTCCTTTGTCCTCCAACTTTGAAGCATTAGTTATAAACCACCAGAAAGGCTATCGCCTCTCATTAGGGTGTGTGGGGGGGGGGGGGTATGTGTGTGTAGTATGTATACATACGGGAGATCTTGCTAAAGCCAAAGAATCCCTGACATGGGTACACCACTCTGCTTGCGAATGCAAGTAGATTAATGCATACATGTGTGTATGTATATGCATATACATACATATTCATAAAAGTAGAACATATACCTATATATTACATATGTATTTACACATTACATATGTATATATACACTACACACACACACACACACACACACACAAAATGCTTGAGAAATAGAACTTTTAGTTTATAGCGTCTGGGGATTAGAACTGAATGAGTCTACCTCAACTTTCCCATATCCTCCTTAACAAGTGGTAGGCTAGGATGAAAGTTAGTCTTAAGTAAAATTCTGCCAAATTTTCAAACATTTATCAGCAAGTAGGCACAAAAATAGTCAACCTCAACTGATAAGTTTGGAGAAGTTCTACTCTTTGTCTTCAGACACACCCACAGACACTTTGCATGAAAGGTTTACTCCAAGGTCAGTGCCATGCTGTTCTAATGGTGAGAATGGCAACACTCACCTCTCACATAATATTGATTAGGCGACAGTGCTCTGTGAAGTGGGGGACCCAGGATAAGTGAGCTCAACACTTGAGGGCTTCTCCAAAGGAATTGGGTAGCTGGGCTTGCTAGACTTCCGTAAATTTTCATGCAAGAGTGGTTGGACTCAAGGGTCAAATATATGTTAAACATTACCCATTTCAGCAGTGAAAAATTATTTCTCATGTTTCTTATGCTAATTAGCAAATCCTCAAGTGCAGATTTCCACAGCAATAATTGAAGAGCTTGGTAGTCATGACTGGAGAATGGACTGCTGATCAGGATACTTCAAATGCTAACTAACTACTGCTAGGATATAAATGAAAAATTAATTTCATTCATCTATCATACTACTTATCCTGAAGCATTTTTAAAGAAAGGTTTCACAAAGACGATATAATAATCTAATGCCCAATTCTGGAATGCCGTAGTGTCTTATCTACTTTCATGACAGATAATTGAATAACATTGAAATCTCAAGACTGCGTCAATATGAGGCAAAATGGTGAGGTCAAGTGTCCGCTTTCTCCATCCCCTACTTTAAACTCAGTGTCCAAAACTAAATGACAAAAACAGCATCTCTTCTGATGTCTCCTCCCTAGGTATTTGCCACCACAATCTTCCCATCTGTCCAGACCAGGTACTTGCAAGTCATCCTCACTGGCAACTTCTCAAACAAACTAACGTATTCAGGTGGTCACTGTGGTGTGTTGAACGGTGACCCCCAAAAAGATATGTCCATGTCCTAATCCCCAAACTTGTGAATGTGGCCTTATTTGAGAAAAGGGTCTTTGCAGATATAATTAAGTTAAGGAACTTGAGAGGAGTTCATCCTGGATTATCTGTGTGGTCCCTAAATTCAACGACAAGTGACCTTATAAGAGAAAGTCAGGCAGAGATGTGACAAGGAAGATTGGGCAAGAAGGGGAGGCCATGTGAAGACAGGACAGAGATTGGAGTGACTGACACAGCCACAAGTCAAAGAATGGCTAGAGTCACCAGAAGCTGAGAGGCTTGGAAGGATTCTGGCCTAAAGCCTTTGGAGGGAATACAGTCTTGCCAACAACTTGATTTCAGACTTCTGGTCTCCAGATCTGTGAGAGAATACATTTCTGTAGTTTTAAGCCACCAAGCTCATAGCAGCAGTCCAGGAAACTAATACAGGCACCAAATCTTCTTGAGACTACTTTTTTAATATCCTTGAATCTATCTTTTTACCTCTATCGCATGTCACTGACATAATTCAGACCGTCAGTAATTTCCACAAAAATTTTGATTGACAGGAAAAGAGACTGATAGGTAACAGCAAAGATAAACTTCTAGTCTGAGTTTTCATGGGGCCGAGTCTTACAAACCCTATGCTGTGTACCCACTATCTGCCCAAACTGAGCACTTCTGGAAAAGGGAAAATGCCAACATACCTGATTGTCATCATCAACGAACTTTCTGAACACATCCGGCGGTCGGTTAAGTTGTGCAGCAGAAACATACCTAGTCTGACTTTACCTGAGTTTGAGAAACTACACAGATTTCTCATCTATCTACTGAAGAAGGAAAGCAGTTTGCTTCCCTTTTCTCACATATGTCTGATATTGCTTCAGTACTCTGGATAACACAGACCTCTCGTGAATCTAAACGTTTTTCCTTTCACCTTGGACTGAGGAAAAGCTACAACAGGAAAGGGACTCCAGTGCTCAGCGGTATTAACCAGATTAGTGCGTGAGCTGACTGATGGGAAGGAGACTTCAGCAAAAGCTTCGGGGCAGGGAGAGCAATGCGTCCAACCGTAATATTGATAAATGGTTGTTTGGCACCTGGAGAGCTGTTTCCTGAATTCTTCAGAGCGCTAAAGCCTGAAAAAAAAAATGATCTCTGCACTAAGGTGGATGCCCATGGGCAGATGTTCTAGCAACTGTACCGTTCTACTAAGTCTAGAAAACCCAGTCTCCTGGGGCTAATTAGATTATTGATTTCCAAGAACCATTTGGCTTCAAGCAAGCTACCTACTCCGGAGATGGAAATCTGTTCTAGGTTGAAAATTGCAGTATGTTTTCCCACTGGTTTAATGCAATTTCCATAGTCTTTACCTATAATGTAGGTATTTAACAAATACCATTTCAATAGGTTACCAATTACTGATTACAGGCAATGGTGCTGAGAAGGAATTCTTGAAACCTTCTCCATGCTTTAGGACGCTTCTTCAGGATTTCTCCTGTTGACAGCTGTTTACTCATTTTTAGATTCCAGCACTTCATCTCTTCTTTCTCAACATCTCCACCCAGACACTGTAATAAATAAGACTAAAAACATCAGAGCATATCAAATTTGGAGGGGGGCGGTGAGAAAATCTGGGGGAAATTTCTACTTGAAGCCTCTTCTGTTAATGTCTATCACAGCTTCTCATTACCCGGGAACAGAAACCACAGTGAATGCTTCTGTCATAATACATGCAAAAAATAACTCACTGGATTGTAAAGAGACCGTTTTTATTGTATTTATTTTGGGTTGGATATAGAAATAAGCCATCGAGGAGCATGCATATGTGCATAAACACAGATATACAATTTGGCAAAGTAAAATCATACCATCACAAAAGCGTGACCATAAAGTAACGAGATTTATTTCTTTGTCAGACTCGTGGAAATCACTTGTCATGCTGTATACGCATGTATAGCATAACTGTGTTTCAACACTGAAATAGCTAAGCTCACAAGTATGCTGGAGTCCCTTCTCCATTCAACACTCACCCATCAGCTTTATGACTCACCAATGCCCCAAAGGCTCAAGCTCTGTGAACAATGGACATGTAGACAAATTAGCTGGATATACAGCAGGAGTGGCACATAGAGCCGCCCTGAGTAAATGACTGTCACCCTCCATCTGGTGATCCAGTTTCAGTTGTTCTTGAAAGGTCGACTTGCCAAGAGGAAAAGAAAAGTCCAAAAGTTCTCATGCTCTGCATGGCTGATACTTGTATGTCTGATATTCCTTTAATTACCATTTATGGACCCGGCATTGGATATATTATCTCTAATTCCTACAGCCACTCACAAATGGGCAGACTATGATCATCATTACCTTTTGCAGATAAGGAAACAGGCTTATAAAGGCGAAATGACCTTGCTAGAGGCTCACAAGTGATAAATAGATGAGCATGTATTAGAACTTCTGTCTAATTACCGATCTTCCGTCTCATTACCAAGCCTTGTGACTCAAAGACAGAGCCCTTTATGCCCACAAATAATGGTAAAAGGTAAATGTAGATAGGGGCGCCTGGGTGGCACAGCGGTTAAGCGTCTGCCTTTGGCTCAGGGCGTGATCCCAGAGTCCTGGGATCGAGTCCCACATCAGGCTCCTCTGCTGGGAGCCTGCTTCTTCCTCTCCCACTCCCCCTGCTTGTGTTCCCTCTCTCACTGGCTGTCTCTCTCTCTGTCAAATAAATAAATAAAATCTTTAAAAAAAAAAAAAAAGGTAAATGTAGATAGCCCAGATACTGAAGACTGGGTGTAACTCACACTAAGGATCCGTAAGGAAAACAATGGAATGCCTGTACCTGGTAAAGATGGGGCAAGGAAAGATTCTAGAAGAGGAGGAAGAGCCTCTGGGGGGCCTAGGAACACCGTGTGCCTTCTCACCATTCTGCCCAAGGAAGCTTCTGAGTTCAAAGCCCTTTCTTATTTCATCTCATTGACTCGGGATAAAGCCCGCTCTCACTCAAGGGCTTCAAGAGTAGCAAGCACATTTGAATTACCCAATGCATCACGGAAGTATTGTTAGGAAAATGCCAACGCTATCGAAAATGAATTAAATTTTTCTGACAGATCGAGTACGACTCGTGCTCCCCTTTGCTTTCAACTGGTGTGTTATTGCTTGGCGTTTCACCATCTCGCTATCTTTGCTTCGCCGGCTTTGTGCTGTAGAAGCAACATTTCCAGCCACTAGGGATCGAGTCAGGGTTTAGGCTTTTCTGTCTGAGTTCAAATTTTCCGAGTTTGGAGGAAGGCCGCTCAAAGGTCACTGAAATTAGAATAACCCAAGTGAAAAATACACCAAGGGAGACTTTATGGCTTCTTCCCTAACGTGACCAAGAGAAAGAGGTAGGGAATAAGATGGCTTCCATGACGCTTTTTGTTGTGGCTGTTGTTTCTAAGGTCAAAGTTTCTTTAGCTGTGGATAAATTGTCAGCATCCTTGACTCTGCGTGTTCTACTCAGCCCCACGTATCGCCACGGCTCCAGAACTGTCCCTCAGAAAAAGTGCCGAATCACGAAATGAGACATCAGAAGCAAGTAAGTAAAAACACCTATGGGCAAGGTTGTGTTCAAATGTAATGAAATTCAGAAATTTCTGTAGGGATCTTGTCTTTTTATCGAAGTAAAATAATTTTCCACACCACGGTTGTCCCACTTCATTGCTTTTTATGTTTGCAACTTTGATGACAAGGAAAAAAAAAGGAAGAAAGGAAGGGGGGAGGGAGAAAGAAAGAAAGAAAGAAAGAAAGAAAGAAAGAAAGAAAAAGAAAGGAAGAAAGAGGGAGAGAGGGAGGAATAATAGAAAGGATTTGTTATCCATGCCCTCTTCTGGAAATAGATGAGAATAGCTCAGAAACCCAGGGCTGTGCCATTCTCTTTCATTAGAAAGCAAAATGATTCATGCTAGCAGTGTCAGGCTTCCAAGGGTCAGATGTTATTTGGTGTTGACGTGGTATAGTGGAAGGGGCTGGAACTTAAAAAACTAAAAACTGTGAATTTAAATCCAGCCTTTGCTCCTAACCTTCTATGACCTTGAACAAATTATTTAAATCATTTGGTTCAGTGTCTTACATATAGTAGACCACATATTTGGATTAGAATCACCAGAGGATACGTTAAAAAAATATAGAATCTTGGGTCCAACCCATCACTAGAATTGAATGGCAGGAAGAGGCATGAATCTGAATTTTAAATGATCTCCAAGGAAATCCTTAAGTAGTGTTCTGGCTTCAATTATCTCATCTGTATGATGATTTTCTTAGATTATCTGTAAAGCCCCTCACAGCTCTAACACTTTATGATTTTGTAAAGCAAAAGGGATAATTGCCCAAGAGACTAACAAATTGTGATACGCCCATAGAACGGTACTACTCAGCAATAAACAGAAATGAATTATTGACAAATCCAACAATATGGAAGAATCTCCAAAAAATTACCAAAAGAAATAAACTAGACAAAAAAAAAAAAGATGATTCCACATACCTAAAATCCAAAAATGCAAAGTAATCTATAGTCACAGTGATTGTCTAGAAATGGGGACAAAAAGGGATTACCAAGGAGTACTATGAAAATTTCAGGGTGAAGTCTATGTTCGTCATCTTGATTAAGGCGGGAGCATCCCAGGAAAATACACACGTAAAAATTTATGAAATCATACACTTTAAATTTAAAATCTGTGCCTCAATAGGTTGTTTTAAAAAAAGAAAGAAGGAGGGCCGCCTGGGTGGCTCAGTCGTTAATCGTCTGTCTGTTCGGCTCAGGTTATGATCCCAGAGTCCTGGGATCCAGCCCCGCATCAGGCTCCCTGCTCAGTGGGAAGCCTGCTTCTCCCTCTCCCACTCCCCCTGTTGTGTTCCCTCTGTCGTTCTCTCTCTGTCAAATAAATAAATAAATAAAATCTTAAAAAAAAAAAAAAAGAAGGAAGGAAGGAAGGAAACAGACTAGGAGCTTGGGAAAGCTTTACTATCCCCGAGGATTTCCTGTTCAAGCGTAGAAAATGACCATCTGAGGGCAGGAAGAGGGAGTGTCCCTGGACAGAGAGCAGGGGGCATTCATTACACACAGAAGGACTCACGGGCATCCTAAATTGCTCCACTTCAAAGGCCAGAGGAGTCATCTGGAAGCTATAAAAGCCGATGCTGTGGGCTGCCCAGGTTGGGTACCAGAAGACTGACTGCTGCGGATCGACTGCCAACAATCTGCCTGCCGCGGGCCCCACCTGCCGAGGCCGCTATGGATCCTCCCCACGTGCCTCCTGGTCCTGCCGCGGAGTAGGTAGTGCCCATCACATTCAGCCCAGGGTGGCATCAGGGCTTCTGAGACTCTCACACTTGGGGGTGGTGGGGGGAGCGTGCATTCAGAATGACCTCGCCGGCACAAAGGAGCCTCAAACTAGAGTCATGTCAAGCGCTTGCTCTAAGCGCATCCAAAAGAAGGTTCCCAGTTCCCACTGTCACTAGACTGACACCAGTATCACAGTCTGTGTCTACACATTCCCTTCTGTTACCTTCCCAACTAACTGCCCCCACCCCTCCCACACGGGGATTCATAAAAACAAACGGCCAAACTCGGGTGAAGCGCGTACACCGGCATAGGCGATGCAAGGGGGTTGCCTACGCCCTGAGCTCTGAGCTCCACTTTCAGCAGGCTTGAAAGAACTTTACTGGATGCACTGGCAGAAAGCTAAATTGAATAAAGATGAAAGTTGATAAAATTCCTGGTAAACCCACAGATGGTCCACTTTAAAGGCAACAGTCCTATTCACTTCTGATTAAAATGGAAATTGTCTGTGAAGAACCTCCTTGGAACAAAGTTGAGTGATGGGACTAGATTAAGAGAGAAGTTCATTACCCTTAAGTGGAAAATGCACAAAGCCATCATTCAGAGGCAGTAATGGAGTAGTGATGTAAAGAGATAATTAAAAGGACAACTTAGCTGAACAATTTTGGAGATCCTCAGGGCACCAAAGTCCTTCCAAATACATACTATCCTGGCTACCGAGATGATCAGATTGGTGTCACATCTTATATGTCGGCCCAATTACCTTTGAGTATTACAACACAGATATTAGAGATGAGTCCCGTCCAGCCTCTAGTCTGTTTTTTCTGGTTTGGGGGAAGGCATTTACTTCATTTCCTCGGCACCTATATTTATCCCAAGGAGCCCTCGCCTGTTTTATCTGACCAATCATGGGGAGGCACGCATTTGCATAATCGCTCTCCTTGCCCCACCCCCATTGGCACCACAGCCCATATCCCAACTCCAGAAGCAATCAACGTGGTAGAATCTTATCACCTTTACTAAAAGAAATGGAAATCTGCTGCCAATTACACAGAAGTCCGTGGCAACATTAGACTCTAGTTCAGCACTGTCCCCCTCCTTCCCTCCCTTTTCCTTCCATTTCCATAGTGTATGGAACCTCATTTACAGCAGACTCTCTCAGGAAAAGTAGAAATGGTAACATTCTAAATTCCAAATGTTAGCCACAGATTGTTCTGCAAACATTGGTGGGTCCTGTTGTTTAGTAAAGACCATGAGAACCTCAAAGAATAATTGGAAGTTTGTAGAGCAACTATGGGTCCAGTTCTCCCATACTCTCTGCATTTTCGAGACAGGAAGTACTAATTATGGGGTGGAGTATTTCCTATATTTACTCGGACGCACACTGTATGTACACAGAGCATTTCCCACACCTGGAGACCAGGACCAGTTGAACCTGTATGATGTCAGGCGATAGGTCTAGGTTTAGATGTTACCGTCAAAGATCATCTTAACTAAGCAACCAGGCCACTCAAATCTCCAAATGCGACTTCCAATTGCTGGTGACCCAGAGTGACCTGGAGATCAGTTACCATCATTCTAACTCTATTTTCTTCTAACACTCACCACCAAATTCCTCTAGGGAGAGTGAAAGATTATTAACAAGAAACACTTTGGCTTGCCCAGATGAAAAGGAATCCAGATGAAAACAAAGTATTCTAATTCTTAATCATTGAGATTTCTCAAGGCTGGCAGGTGTAATGCAATAGTCATCAGCAAACAAACTGGAGGGTGGGAATTGAGTGCAATGCATCATATTGGATACAGTTAACCGGAAGGTTCACCTGAGGAACAGAACTAGTAGACACTTAAGCTTTAAGGTGCCCCCTAAGAATCAGGCAGTAATTATAAAATAGGGTTCATGGAGAGCACCTTTAAATCACAGTGAAGAGCTCCTTTCTGAAACCGCTGGTTAAGTTATTGCTTCTGACTATTGCCATGGCTGCGATCCCTTTTACAGAGCCAAAAAAAAAAAAAAAAAAAAACTAATTTTAGCTACAGCTTCTTTAACCTCTTACCTTTCCTAGGAAAGAATTTCCTTCAGAGAATCCAATAGCTGAATCTTCTAGTAATAAACACTTTAGAAGATAGAAAGAAAGAAAAATTCGGTTGAGAAACTTTTCACAAACTCCAGAGGGGTTATTAAAAACAAGTGCAAAGAAATGCCATGCCGGCCACAGCTGTGGCTACGTGCTCTGAAAAGGAGGAATGTGGCAGAAAGAGATTTTTTGTGCCGAAGTTAGTACTAGCGTGGATGCTAGACAAGCCAGTGCTATGCCTAGGGCTGAGAGCAGTCACCTGCTTGTCTTTAACCCGCCTAACACCCTAGGGAGCATTCATGTGGCTCTCCTGAGGGCTCATCATACACACATCTGGGGACCCACAAAAAAAGGCTTTGCCCATCTGGATTCACGATGCTGCTGTTTCTGAGGGGGAAGCTTCTTCATTATGCTGAAATACAGTGCATGATTGAAACTTAACTTCGGTGCTTGGGAACAAGCAACTTACAACTAACCCCACACAGATGATTTTTTCTTTTATAATACCCAAAGCCATCCAGACTCAATGCAATCTCTTTCAAATTTTCAGTGGCATTTTTCACAGAACTAGAACGAATAATTCTAAACCACCAAAGATCCCAAATAGCTGAAGCAATCTGGAGAAAGAAGAACAAAGCTGGAGGCATTGCACTCCCGGAATTCAAACCGTAGTATAAGCAATAGCGCTTGAACCAATATGGCATCGGCATAAAATAGACATGCAGATCAACAGAACAGAATTAAAGCACAGAAATAAACCCACACATATTTGAACAATTAATTTATGTCCAAGAAGTCAAGAACATACAACGGAGAAAGTCTCTTCTGGAAAGCCACGTGCAAAAGAAGGAAACTAGACCCTTATCTTACACCACATAAAACAAGTTACTCCAAGTGGATTAAAGACCTGAATGTAAGACCTGAAACCATAAAATTCCTAAAAGAAAACGTAGGCAATAAGTTCCACGACATTGATCTTAGCATTCTGTTTGTGGACCTGACTCCAAAGGCAAGGGAAACAAAAGCAAAAATAAACAAATGGGACTATATCAAACTTAAAAGCTTCTGCACAGCAAAGGAAACCATCAACAAAACAAAGGCAACCCACTGAATCAGAGAAGATATTTGCAAATCACATATCCAACAAGGGGTTAATTTCAAAAATATATAAATAATTTATACAATTCAACAATTAAATAAAAACCTAATGACCCAATTTTAAAAATGAGCAGAGGATCTGAATAGATTGGTGGGAATGTAAATTGGTACAGCCACTATGGAAAATATGGAGATTCCTCAAAAACCTAAGAGTAAATCGAAAGAAAGAAAGAAAGAAAGAAAGAAAGAAAGAAAGAAAGAAATTATTTCCCTCACCAAAAAAAGAGTAAATATACCATATGATCCCTATTCCACTTCTGGGTATTTATCCAAAGAATTTGAGAACACTAATTTGCAAATTATGTCAATAACAGCATTATTCACAATAGGTAAGATATGGAAACAACCCAAGTGTCCATCCATAGATGAATGGATAAAGAGGATGTGGTATCTTCATGCACACATACATACACATAATGGAATACCACTCAGCCAAAAAGAAGAATGAAATTTGAAATCTTGCCATTTGCAACAACAAGGACCTAGAGGGTACTATGCCAAGTGAGTAAGTCAGTCAGACAAAGAAAAATATCATATGATTTCACTTGTATATGGCGTCCAAAAAAATAAATAAAACAAATGAACAAACAAAACAATAGAAAAACTCAAAGATACAGAGAACAGATTGATGGTCCCCAGGTGGGAAGGGGATCAGGAGGTGGGTGAAATGGGTGAAGGGGGTCAATGGTATGTTGATGGATGGTAACTAGAATCTTGGTGGATCTCTTTATAGTGCAAACCAATGTCTAATTACAATGTTGTATACCTGTATGTATATATACAATGTATGTACCGTTACATATGGTATACACAAATTTTACTTTAATAAAAAAATAGGTATATATTGCTATTATAATTTTTTTCATCTTTTTTTAAAGAAAAAAATTGGTCTGGGAGGGTCTAGAAAAGGTGGTGAAGGAGACCTAGCTTCTTGAGTCTGAGCCTCAGAAACTCAACTTGGGAAGCAATGGGCTCAGTAGTTCAGGCTAGACAAATGCTCAGGGTGAGAAACCTGGCTAGACCCAGATACATCCGTAGGCTGTAGAAGTGACAGTGCTGCTCCCACGTGGACAAAATGGTTCTCTTTGTGGCTCTGCTCCTTAGGCTCTGATGGTCAAAAAGTAGAGTCAGTGGCTGTGGTGAATATTCTGGGATCTGCTGGGACCAGGAACAAATATTGCTTTAATGCACACACCAACACAAGACCGGCTTTGCCATACACCCCTGGACCTGGGGGCATTGTGCAGGCTTCTTTCATTCCTCCCTTCATGGACCATAAGTTTGTCGAGTACTTGCCATAGGACCGTGAGAAGCTATTGGAATGGTGAAATGCCTGAGAGGCAGTTCTTACTGTGCAAGCAAGCAGGTAAGATAACTCTTAAACATCTGTGAATGCAACCTGATAAGGCTACAAAAAGAAGCAGAAACAAAGTTCTGCGAGCACAGGAGAAAACAGGAAGTGCTTTATTCCTCCTGAAAGGGGCCAAAGAGAGCCTCAGGAAGGGGGAAACTGGGCGGAATCTTGAAACCCAGGAGGATGTTGCCATGTGGAGGAATAGGAGAAAGCACCTTGGGGAGAAGGAACACCATAAACCAAGACACAGAGACCTCACTCCCCTCAGGGAACTTCCGTAGCACCTGCGGCTGAAATGAGAAGGATGGTGTGTGGGAGGAGGCAGGATGAGACTGTAGAAGGAGGCTGTGGACAAAATAGGAAGGGCCTTACAACGAACGATTTCAAGACAGATGGAAATGTTAGACGCCTTGGAGCTTGGGGAAGAGGAGAATTCGGCAGTCGGGGGTCATTTTTACATTTGATGGAGATGAATGTGAAACTAGTTTGGAAATGATTGAAGGGAGAATGAGTAATTAAGCAATGGAAGAGGAACGTTCAGACCTCACTTCTAGGGAATTCAGACTTACAGAAAGGAGGTGAGAAGGGTAGGAGGTTGAGGGAGGGTCTTCTGGGTCCGGTGGATGGTTGGCTTTAAAGGACGAAGTAGACTAGAGTGTGTTTATGGGCAGAGGGAAAGGCTCTGGTGGACAGAAAGAGGCCAGAGATAGAAGTCAATGGATTAGGTAGGGATGAGCTAAGAAGAAGTGGTGGAGTGACTTCGTGAAGTAACACTCAATATCTAATCCTCTGAAACAAGAACGAAGAAGAAAGCGTAAGCAAGGAAGCTCTCCTTCAAAATCAGTCTCTAGGGGCACCTGGGTAGCTCAGTCAGTTAATCCTCAGCCTTCCACTGGAGTCATGATCCCAGGGTCCTGGCGTCCAGTCCTGCAAGGGCTCCCTGCTGGGCGGGGAGCCTGCTTCTCCCTCTGCCCCTCCCCCCATTGTTCTCTCAATATCTTTTGTTCTCTCTCTCAAATAAATAAAATCTTTTTTAAAGATTTTATGTATTTATTTATTTATTCATCAGAGAGAGAGAGAGAGCACAAGCAGGGGGGAGCAGCAGGCAGAAGGGGAAGCAGGCTCCCCGCTGAGCAGGGAGCCCTATGCAGGATTTGATCTCAGGACCCTGGAATCATGACCTGAGCCAAAGGCAGATGCTTAACCGACTGAGCCACCGAGGCCTCCCTCAAATAAATAAAAAAATCTTAAAAAAAAAAAAAAGGTTTCCAGGTTTAGGGTTATTTCTGATTTCACGTCATGAGTTTCTCCAGAAGTGCCTAATTATAAAAACCTGCCATAGCACTTGCTCTGACACTGAGAAGCCCGAAGTCTGGGTTTTCAGTTCTGCTTGGCATAGGCCAAACCAAGGTTTTTACTTGTTGCTCTTATTTTCAGGTTTTTATTTTGGTCTACTTCAACCTTGATTTAACGACTGAAACTACCAGACAAAGAGGGACATAGAAAGAGAAAGCATTCCACTTCTCCATTAACTCAGCCTTCCAGGAAATCTCACCCGTCAACAGCCACAATCAGCCGCACTAGAGCCCCTACCCGGAGCGCCTCCCCTCCTGGTTAGGCTGCACCAACGAGGGGCCATTGACATTCCCCAACAATGGGGACCCAACTGTACAACGGACATGACAGACACTGGAACATAAATTGCTGTATAGTCTTCATTTCATCCTACAGTCCTCTTCCTGAGTGAGATTCCTTCCATAAAAGCAAAAATTCTGGTCTTTGGTCTCTCACAGCTTCAGTTTTATGATATAGTTCGATCAATGAGGGTTTACTTCAACCATAATTTTAAGTGGCAAAGCTTAAGATTTTAACTGCCTTTAAATGTATTTCTCTAATTTTATAATAATTATCCGACTTCTTTCTTCTCCACACACTACCCTTCTCTGAAAAGGTACCAGACCTGAGGTTCTGTATAACTGAAGCTTGGGTTTGGATATTATCCAGATGAGCAAGAAATGAAAAGCCACCTGCCCTCTTAACACTCGGAAGGTTTGTTGAGAGCTGTACAAATCCCCCCGCGCCCCCGCAAACCTCGCTTACAAAGGTCTGCAAGTGGCGAGTGATGAGCGGCACGAACACACGTGCCTTTGACTGAAAGAGCGAAGTCCAATTCTTGAACAAATCATGCACTTCAGTCTCGGAGGTTCTCCACAGATGTGTTCAAGGGCTTAATGGCTACCGGGCACTACGCCGTGCCGCGTCCTGCATCAGGAGTCCTCTGTGGGTCATCACCCCGACCACAGCCAGCTCTGCGCTCTGTTTACGTCCTGCATCCTTGTCTTCCTGGATTCAGCTCCATTTCTTGTTCAACTTCGAGTCCAAGTTCTTTATCTTCCCCCTTCTGTACGTTATCACTTTTTTTGGTGGGGGGTGGGGAGTAAGCCAGAGCATTTCGATGGAAAATGTTGCTTCAGTGAAACACAGGAAATCTCCGAAGTGGGTCTCTCCCTAATCTTTCTAGGTCATCTATTAGGACCAGACAATTGTTGGCGAAGGTGTGGGAGATGTCGCCCCCTAATGGAGCAAGTGTTTTCAGGCGCATAACAGTTCAAATGTACCATCCTGAAGGTCATTCGGCTTTTTGCTCTACTTCCATTATACCCATCATCCTCTTACAAAAGTCCACTTCAAACTCAATCCTAAGTCTTTATCTTTCCTTACAAACCAGTTCCTCATTTTACTTCTAACACATTTTTTCTTTATAAAATTAATATATGGTAATTGCTTAATATTCAGAAAACACAAACAGATCAAAGACACTAAAAATCCCATGAGTCAGAAATAATCATTATTAACATTTTGAACTTAATAATCCTTTTAGTCTTTTTCCCTGCACCCAAATAAACAAATACACACATATATATATGCATATATATATATAATTTTGGATCGCTTTTTAAAATGGGATTTCTACTTTTCTTTCCATTTAGCAACAGATCATAAATATCCTTCATATCATTTAATATTTTTTCTTAAATAAAAAATTTTAGTTTCTAAATATAAATGCCTACTGCACCAACAGAACAATCCAAAGATGCATAAAGGTACACACACACACATACACACACACACATACACACACACATACACATACACACACACATACACACACACATACACACACACACACATACACACACACAGCCCGCTTTATGGGGCCCATCTGAGGTAGCCAAAGTCAATATCCTGATTCATAACCATCCAGATCTTTCTCTACCTTACACGAACTTTCACACACATATGTGGAGATTCTTGTTTGTTTTTACAAAATGCGCTCTTGCCCTACGTATTATCATGAAAGCAACTTTTCTCACATAATATACCACAGATATCCCTGAGTCAATAAGTCAAGACCTAATTCCTTATTTTAAAGAGCTGCACTAATACAGCACAGCATGGATAGACCATAATTAGTCACCCCTCGTCCTGTTGACAGACATTCCATTATTCCCAGATTCTTGCCTTACGTACATGCTTTACTTTCTATCCTATAGATTCTCATAAATAAACCTGCTGGCCAAAGGGCTGCACATTTCTGATCTGTAAACATTTTCGAGTTTTTGACAAATTCCTTTGTAAAGAGGTTGTAAAAACCCCTGCTATTGTCAGCCAGGCAGGAATGCGCCTGTTCCCACATCCTCGCCAGCGCTAAATGTTATGTCTCCTTTTCACTTTTCCACTCAGAGAGGTGAGAAATTGCATCTGATTTTTACTTTCACTTTCATTTCCCTGACTACTAACTCAGTTTTGCATTTTTTATGTGTGAATAGTCCTTCAAAATACATGTTTACAGGCTTTGGATTTTGACATATTAACATAGCTTTGATTGTTGAATCAATCTCCTGCTATCAAACACGACAGCTGTATCCAGTTTCTTCAAGTTGTTAGAGATATTGCAACAAAGATCCAGGTACGTTTTTGTGTGTGTCCACCTATTGCTCAGACTAAATTCCTAGGACTGGAATTTTCTCATGAACACCAGTAGGCAGAGCAATTAAGAGTGTGGGTTCTGGAGTCAGTCTGTTCAGACTGAAATCTAGATTTATCACTCTCTAGTAGTGTGCCTTGAGGCGAGTCGTTGAGGCTTTCTTGCTTCGGTTTCTTTACCTGCAAAATGGACATAATGATAATCTCTAACCCAACAGATTGTTGAAAAATGAAACTTAGTACAGATAAAGCCCTTGGAACCGTCTCTAGGATATAGTAAGTGCCCAATAAGCATGTGCTATGATTGGAACATCTTTAAGGCTTTCAATGCCTATGTAACAGGGTATGAAAAGTGAAGTTTTGACCCAGGCACGTGGAAACAATAGACCCCAGTACCCATGTTCTTACCCATTGTGCTTACTAGCGCTCAGGAACACAGCACTTCCGGTTCTAGTACCGAGTCTGAGAAAATAGACACACACAAACTAATGTAATGGGTCTTAACTTCAATCGATGTTCCACATTAAGGCTAGGTGCCCGAACAAAACATTCAAAGGATGAAAATAAAGGCTATTCCTCCTCCCTTGGATCCCTTGGGCAGAAGGGCTGCGAGTATGGAAGGGGAGGTGGGCATGATGAGGATGTCTTCAGCTGAGCTGTGCTGTGGGCCCCCACTGTCAGGGGAGGAGGGGAGCCTGGTCACCCTCAACCTGGTGACCTTCATATCCTCCTCCTTCACCACGGTCCATCCTCTGACAGGCCAGAAGATGCAATTAGGAAGCAGAAAGAAGGGAAGAGAATAATGAGATGTGACTCAAACCACTGTCCCAAAGATAGGTGGCCCGTCAACCGCAGGCCTCAGCTGGGGAGAAGTCTGAAGTTTGATTCATGGCTTGGACTGTATATTCCTCATTTCTGAAGCGAGCCAGTGTTTGTGACTTTGACCATAGGCCAATCTATTCCACATGAGTTGTCAGAAAAGTCAGGGGGCCAGCCAAGTTTTCAGTCAGTGACAGGGAGGGGCAGGATTCCACCACGGAATACATTTTCAAGGGGTGACAGGAGATACAAATAAAAAGCTCATCACGCTTGCTTGATGTAAGGATTCCACATAATAGAACACTGCCTTCCAGAAAACTTGCCTCGACTTACTCTCCAATGAGCAGCGTACAAGTCTTGTTTTCCCCTCACCAAAAACCCTCATGATCTATCATTGGGTTTCCCAAGCAGACTTTAATTGTGTGAAGAGAACAAACAGGGGGCTGACATGGATACATTGCTTGGCAAGTATCTTTCTAATGGGACAGCCAGTCTCTTAGTGAGATTAGCTCATGCGAACAAGGCCTGTAGAAGGAAATCCCTTCTGGAGTTGACAAGTCTGCTTCCCACAGGCCACCTGAGGCCCAGCCCTGGGTCTCCCACAGCCCGGCCACTCCAGAGGGTCCAGAAGGCCTCCAGGAGGCCAGCTGGCAGCCAGCTCTGACTCTCTTTAGCACACTGAAACTATAACAAGCAGGACAGCAGGCTTTGAGGAGGGAGGACGTGAAACAGCCCCCGGGAACCAAGAAACTCCATGTTCACAGACGAAGGGATCCGGTGTCTAATTGCGAGGCAGCTAATCGTAGAGCATCTAATTGAGAGGGAACATTTGCACAAGGAGTCGAAATCACCCTGACTCCATTCAGCGCAAAACAGGACGCAGAAAGGGACCTGGGCCTCACAAGAAACAGCAGCCACTGACACGAACAGCAGGTCTGCGGGGCTGAGGAAGGGGGCCGGCGATGGCGCGTGTGCACATTGCCGTGACAGGCAAGCACAACATCAGGAAAACACTTAATCTTCCTGTTTATCCCCAGAAGGACTAATAACCAGAGTGAGAGGGAGAGCTGCATCCCTCTTCATTTGGAAACGAGCTACCCCTAATGCCGTGTTCTCCCAGTTTATAGACCAAATACCTGCTCGCACTAAAGCTGCCACATGTTATAAACCTCACTGAGGAAGTGAATCCATCACGTTCTCGCTCCCTTAAGAATAGTTTTTCCCTGGAGTACATAACCCATTACTGCATATCTTGTAGAAATCAAATGCAGACTCTATATTCCACCACAGAACAAATAGGTTTTGTAGAAAAAAATGCACAAATCATGACATTTTGTTTTTCTTTAGCTTCAAGCTTTTATTTCGTTATGGTTATTGTTTTGTTCTCTTTCTTTGTCTTAAAGCAGCAATTCCTCTGGCATCCCTACCCCTGGGTTTGGGCCAGAGCTGAGGAAAAAAATGTCATTCTCACCTTGGTTCCTGGGCACAGAGTCAAGGTGTTATCCAGGCCAGGTGTGGACCACAGTGAGAAGTGGCCTGAGGGGCCTGAAGGTGCCTTCATTTACCTTGCGCCCTTTTCTGACTCTACCCTCCTCTTTCATACAGATTACTGACCCCATTCATCCTATGAGGGCAACAATCTCAGCTATGCCACTAACACTAGACCCACTCTGTGTGTTGAGGGACTTTTTAGTCGCCCCCATGTCCCCATGCCCAACACGGGGCTTGGCACGTCATGAGCCATGAATGAATATTTGCCAAAGGAACCTATATGTGAATGGGAGAATCAGCTGAGCATCTTTAAAGAGAACTGTGAAAAGGATCCCAAGACTGATTCTAACGCTAGACTTGGAGGAAATTAATACTAGTTGAATGCCTTCCGTGTATCAATGATAGGCAAGGCACTTGAAATCTCATTTAATTCCCACACTCCCCTACTCAGCTGTTGTGGTATATATCTGGGCTTGCTTCAGCCGGCACAAGCTGCAGCTGGAAATGGAGTTATTTTCATAAGTTTAGAAACACAAAATAGTGATGATTTTAGGAAATGAAGATCTCAGTGGTTTCTTGCGTCAACCTTCTTGTGTTCTGTCTTCTCAATGTGCCGAGCCAGATCAATCCCTCAACCTATCTTTTTCTTAAGGCAAGTTCTGTAGCGAAGGTGGGAGGAGTCAAAAGTTATGTTTTATCAGGGAGAAATTTTACACACTTAAAAATTATTTTCAACACCTGGGGCTTGACTCACTGAATTTATCCTTGGCTTTAAATTTGTCTAGGATGGTTAGAGATGGTTAGAGAGGGAAAGCAAGGCTATACAACTAGGACAATGACACTGTGCAATTTAATCTCTAAGAATGCACAAGTACCCCACGTTTCTACAATGCTTCAGGGACACCACCAGGAATGTCACTCAAAGCTAACATTATCTTTAAAAGAACTTTAAGCCAAGGAGGTCCCTTTGTGTTTTGATATATTCCCAACACACACAACCTTAGTTACCTCCTTCTCTTAAAAATAAAGTTTGGGGAGAAGGGATTATCTTAGATTTCTGGTTGGTTAAATTGTGGATAAACAAGAGTATGTAGTGCTTTGCTTCAAGGAACAAATAACGTCTGATGCCGGCCAAAGTCCCTGTTGGCATGGTATAGCCTTTTCCTAGGTTAAGTTTTGTCAAATGGACATCGTAAGATCATTTCCAATGTTCCATCCCATGGAAAGATATAGTTACGTTCTGGAAAGGTATTTTTCCTTCTAACTTTCCTTCCATTGTTGTGTCCAGGATGCAACAAGAGGAAGCAAGGCTGACTATAATGGTCTCAAATGGAGAACTTCCCGTGGACGTGACCAAATGGTCAAGGCCTGCCATTGCAGCTGGAACCTCATTCAAGATAAACTGTTATCTCTAACGTGTATAATCCTAGACTGAAGCACAGCTGAACCTTGCTCATTTCGGCACAAGAAAGAGAATTCAATGGGCACAAAAACTCTTTTTAAATATTTGTTTTCAAGGACATTACTCAAAACTTGCCTACTATATGCAGTTTCTGCATAATAAGTTAGCCATTTTAATGATGTCAAAAACTCATGGTCAAGTGAATTTAAGATAATCCCCAAAGTAATTGTTTAAACACAAAGTGATATCTGGCTTTAAGTGTAGGTTCCCAGAAGAGCTTAGGGGGCCATAAACTAAGAACTTTAATCTGTGAGTTCAGATGGAAATGGAACAACGGGAGCTCTCCTCCTTGACTCTGATATTCTCCTTCTTAGCGTTATTGCACAGATACCCAGAGATTCGTTGGACACTATTTCAAAATCCACCTCAATAGTCCATGGCAGAAAATTTAACCGTCTCCATAGCTTTTGTGACCTTTTTCTTTTTTCTTTCTTTCTTTTTTTAGTGCTAGATTTGATCTCCATTTGAACTTTTTGTCCCTTCCCCCAGCTGGTCTTTAAAACATCAAATCAGAGGAACAAAGCTTTTTATGGACTAATATTCCTGGGTTTCCCCCACTGGATGTCCATCTTTGTATATCTTCACACATGACATAGCCGAGGAGATGGCCCCACTGTTGGAGAAGCTCATAGCCCTCAGTGAGCACAGCCCTGTGATCTCAGCCTAGGGAACCGAGGCGCCGCATCAGGGACCGGCGTGAATGAGGAGAGAGAGCGCCACCTCCATTCATGTGGTGTCATGGACACTCCCTCACTGTCAGCAGCCTCCTTGCCCAGGTGCGCACTGTTCTCCATCCTGACTCAACATTCAAAACCTCTGAGCCATCTTCCTCGTGTCTTATTTTGCAGGGGGCAGTTTTAAATACTTCGTTTCAATTATCTCCTAGATGAGGACATTCAAAGTATCGGCGGACTGTTTAATGTGCCAATGAAAAGTCAGACTTCCTCCTCTAGAATGGCAGTTGGTTATCATTTTTCTTGGTCTCCTCGGCCACCCACTCCTTACCCATCACGCACATGGGTGTGTGCACTTTTCCGTGCATCCTTAAGACCAGGTGGTCAATAGCATTTGTTCACATCCCTTCCCCCACTTCCACAAAGTTTGATAAAGGATCCCATCTCTTTGGCTCTTCCTCCATCAACCCTAAGTGGCCACATCTTTCTTTGGACACATGCCTCAAGCTAGCTGGAGGGCTAGGCATGTCAGCCTAATTCATAACCAGGTGAGAGCAATGCTAAGAGACACTCACAGGAGGCTTGTCAGTGACCTAGAAGCATTCTTAGCTTTCCCAGAGGCTAACTCACTTAACCTCTACAATTAACCCAACCCCAAGTTCTGTTGTTGTTATTTCACAGAGGGGACATCTGAAGCAGAAGGGACACCTGAGTTGCAGGAAGTGAAAGCAATGTGGCCCGATGTTACTCAGCAAGAAAGTAGCTGAGAGGTTTTGAGCACAGGGAGTCAGGGCCTCGAAGCCCCGTTCCAACCACTGTGCCATCCTGCCTCTCCAAATGCTGAGGGACAGACAGAAGGTGGGCTGCTTCACCCATCTGGCCCAAGAAAGAATGATATATCCACTCAGGTATTACCGAGATCATTATAGAGTAAAACACAGCAAATATTTTGGTCTGAGTATTTTTGGACTGTAATCATTTAAAAGCAACTTTCATTTTATTGGCAGGAGAATTACAGATTTCTATGCTATAAACAGCGATGGATTGGGGCATAAATAAAAAATTTTAACCATTTTCTATCTTTTGTAGATGGGAAAAGGGAATTTTCTATTGCCCATAGGCATCTTGGTGGGTTGAGAGGTCTTTCTTTATGCAGATGGGCTTTCTGGCTTTAAGTCTACGGGAAGCTTTTATTTTCTAAATCTTGCCTGACAACCAGTGTTTCACTCATTGTGGGCCTCACACAGCTTCTCATAAAATATTTTGCTTCTAAGTGAGTTGTGAAAATGGGACTCACAAAACGATGACAGAAATATTGCCATAAAAAAACCTTCCAGAAGCCTTCGTGGTAACAAAATGGAATGTATGAGGAAAAAAAATGTTTAGGTAGCATTACAAAGGTGTACAGGAAATAGAAGAGGATTTCTTTTTACTGGAAGCCACTAAAAAAATTCATTTAAGGCCATACTGTACTCATATAATCTCTTTTGTTAAAAATAATATTTTCCAGAGAAATTATGTAAGACACAACTGATGTTAATTTCAGTGGCTTATTAACAGATAAAAATGAGAAAGTACTACAAACCGTTAAGAGGAAAATTAGGAGAACGTTTTCCTTATGAAATGTCAATCAAGGGCGAGTGAAAAGAAGACATCCCAGATATTCAAACCCTTGGAAAATATGCTCCCTGTGCACTATTTCTGAAATAATTATTAAGGATGTATTTTAGCAAGACACAAAAGCAAACCCAATTAAGGAGGAAATCTGAGATCTAACAAACAGGGAAACCAGCCAAGCAGTGTAATACAAAGAAAGCCCACAGTGACAGACATAGAGCAAACCCAAGAAGTCTAGATTACACCTGTAGACAGTACGTTCCAGAGCCATAACCTGGTGATACGGCAAATAGGCATATTTTCTTTCAACAATCAGAATAAGAAATGGCTAATAGAACCTTAAAAAAAAATTACAGATTTTACAAAGAAATCAAACATGGCATGATTTTGAGCACGTTAGAAAAGAAAATCCATATGACCTTGGTGATTGAAGAATTGCCTTTACAAGGACATGAGGTTAGTCAGAGGGCATGGCGTGTCTTTTCCTCCTGGCCGATCACACTGCTCAGTTCTGCAGTAAATACCCTATGTGATTATATCACAACTGCTCTTACTTACAGTTGTAGGGCCGAATGTAAATTACTCATCTTGACAACCTAAAAATAAGGGTAAAACCAGACAAACTTGGGAAATTTATGGAGAAGAGAGGTACCGGAAAGTATGGGAAGATAATTTCTTCATTGTACCTAATGGGAATGAAGAGATACTACTAAGAAGCAGAGATGGAAGTGTATTATTAGGTACAAAAGTGCAAGTATAAGGGAACCACTCGCTGATTAAATATTCCCACCGACCCTTAAAATAACATAAAATCTGATTTACTCTAGGCTCGTGTTGTCCTGGGGGAGGGGGGAACAACACTCTATCCCCTCTTCATATTTCTCTCTAAATCAGGACACCCCTGATTCTAAAAAGTTCCCCCTGATTATCCAGACAGTTCAGCTTTAGAATGCGCTGTTGACCTCTTACTTCATGTGAGCAGCACAAGTACTGAGGGCATAAAAGAGGGAGAACACAAACAAGGATCATATTTCCTCACTCTCAAAACCCTGCTATTGGCTGGTAGATCTCCACCCACCCGTGCCCCATCCCCATGCACACTGTGGTCCAGCTCCAAGCCGTCCTTCACAAAGCCCGTTCTGGCCAGCACCTGATACTCCCAGTTGGAAAGGATGGCCTGACATGAATAGAAAGATAATGAATCTATGTGTTCCAACTGGGTTCATATCCTGCCTCTGTCACTTATTCTCTGAAACTTCCAATTATTTCATCTATCCCCACTTTAAATTCCCTATCTGTAAAACGGAGGTATTGGTATCCATCTCGCAGGTTGTATCGATGATTAACCGAAATAACGTACGAGACATTTAGTAAGGCGCTTGCCACATAATTGCCCCTCCTTCCCTTCATAGATTAAATTTATTGTGTTGAATATGAAGGGTTGTTAATATATCTGATCTTCTTTTTTCTCTATTTAAACGTCTGTGGTCCTCAGTAGAACTTTTATGAAGTGTTCCTGCATGTCTAAATTTCCAGGGTTCTGTGACCACTACCCTAATTAAACATAGAGCCAGCCTAGTTAAGCATTTCCTGGCTAGACCAGAAGCTGGATTGCTGCTGCCACCTGGTGGTTACGAGGGGGAATTTGAGGCAACGGTTTGTGGAAACTTGTGTGCTGAGGTCCAAATGGCCAAGGGCTGTCCTGCCCCACTCCCACATTTTATATTAGAGAGACCTCGGTGAAGGCAAGAAGCCTCTATTTATTTTCTAACAGCAGTATCTGGAAAGGGGGATGCATACTGCTCTGTTTTCATCTTTGGGATTATATCAAGGTCAAGGCTGACCATGGGCAAAAATGTAAAGTTCAATTTGAGGGAACGACGGTCTTTCATTTCTCTTCCCCATACCATCTTTGATTTCCCTTGTCCCCATGACACATACGCTATTTGTTCCTCAGATTAAAAGATCCTGATGAAATAATTCTCTCTAGTGTATAAGTGACTAATAAGGATTAATATGACTTCTCTCCGTCTAATGTTTGCATTTTTTACTCTCTTTTTAAACAGAGGAATTATATGTACATGGTACAAATTATAAGAAGTCCCTCCCTCAAAAACCACCCAGTTCCATTCCAGAAGCATCTCTTTATCTGTACCCTACCAGAGATATTCTGCCCATACATAAACATATCCATACAAATATTGCTTTTTATTATGTTTAAAAAGCAAGTGCTATACAAGTTATTCTGCATCTTGCTCTTTTCACCTAATGTATCTTAAAGATTATGTCATGGTATTTGCTCTTTAACAGGAATTAAAACTCAATCCTCTTCAGGGCAAAAAACCCAAATCTCTTTGTGGAAGTTGAGTGATCATCAAGCTGGGATAGAGGAGGTTTGAGGCAGTGAACCTCCAACTTTAGTGACGATATGAGTCACCTGGGAAGTTTGCAAAATAGGTGCAGTCCATTTCTGATTCAACAGGTCTGGGGTGGGGCTGGGAATGACATGATTAAGAAGAACGTGCCTGATCCCAATGCAGGCTCTGTAATCACACTTTGAGAATCACTGTTTAAAAGTAGAAGTTCTCAGCCCTGATTGCATATTAGAATCACCTGAGGAACCTCTTAAAACATTGCAGATTCTGATTAGCTTAGTCTGGGCTGATTCTCAGGTAAATCTTGTGCAAGGCCAGCATTCACGCAGCAATTCTCAAATGTGGCTGCTTACTGGAATCATTAGGGAAGCTTGAAGAAACACGCATGGGTCACACTCTTAAGGGTGATGTAATTGGTCTAGGGTGTGGCTGGAGGTCTGTATGCTTTTAGAGCTCCCCAGGTGATTCAGATGTACAGCCCCAGTTGAGAAAAACCTGTTTTAAGAACGTGCTTACCGTAATTCCGGAGTCATGACAGGTAACGCTGACAGATCAGGGAATGTGTTCGTCTCTGGCGCCACTATTTTGATAGATGTGGGAAAGTGGAAGGAGAGCTAACATGCTACCTTTCTCTATTTTTCTTTCGTTATAAATGGTTTGTACTCTTCAACAAATATTTGTTCAATGAGAACTCTCTTTTCTGTCACTGGTATGGTGGGACAATATGGCAGCCTAGCGTCCATCCTTGATCTATAAGATCAATGAAATGAGTTACACATGGAGAGAGGACCAAACTGTCTCCACCTAAAACCAGATTCGGCTGATCATACACCTGAAAGAGAGTTCCCTCTGGCAGTTACTCCTCTTTCAGGGAAATCGAGCCTCAGCGTCTTTTCAGTGGCGTTCCACCCAAAGGTATTACTATATCTTCATCTCACTTCTGGTCTAGAGGCATTTTCTTCATTCCTCCGGGCAATGATAACTGGATTGGAGGAACCATCTCTGAAACTCGTCCGTGATGAGGCCCCATCAGAGAAGCAGTCTCCATGTTAAACCCCATTAGCTGCTTTCTACAAAGACCGGTGTAGAGCTGAAGATAGAGCCAGGGTTCTATTTCCGGCTGCCAAAATAAGTTGACGGCTTGTTTCTATTGACGTATAATTGACATAGACCATTGCATTACTTCCAGGTGCATGACATGATGATTCGATATTTGTATACACTGTGAAATGGCAGTTTATTTATTGTTTTAACCATTCTTTCTAGTGACCTCTCTGGCTGGCAAACAGATTACTTCTCTGTTTTTAACTTGATCGGGCACAAGAACAAGGAGAGAACTGTTAATATTTCTCCGGCTGTGCACTTTGGCAGCACACCAGCTTTAGCTGTTTAATTTACAGCAATATGGCTGCGGGCAAGTCAGCCTAATGATGGAAACTAAAGATTTAGAGTTAAATATTAAATTTATCTCAGTCTTTATTTCTTGCTGTTTCAACCAATAAAAAAATGCCTCTGGGATATTCTAGTGTGAACGTACTTAGCTTGTGTGGTGCCTTATGTATGGCCAGAAAGACATTGAACTCTAAATTACACATGGGCCAGCCACAACATTTGTTTCTTCTTTATTTTATGTTGGTGGTATAACCTCTACTCACTGGGAATGTGATACACTATTAAGTGTTCATGTCGAAAGTAGCTTGGCCTAGGTTTTCCATCATAGGATAATATACCTACATCTACGTAGAAGGCCTACGTCTTTCTCTTTGGGGGAATTTTCTATAAATTGGGGCACTGGATAAGCAAACCAGCAAGGAAGGTGCTATGGTGAAGCCTTTTTAAAATTTGTGGCCCTTGCTATTTAAATCCAAGTTCACGGTTGAGTGTGTGTCAGTGCTATCATCAAGGAAAGTGGATGGCAATTCACTTTTTTCTGATCTGCTTACTCCCGGAAGCACCACAAAGCAAATCCTGCCCGTGCTGTTCTGGTGACGCAGCTACCCACGGCAGTTCCCAGTGAGTTGGGAAGGCAGTGTTTCCTTCTCCACCCCCACCTGGTTTAACTCCTCTCCCGCTCTGGGTCCCGAAGCTCCCTTCTATCCTCTGGAAAGCTTCCCTTGGCTGTTTGACCCTCCTCAGTTCCGGCCCGTCTTCCTCATCTGATTGATAGTCTCTCTTCTTCACTAGTTCCCATCTCTTCACCTGAACCTTCAACGAGGACACGCACAAGCTTCTGTCCTATGTCTCTGCTGTTCTCAGTCCATCCTGTCCCAGGCCACCCCTCCACCCCTGTAGTGTCCACTCCTGTCCATGGGTTGATGACTCTCGGCTCCACATCTCAGCTTCACCTTTCCTGAGGCCTAGGTCTGCAGGCCAGCTCAGTCCACACCCCACAGCACTGCAAACTCAACCAAACCAACTGTACCCCTTTGCCCTATATAACCAATTCCTTCTTTTTTCAATTGAATAAATTTTGACACTTAACATTGTGTAAGTTTAAGGTATACAGTGCATCACTTCGATACATTTACATATTATAATATGATTGCCAATGTCCAATTTCTTCTTGTGTCATCGGCTTCTCAATCTGGAAACCTCTCCCTGGCTCATCACATTTAATCCTGTAACGGCAGAAATACTTTTCAAATCCATCCTCTCTGTCTCCATTTCTACTTTCCGTACTTTATCTTCCTCACTTGGGCTATTCCTGTAACTTTCTACCTGGTTCTCCTTAATTCCAGGATTTTCCCCTTCTGTTTTCCATGATGCTTTTTAATTCTCTTGCTAAAATAAAATGAAATCCTTTGATTTACCGCTGCATTCAGAATAAGGTATCGTAGAACCTTCAGAACAAGGCGCAGATTAACCAACAACAGGATCAAACCCGATACCCCGGCATCAGTTCCTGCCCTTCTCCCACGCTCTGTTGTACCAAACTCTTTCCATTACCTGAAACACATTCCGTGTTTTCATTAAAAAAACATGTACCAAGCATCTGTTACATCACGAGCTCCGAGCAGCTGCCAAGAACACAGCAAGGGGCGATGCCTTTGTCAACTGCCCTTAATCCTGGTTCTACTGTGCGGTCTTTATCTATATAATCTCGCTCAAACTCTTCGGTAATATAGTAGTGAGATATACCTAAATCTGTTAAAGCTACCGAATGTGTTGGACACCATGTGATTTGATGCCTCAGTGCTCTTGTACCTGCTGTCTTCTTTTCCTAACATCGCCTTTACCCAGACTTACCCTCTGTTCCTGGTCTTTCACTTCTACCCACTTCCCGGCTACCTGGTAGATGCCTAAATGGAGTGGAACAGTCAGGCGATGGGTTGCAACCGTGAAGGAGGGCTGGACATGCTGACATTGACTGAACACTGCTACCCGTCAGCCCCTGCTAAGTGTAGTCACTAGTGCTTTCTCTCACTGAACACTCCCAACAGCCCTCTCCGCTTCTCACTGTACCCTCATTTCACAGACGAGGAAATTGAAGTTTAGAGAAGAAAAGTGAACCCCCAGGCAGCTCAGTGCCAGCGCTGGCACTCAACCCATCCCTGTGCTGCCTCGCACTCACAGCAGGTGACAAATAAGGAGAAGACAAAATTCTTTTTGTACTATGAATGCAACCATACAAAACATGCCCAAGAAAGAAAATTGGTAAGAAATACCACAAAGTTAGCCATCATGGTTGTGTGAGGTGGTAGGAATATTGGGCACCTCACCCACCCCCCAAGAGCTAAATGTCAGCTGCTTGCCTATCAAGACTATCCCATTCCCCTCCTCCCCCAGGAAGGCTGCCTACTCTGTTCCTGGGACATTTTTTTATATATCTCTGCTACAGCACTTATTATGTAATTTTTCTGTTTACCTGGTTTCACCTGATTGATTGAGCACCCCAAGAAAAGAGACTATGTTTTTTCATATCTCTCAACCTCCAATGCCTAGCAGAGTGCCTGGAAGATAAAAAAGTACGTAATGGGTTTTTGATAAATGAATGGTCTCTGGTGTAGGCTCTGTGAGCTGTACGGTATCTCTTGCAACTATTCAACTCCAGCTTGGTAATGCAAAGGCAGCCATAGGCAATACATAAAATAAATCATCATGGGTGTGTTTCTTTTTTTAAATTTTATTTATTTATTTGAGAGAGAGAAAAAGAGACAGAGGGAGGGAGGAAGAAGCAGACTCCCCACTGAGCAGGGAGCCTGATGTGATGCGGGGCTGGATCCCAGGACCCCAAGATCATGACCCAAGCTGAAGGCAAATGCTTAACGGACTGAGCCACCCAGGCGCCCCAGGTGTGTTTCAACATACTTTACTTATGGACAGTAAAATTTTAAATTTTTGTAATTTTCACATGTCAAGAAATATTATTCTTCTTTTGATCTTTTCTCCAACCATTTAAAAATGTAAAAACCATTGTTAGGGTAGACCAGACAAAAAGAGGAGGCAGCCGGATGCAGCCCGTGGACCATGGTTTGCCAACCTCTGCTCTGAGCCCTTCAGGTTCCCCGTCATGGTTCTCAGCATGGGTACGGTCCTGCCGTCCCATGTGTCGAGATGGTGGTGGAGACGAGCTGTGGGAGGCAGCTCACCACCCAGGCAATGCCCCATGGCCGTGGACCAACACGGTTCCACAGAAACGGGAACCCAAGGGACTGCTGGGGAGTCCCCACTCGACAGAGTAAAGCAACCTGGTAAATCTCACAGAAAGTCATGTTTTTCTATTCATCAACAAAGTTACTAGTTAGTCTCTTAGGGAGAAGAACTGGAAGGTTTGTAAATAGGGTTGCTATTTAAAATTGGGGGCAGTGGGCAGACCGTGAGCAGCTACCCAGGAAATATGCGGACGTGTGCGTTCAGGAAGGCTGCAAGACCCGTCGAAAAGTCGCATCCAAGTGCAGCGTGTGTGCCAGATAGCTTTTGATCTGTTGCAAATAAAGGAATTTAAAATTCCCAAACAAAGCAAAACTCCAGAGGATTGTGCCAAGGTAATGGGATTATAGCACTGAAAACAGGTCAATGGAAAGACACCTGCCTTTTAAATCGACACAAATAGCTCGGAAGCATTGGGCTGCTGCTTCTCTTAACCTAGAAGTGTTTCTGGAGCTTGGTAGAAGGCCACGCCTTACGTAAAACTTCTCTTTTCTGTTAAAACCTGCTTTCGTTGCTTCTTGAGTATCTCTCAGAGGGTCACCAGGGGGATTTGCTAGACTTCAAAGCAGGGAAAGAGAAAGCTTTGCAATAACACACTCTGGCATCTGTATAAATATGTCAACTGCCCCATATCTCCAGTATTAATCTCACACTCACTGGGGTCCTGAAAAGTTGAAGAAAGTGAATGCTAACACTTTAGGAGAGTTTAATAAATGGCGTACCAGCCACAGCGAGCTGCCACCAGCTGGGTCGCAAGCCAGGCTTTCCGACTTCTTTGTGCGTTGGTGTATTAATCTGTAACGTGAAGAGGTTGCATCAGACTGTGAGGCTCCTTTCTGCTCGATGATTCTGGGATTATAGTGCATAGTCCCATCCTCATATAACCTGAATTTCACCAGATCTTACCAACATTTGGTTATAAAAAGAACATGACACTATTTACATAGTCTTCTGGCCAAAGAATCTTTCACCTGAAATTAATCACGAGAAAACAGACAAATTCTAACTGGGAGACAGTTTACAAAACAACTGGCCTTCCATTGCATGGAAGACAAAATTTTAAATTTTAAACAATAAGTCGCAAGGACTATTCCAGATTAAAAGAGACCAAAGAAACATGATAAGATACAACTATTGGGACATTTGAAGTAATGTGACTAGAGACCATGTATTAGTAAAAAAAAAAAAAATACACAATATATAAAATAATTACATATATTACATAGTATATAATAATGATATTGTGGTTATATAAGGGAATGTCCCAGTTAGAAAATACAAGCTGAAATATTCAGGGGTGAGGTGTCCTGGTGTCTGTAACCTACTTTCAAATGGTTCAGGAAAAAAAAGTGTGCGTGCGTGTGCGTGTGTCTGGAAAGAGAGAGAGACAGAGAAGATAAAGCAAATGTGGCAAGATGCCAGCAATTTGTGAGTCTGAAGGAAAGGTGTAAAAGTTTTTGTCGTAGTATTCTGTCCACTTTTCTAGGGGGTTGAAACTTTCTAAAATTGAAAGCTGGGAGCAAAAGCATGAGTCAGACTCCTTGTCAGGGCAGGTGCCCTGGAGGAAGGGAAAAACCAAGGGAAGGGAGCCCGGGAGCTAGGGAAAAGTAGGGTCTTCTTTGGGTGAGGTTTGCAATCTTAGACATGTATAAACGACATAAAGGGGGAAATGAGAGGTTGGAGGCCAGGCAGACGGATAAGAAAGTCAGACGAAGATGCCCCCAGGTCCCTCTATTCTTAGAGAGGGTCTAGGAAAGAGGGCTTCCTCCTAACAGAGGAAAAGAAGCCACATTTCCAGTGCTGACCAGAAAAATTCCCCACAGGGCAAAGGGCTTGTCCCAAATGTATAGAGGACAGCTGGACAAATTTGATCAGGAAAGTCCAGAAAGGTCATTGTGGCGGACTTGAAGCACCATTTGATTTGTTTTGAGATGACTGAGTTACTGAGAGAGGGGATTTGGGGGAACATAGGTGGGTAGGGTGCTGAGCGAAGACAAAAAGGACAGAAATAAGTAGAGTCCAGGCGGGCTTGGTTGGTAGCCCAATGGGAATTCCTACCAGATGGGATTTCCACCTCAGGCCAGCGAAGTACTTAGACGGGATTGAGTGGAACGATGGATCCTTTCGGCAGATACAAGGGTCCTTGACTTATGTCTGTCACTGTCAGAGCTTCCCAAGGCTAATCACAGAGAAGTATGTTAGAGACAAAGTCTGAATCTAAAAACATGGAGCCAAGGTTCTCAAACGTGAGTGAGCTTCCGAAATCACCTGGAGGCCTTGTTCAAACCCAGTTGGCTGGGCCCCACCCGAGAGCTTCTGATTCACTAGGTGTGGGGTGGGGTCCGAGGATTTGCATATTTAACAAATCCCCAAGTGATGCTGATGCCTCTGGTCCTTCGCCCGCGCTGTGAGGACTACAGACACCACAGAAAAGAAACAAAAGAACAGTCTCATCCAGCAAGCTGTTGTAGCCCTGAGCAAGGTGGAGGAAGAAAAAGGATGCTAGCTTCTCCTTAAGCTGCTTTAAGAACAGATTAAAGTATTAAAACTTGGCTGAGTCTTCAAAAAAGTCCCGGGGAAACAATGGAGCAACAATGGAAGATATCATCAGGCTGCAGAAAGAGAAAGAAGGATTGCTCGAGGGGTGAAATTGAAGAGTGAGGAAAGGAGCTAGTCCTCAGCAAGCCCCTCGAGGCATGGGCTCCATTTCAGAATCTGCTGAGGGCAGCTCTCCAACAGAAACCAGCAGGCGAAGAGGATTCACGGCCGGCCGGGCCAGGCCTACCTCCTTCCGCCAAGGAGGCCAACCCCCTGAGGCCACACGGCCTGTTCCAAAGGCCTTTCCTGACTCCTGTGCCAGGTGAAAACCAGCTAAACAGCAGGTGAGTAAACTAATACCTCACTGGCTTATCACACCATTTTTATTATAAGAAGAACGACCATTATTATTATTTAAGCAAAGAACTAAGTGCCAAATCCCCATCACGGCCCCATGAACTACACGGCCATCCGTCCATCACAGATAAGAACTCTGACCCTTGGACAGGTTGACAATCTTGCCCAAGGTCCCACAGCCAGTCGGAATTTAGCTACTCCAGGCTTCCGCACTTCTCCTCCTGGGGAGAGGAAGTTCTACCAAAGAGACAGAAGGTGTGGGGGCATGAGCCGGAGACAGAAGAAATGAGGAATGGGAAGAAAAACAACAGATGTCCACTACAAAAGGAGAGCTTCGACATTGACGAACACCTAACTGCTCCTTCCGAAATCCTTGTATGAGAACAGCTTACGTCCATGAACTGACCCATTTTCCTCTGGGTCTTCGGCGTTAGAAAGCCCTCACCAAGGCAAACCAAGAGCACAGAATGCCGGAAGCTCAGATTCGCCTGAAACCTGCCGCCTAGCAGCGAGGTTGCGGCTTCAGGGCAGGCCAGCTTTCTGCACTTAGCGCCAACGGCTGGACCCCAAGCACGTCGCCAGCTGGGGACGCCGCGAAGGCAAGAACTCGGAGCGTCTGTGTCCCGGGGATCCCAAGGGGCTCAGAGGTGTGGCTTCTCTGGGGAGGCAGGCAGCCATCACGAACAGGAAAACAAGCCTGCAGCACCGACTTAGAGAGCTTTGATCTATTTGCAAAGCAGTAAAAACTGCTCCACAGGAGTCAAAGCCAAATCCAACAGTGTAAAAAGACAATTACTGGAGAGCAACTTCCCTTCTGTATTTGCGTGCGGTGTAAAATCGCTAAACATCTGAAGAAGGAAAACGCTGGGCTTCTCCTAACTTAACCAGAAGTCACACTAAGGCCTCAAGCCAAGCTGAAGGCAGAAACAATGCCGCAGCCTCTACAACTACCCCCAGTCTTGCCGCCACCGGGAGAATGTGCTTGGTTTTGTCTTCTCCAGGCCCTTGATCATTATGAGCAAAAACAGAAAACAGATTTCTGTTTCAATTCTGGAAGGAAAATTTACTTCTCTCATGCTGTTTTTAATAATGAAAAATCAAGAAGAAATGCATTCCCTGCTTTTTATAATTCAATGATAATACTTAATCTTGAATTCTTACCTTCTGAACTACCGACGTCTTCTCGGGGCGCTGTAGTTCCTGGGTAAATGATGCGAAGCGTTGTATCTGAGAAGAAGTAAATAGCAATTGAGCTGACAAAGTGCTAAGGATGAGCACTTAGGAGGGGTCCTTTCATTCTCATGGTACTTTCTCAAAAAGCTAAACACCATGAAAAAATGTTTCATCTGTCATGCTTGTTTCAGGGATGTCATGTGATCTCAAGAGAACCAGGAAGAAACTCCTGGCCACCAGAGTTCAGTGAAAAGCAATAGGTAATCAGATCAAAATGGAGAAAAGGGAGTTTGATAGTTTATGTTCTATTTCAGTACCATCTGCTATGTTCAAACCTCTGTGATGAATCTATATAGTCCTACTCTCGGTAGATTTCTCTTTATAGTCTATCCGTGGATCGCATGCCTTGACAGCTGGAAGCAACTGGTAAGCTCCAAATTGCTGCGACCCAAAATCACATTAATAAGGAGCACAACCCATTAGAGACTGTCACTTTTTTTAATATTCTGCTTACTGTTACAGGACAAAAGCAGGCAGACCCAGCTACATATAGTTCTTAAAGCCGTTATTTAATCACTGCATTCAAACCGTCTAAGTCGTTCAATAAGATATATAACTTAAAGATCGCTGCTGGAATTTGGGGGGAGGGGGTAATCAGGTGATGGGCATTAAGGAGGGCACGTGATGTGATGAGCACTGGGTGTTATACGCAACTGATGAATCACTGAACACTGCATCAGAAACTAATGATATGCTGTATGTTGGCTAACTGAATTTAAATTAAAAAAATTCCAGAGGGGAGAAAACGTCTACTTCCCAGCAAAGCCAGGCCCCTACTGCTCCCAAGAAATGACAGATGGGATGCACGGTGCATGAGGTTGGGAGGAAGAACTGAGCATGTCCAGCACGGTGGGTCAGCCTTTGGGGAACAGCCCGTCCTCCACTGTCTTCTGGGTGGCTCTTTTGTGAGCCTGTGGCCTTCCAGCGAAAGCGGGGTGTAACTGATGTTAAGTAATATTAAGAAGCCCATTGGACAACAGATCCACATCTGGTTACTGGTCAGCACTATCTCTAAAAAGACAGTTTTCATCAAAGTCTCTCTGCTGCAGAAAACAAGGTTGTCCTCTACCCCACAGCTGGGAAATGCAAACACATCCTTTTCCTTTTTAGGCAAAATGGTGCCGTTTGAGGTAACTACTCTCTCTCCAGACAGCCCAGGAGGTGAGCCGCTGCATGTCATGCCTTTGCCGAGAAAGGACATCCCATTGCTGAGGGCCACACTTGGGTTCGGTGCCTCAATCCATGGTTGTGTCTTGCGAGGTCAGCTTAAAACATCACTTCTGCCCAGGCCCCTCGCTGCCACCTCATTTTTGTCTGCCATTGAGCACAGAGTTGAATGTCATGTGCTCTTCTGCTCTTTGGACCCATGTAGATCTGTGCCAAGTCTCTCTTCACATGGGAGAGTTCAGTTGTGTATCAGGAACACGGCACTGGTGACCGTATTTGGTTCAAGCCCAACTTGCAAAACGATTCAAGAGACTGGAGAGGACATCGTCGACAGGCCCAAGTCTTGTGTTTTTCTATTTCATAGGATCCCTCCGTTTCTATTAACTCTTCCTTTGGTCTTTAGGCCACATTACCTTTCGGGATTTCAAAGTACTGGCATAATTAATATTAAATACCTGAGAACCTGATGTGTAGTTGAGAATGTTTATGGAGTACCTATAATGTGCCAGGCACAAACATGGACCGTACATACAAGGAATCCATGGGGGGAAGTCATAAACAAAAAAATACAGTCATGTTTCAGTGTCATAATAGAGAACAGGAGACATGAACTGTGGGGCACTGTTCCAAGTCTTTGTGATAGGGTGGGTATGAGAATACCTCATCTCTTAGGTTTATTGAGGATGTAAAGGCAGACTGCATACATAGAACCTGGCATAGAACTAGTATGTGTTTAATAGGATTTTTTTGTCTCATTATCTCCACCCCCTCTCCCACCCCCATACCTATGATAGAATTATGAGTGAATGGAACATACCCAGATAGGATTAAACCCTCAAAACCTCTAAAAGAAGACTAGTTATCTGGTCTTCCCACTCCAGGTACCAGGATGTGCAGTCAACTGGAGTCCACTTGGACCTGAGCGTTTGACTTAAGGTGATAAGATTAATGTAAATTATTGAGCCCACGCAGTTGACGAGAACCGCGTACAGATAGCTGATGTACAAACAAATATAACGCTTCACAAACGGCATAGCTTAGAGTACTATTTGTGCATGAAATTTCATTTTCCTTTCACCAAAATCTGCTCGAATCTTCCCAAGTGTGACCAAGGACACTGTCCCTACTGTGATCTGGCCCAGACTTCCTGTTCTTTCATCACCAGGATCCACAGATCCTCTTCTGTGTACCTACCTATGCTGCCTTAGACCCGGGCCAGTGGGCCCTGCCTTGGAGTTGGCACTTGAGAGAAGCCCACCTCACCTTCCCCCTGGGGCACACCCAGACCCCCTTCTAGGTCACTCTGTGAGCATCCCAGGTCCCTGGAATTCCCTGAGTGAATAGCCCTGAGCCCACTCCAGGCTGCACATACACTGTCCTCTCAAAGGTGGAAACTTGCTAATGGCATGTGGAACCCTAATGTCAATGAGGTGGTCAAGGGGTGACCATTGGCAGGAGGTCTGCCCGGAGCTTAGACACGCGAGTTGGCCATGTGCGTACAGGAGGTCCCTTGCTGTATGAAGTAGAGCCTGAGCGGTAAGAAAAGGGGGGAGGTCGTGGGCCTGAAGGAAATGAGGGGTCTAGATCTGTTCCCAACCTTCCATGTCTTTAGGAAATTACATTTGTCGAGGTAGGAAGCCACGACATATTTCACTTATGAATTTGTAAATGTGATTAATAACTTTCAAATATGTAGACCTATAGTATGTGGGTCTCCTGCGTACCCTTGTCCTGGATCCTACAAATGTTAAGACCAAGGCTGCTGCCCAGGCCCCTCACCAGTGTGTACCTTGTGATTATTTCCTTGTATCAGACCCCTCTTTACTAACTGCGGAATATTCTGTCTGCAGCTGCTCACAGTTCAGAGTTTATATATAGTCTTTACCAACTGCATTCGCTTTCCTCTAATAAACATCTGCTGCTTATCACTTGGTGTGGCTTTTTATATATTCAGGGGGTTAGAGCCTAGATTTTAGCCTCTTTCTTGGTCCTTCCCATTTCCTATTCAGGCTGGTTAGGGGGCAGTGCAACTTCCAAACGCAGTATGAGTCTTAGAGTCATGGTGGCACGTTCTGGGGATGGCTACCAGATGCCCCTGTTGGCCGAGACGGTGAAACCACTTCACGCCCGTCTCCGGCCTTCAGTTCCCCCACAGTGCTGTGGGATGGCAGAGGAGGCCCTGTCCCCTGTGCTCGGGGACCCCAGAAAGAAGGAGAAGCTAAGTGGAGACTTATAGGAATTTCTGTCTATGGTAGGACATGTTAAGGTTATATCCCAAATTTATGACCTACTGGGTAAATTATAAGCACAAAAGCAAAAAAAGTCCAGGTACATATTTGCACTAGGGAACCCTCACATGGAGCCAGAGATTGTAATTCATGGTACAGAGTTGAAAACCTTCTCTGAGTGCTGATTCCTACAGAGCAGACAGAGTGGGGATCCACTGAACAACAAAGCACTGAAAAAGGCGGTAAGATTTGGCCCTAGCCGCATCCCTATGCTTACGCCAGACCCTCAGCGATAAAAATGATTCACTGAGAGATTAAGTTAGAGAGAAGACAACTGGGGAGTGAGGGTTATTGTGGCATCCACAAGTGTTGCATCCCCCAGTTCCTGCATAACCCAGAAAAATGACAGTCGTTTCCAAATTTGTATGCAAATTTGTCCTCGGTGCAAGTATCTAAAAGCAAAATTGGTCCATTGAGTTAATCACTAAACAGGGCACTTCAGTGTGCTCTGGTCCCGACATCTAATCAGCAATACAGCTGCATTTAAATACTGAAGACTTAAAGGATTTTGGTTTCTGAAGCAAGGGATTTTCCAGATAATCTTGCCTATATGGTCCTTGACTTGTGCAGGCAAATGCTGCCAACTGTGATCCACGGGAAATCATAGTGCGGTGCTTATATACCTGTTTTTCTCCTGTGTATATGCCTGGTAATTTTTCATTGTAATTAGCATGTGCTAGTGAAAAGCTCGGTTCTCAATTTAGCCGTTGACTCGATAGAAACCAAATCTGTGAGGACTCGCCCTCCCCTCAGCAGCTAACTACTCCCCCCACTGGGCGAGGCACCGTGTGGCCCACGGCATTGTGGCCCTTCAAGCAAGTCAGGAGGTCCAGCTCAAAAAACTTCCAAGGCTAGAGCTCAAGCCAAGATTTTGCTTTTGCTCTGATCTCTTTATTCTCTGAATAGAATCTAACAGAACAGAAACTACAACTTAAAATGATGCTAAAATATAAATGCTTCTAGGCTATTGCAGTGTAGATATGCAAAAAATAATCATTAGGATAGGACCATCAGCTTCCATTAAATAAGCCTAAAATAAAGAGCTGGGGGATAAAAAAAAATTTTTTTTTTAATTTAAAGAAGAAAAGGAGGAAAAAAAAAAGAAAAAGGCACACTGAGACTTTGCTTGTGGTGCCCCTGCCAGAGCACTGGTAATTATGCTTGTTGGAATATTTAGCATAATTAGTCTTTAGCTGCCCGTTTCAGTTTTGCTCAAGATATAAATGTCAAGTCAAAGCTATTAAAAACCATGTTCTTGAGAAACAGATACTCAGAAGGAGATTTGCCCAGGTAGCAAATGCACTGCTGGAAATCACAAATGTCACTGGATATTTGTATTGTTTTGCTGGCTAGATGCACTAATTACTATAATTCTTTCAGAGCGCATAAACTCTGGACTGGTTGACAGCCACACAAAATTAATTTTTATGTTAATTAGCCTCTCGTTCAAGTGACAGCTAACCAAAGTCACAATCTCTGCCCTGCCCGTGCCCTGGATAGGTTATGCCCTCTCAGAAGATTGGCCCATATGCCTTAGGTCAGTGTTTCCTATTAAGTGGCAGGGCTCCTCTTGGCCCTGAGCTACTGTAAACCAGGCATATGATTTACTGTCCATCATCTCAGATAAAAATAGATTTTTTTTTCCACAGGCAGCATGAGGATCACTGGCCAGAGTCAACAGAAAACACAGTCTGGTGTCACCAGCTGAGCAGAGGGCCCTTGTGCTGCTTTGCATTTATCACGGGCACTTCCTTTGGGGAAGATGAGACATTCCCATGGGTGACAGAGAAGCAAATTTCTTCCCCTTCCAGAGAGGAGGCTATGGTTGCCCAGCAGCTGCCTGAGAAACTTTTATCAGAGCCCAGAGCTGGGGTTGGAGGCCAGAGCCCGATGAATTAAAGAGCTTGGAGAAAGGACCCAGATCCCAGGCGGCGGCAGAAAGAGGCTCTTTGGGAGCCGGAAGTTCACCACCGGCAGAGCCCTGGAAGTTAGAGACTAACAGAAACGTAAAGAACCTTCCCCCTCCTCCTTTTACAGGTGAGGAGATGAGATCAAGGAGGGGTTGAGACTTCCAAGATGGCACACTGGCTTGATGGCAAAGTTGATATGATGCAGGCACAGGGCTCTTTTCATCTCATCCCAGTTCACCAAAGGAAGGAAGGATGAAGTTGGCTCTGGCCAGGCTGACAATCAAGTAAACATGCCTATCGGTTTTCTCAGAGTGACATTTTGAAAAATATGGAAGCTTGGGAATAGGGTGCAAATGTGCACGTGAACAAATGCGGCTCTGTAAGTAGGAGAGAAGAAAACATGAGAACAGGCAGGCCACATGAGAAATCTGGCACATATTCCTTTGGTTCTTTGAAAGAGGAAGTTCCACAAATCTTGTTTAACATGCAGAGAATCTGCCCAGCTTCAGGCTCACAAGTCATGGCTGACTCCAGGAGGTGACTGAACATAAAAGACATGTGTTTTCTAGAATTGCCAAGGAGTACTGCCCAAGCTCTGTAAGTGAGCCTGGGGTCCTTGTCTGGTCACAAACCAATTAAGTTGAGTGCTACTGAAATTGCTTTTTATCATCTACATAAGAAGCAGTTCACAAGTGAAATGCAAGGCTTGACATATAAAAGCTTATTCATAAGCCTGGGCCTAGTGACTTCATAGTCACACTAAGACCCATATAACACATTTGTGAGATGGAAATGAGCTGTCAAAGCATGAGAGGGCTCTGGGGTCACAGATATTAGGACTGTGTAACAGCTCCTCATTCTCCATAGAATTGTTTGGAATTGCCAATGGCAGCTCTCTAATAATTCCACCAATGACCGTGTCTGCTTACATCGAAGGAACGGAATCCGATCTGAATGGCTGGGCTGCTGGAAGAGGTGCTGGGCTGCATCCCACGACAAGGTCCAGCCTTCGCTGGACTAAAACACAAAATTGCCTCCGAGAAGGAACAACCAGCTGACTGTGGCTTTTTTCTGTCTAAAAATCTCCACTTCCTTTGAGGAACTGCCCTCCACACCCCGTGCCTGTGTAGGGAATAATTCTGGTACGTTCCTTCAGTGTCGCCTGGGACCCTGGTTCCCCTGGACATATAAATGGGTCATCCTTCATTTTTCCAACAAATATTCGTTGCATGTATTGTCTTGGCACTGGGGCTTCTGCAGTGAGCCAGGCGGGCAAACTCTCCGGCTAGGTGGAGCTTGTATTCTGTACTGTCTGCTGGGGGAGGCAGACAACCGGCACCCACAGTAACAAGTAAATGATATACTTTCTACAGGGAGAAGTGTCAGGAAGAATATAAAGCAGGGTGGCAAATGGAAGCTGCCTGTGGGACCCTAACGAAGTGAGAGTGGAGCAGAGACCTGACTCGTGGGAAAGAGCCAGCTGTGCGAATACCTGGGAAGGAACATGTGACCCGTGACGAGGCCCAACCAAACCAGGCTGGTCCAGGACGGGCTACGTGACACAAGCCAGGCCAATCAGGAACTTTTTATGTGAGGCCAAAGAGAGGAGCTCTGTCTTCTGGGTTATGGAGAGCCTGCCAAAACTCGCCTTCTCTGACCGAGGGAAAAGTCTCGTCTATGGTCAGAGAGAACGAAGCCAAGAAAAGTGAGACCTGGATGCAGTCACACCTGAAGCCAGACCCACCCTGGGGCAGACACGGAGGGGCACCCCCTCAGAACCTCCTTCGAGGAAGGACTCTCTTTCTCATTTGTGGGAAACATGTGGTTACTGTGTAGAGCCTCCAGCTACCAGCTTCGCTAGAGACCACCCAGCCTTCAGACGGAGGTCACACTTCGCTCAGGCGGCAGCTCTCGTCAATGACTGAGCCAGGCAGTGAGAGCCACGGTCAGTCACATTCTTCCTGAGCGTCCCCAGGTACAAGGACCTAGTCCAGAAGTCCTCAAGCTTTCTCGCTTCATGGCACCCTTAATGTCTCAGTACTTTTTTGATGGCACTCTTGGAGCTGAAAGAAATTGCCTACCAGTTCCTTTTATTAAACAGGTCCAAACAAGGTGACAGTAGTAGTTTGTGGAATGTCTGTCAATCGTTACTGTGTTTCCCAGGAAAATATAAAACCCCATGCGGTACCTTGGAGAATCATTGTGCACAGCTCAGGAACTCAGGCCTAACCACCTCTACCCGACGCAGGGCTCCTCCAACAGGCCGTCCGTGCTCCAGAGCGCTCGGTAGGGCGAGCAGCTGCTGTGTCAGATCCGCATTGCAGACGGAAGGCTTCCCCTGTCCAGGCTGTCTTCCCCCCTTCTCCTTTCACGGACGTTATTACCCAGTAACACTTCTGCATTTCTAACTCCATCTCTGCTTCGGCTGCTGGGAGGAGCCGACCTACAACAAAATCCAGAGGGATTTTCAAGAGGCCGAGTTTCCTGGGACAATTTAAGGGAACTTCATGAAATCAATTCCTGAGATCACATGTAATGAACATATTCTAAAAAACGATAGAACTGATCAATTTTCCAGATCAGATCTCCTTCCGCTGTAACCCATTATGGCGGTCTCGTTCATCTGTGTATTGCCAGCCCCCAGCACGCTGTTGGTCACAGAGAAAGTAAATAATCATTGATTGTATATGTGATGCATGAATAAGTCACGTATAAAAATCCACACAACGTACGTCAGCATTTTAATCAGAGTCTTGAATAAAAGACAGCTACGATATGTTCCATTGTCTTCTTCTCCTAGAATTCACCTGAATCTTCAAAACGCTCTACCTATCAATTATATTTTCCTCTCCAAAACTGCATCACAAATTAATAGCAAGATTTCTGGCAGAAAATAAGTGTTTGGGGAGAATCTATTTCCCTACGAGGTGAGTGCATCATTGACACCGAATGCAGTTGATTTCATCAATAAGATTAATAAGTAGATTGGATTTTCTTCATGTGTAGGAAACCCAGGTGAATTTCAAAACCCAATCATTAGTGAATGAAGCTGCGCCTGAAAACACAACTAGACGAGAAGTTCCGTCTGGGCTCTGCAGTGTCCATCCCCAGGCATTTCTTTGCCATATTTAATGCACATTACGATAAAGGCTTAAAAAGACTCAGAAAAAGAACACTTAATGAAGGCAAGCCCACCTTAGAATAGGATTGCCAAAGACAGAAGTGTTTCATTCTGTTTACTGGAGAACTAAACCTACCATCAAGCTCTTGAAACATTTCCCCAAAAGTGCTTCATCATGTAAACTAGGACTTCTCTCAACCAGACCAGAAGTGAGGAGGGGGTCAGTTTGATTCGGGTTTCCACACACACCTTCCTGGCACTCCCTCCATCATATGGAAGCAGGCTGCAGCCTCTAATGGAGAGAGTCCTCGTCATAAGTCAGCCCAGACTGCACTTCCATTAGTGCTAAATGTGCTTTTAAAGTGAAAGAAATACAGGAGACGCAGCCCTATATTTCCCCCTCTCTTCAGAGCCTTCCTGGAAGGCAGCAGGGGGGAGCTCCCCGGACCATCATGGCCTTATTTACCGCTTCAGTCATTTTTCACGCTCTTCCAGAAGCAACCACGCTCTCCGGCTCAGGTGTATCAACAGATGCCCTGGGATTTTGCACCTGCTGTGATGGAAGACATAAACACAAGTTAATTAAGTCTATTGTTCAAACAATTTGTTTCTCACTGAGGTTGACTCACTTGCAACTACTTCAGCACGATTCTTTTTCCAGAGGCGGACTACCACTTTCACTCTGGTGTGAGGACTGCCTTCTTTAGAAATGCATTTTATTTCTGAGACTTCCATGTCACTGGCAGAGTAACACTTAAAAAAAAAAAAAAAAAACTATTGCTAATGGATGACAAGCTGTTTAAAAAATAAAAAAAAGAAGAAGAACGTGGTCCTGGTATTTTTGTTCATAGCCATAAAATTTTTCGGAGAAACATCATGAAGGTGAAACTCGAATAAGTCGAATGTTGAAAATTTAGTATTGTGCAGCATTCTTACTCAAAGTCAAGACTGAAAACTGCTTTTGAAAGGCTTTCATAGTCTCTCTGGCAGAATGAAGCATGGAAAATGAATGGAAGGTTTAGTCCGAGGAGAAAAATGTAGGCAAGAGACATATGGAGGGGGCTTGTAAAGCATGCCGCTTTGTTTTTACACAACAGGATCAAAGGACATTTGCCACATTAATTGCTTCTATTTTCACTTTGTATCCTTATTGTGCTTCCATTCATCCTCTCTACCTGATGTTCTGGATACTCTTTGTCCTCGTTCCTCTCTTGTCACATGCCGAATCATTTCTGCCCGGGATCACCTGTCCTCTCTCTCTCATTAGATGCTGTGTGCACTGCAGCAGACATGGCCAGCGGCCACCCTTTGCCTCCCACGGTGTAGCAGTGTTCCTGGGAAGCAGCTCTCTGGCCAGGGACCACATGTCCCAGCGCCCCCTGCAGTAAGTTGAAACCAAAGGACCCAGTTCTTCCCAATGGACCATAAGAAGAAGGGTATCCTTTGCTTCCAGACGCAGAGCATTGCACCTTCCCTGCTCTCATCTTCTGCCTCAGCTTGCTGGATGCTGATGCCCTGAACCCCCCAATGATTCCTCCCCTTGTCCTCCCTCCTCCCACCATTGGTCTTTCTGTAAGCAAGAAAAAATTATTTTGTGTTGCGCCATCGTGACCACGCAGATTATGATTAAAGTAGCTAGCGGCACCTTAACTAATGCATGAGAATGATCAAAATAATCAGGGCCGACTACTGTAATTATTCCTGCCACATATAGGTGTTGAGCCACTGCTCTGTCCCAGGTTCTGCACTAAATTTGGGGGCCGGAAGATGAAGAACACTATCTGGGTTCTGGATTATATCTTAATCCAACCCTCACAGAGCTTACACAGGAGCCTCTTAATTTTTAAATTGTCTTGTCTTCCTAAGAGCATATGTTCTATTGAGCTTCACTTGAAATCTCTGAATTAGGATAGCCATTTATTCTTGTCCTACACATACAGAAACTCTAAACCAGACATGACATGGCACTGGGATAAGCCAAATCCAGACCTCCCTAACAGAGCGACCCACGCAGCACGGTCTGTGGAGTCACCAAGCAAAGTAGAAGTGGCTTGTCCATGAATCCTACCAAGTTGAGAACAGGACAAACTCCCCAGCCACCTCTCAGACCTCAGCTGCTTACTCGGGGATACTCTGTGGGTTTGACGCAAACAAATAAAAGTCAGTGGGTAAATAATTTTTTAAGACACAAGACTCCGGGGCTTTCTCCTTTGACATCTCTTCCTATAACTTGAGGAAATAATTCATCTTAGGAATCATCTGCATCTAGCCACTTGTTTTTGCAATTCAAAAAATAGCCTATAGGGGCGCCTGGGTGGCTCAGTCTGTTGGGTGTCTGCCCTTGGCTCAAGTCATGGTCCCAGGGTCCTGGGATCAGGCCCCGAGTCGGGGTCCCTGCTCATCAGGGAGCCTGCTTCTCCTTCTCCCCCCTGCTTGTGCTCTCTCTCTCAGGTAAATAAATAAAATCTTTAAAAAATAGCCTATTAAAAGAAAGGAACCATAACTAACTCAGACAAAGGTGAATTCAGGTTTGTGATACCAGAAACTTAAATATTTTGGAGACTCCTTTTAAATAAAAGAAAATAAAATTACAAAAACGAATTTGGTAAAGGGCCTCAATAGGGCTCTGGCAGATGAAAGACTGTCAGACCTAAGCTTCATTAGTTTAATGGCAAATCCACACAAAAGCCACCTTTTTTTTTTAATCAGGTGAATAATTGAAAGGAGGATTGAGAATTTTCTAGATATAATCCCACTTTGATCCTTAGTTCAGTTAATTATTAATTGGTTGTCTCTAACCAGATGGAGCAACAATCCATCAAAACTGTATTTTTGAGCTCCTATTTTCTGTACCATGTATTATGTTGCGTACTTCTGTTTTGAATATCTATTTATACCTACTTATGTAAGAGAAGACACCATGATTTTTTCAGTGAAAACAGAAATACGGATACTGGAACACAAAATAATAATGATGAAAATCTTGTCATAAATTTAGGAAACTGATTTTAGTCTTAGTTGAAGAAAAATGCTACTCTTCTCACTGATTCTCAGATCTATGGAAAAAGCACCCATGCCATTGTGTATTCGAATCAGTCAAGCACAGTAATTAGAAAATATGCTAATTTGGTCCCTGATCTTTACCCAGCCTCCCCAAAAAGATTTTATTTTAAAAATGTCCCTTTTCTCATCTTCTGAGAATGAGTGACCTTATGCTTTGTTGACTTGGGAAAACTCACTTGCCAAATGAAAATTGTCTACAGTGAACTGTCAGCTTCCAGCTCTTTAGACTGTAACCCAGGGAGCAATTAACAGAAACACATGGCTCATCTTCACCACCAGGGGGCTTGGGAAGCCCAGACCTGCAAGCCTTTACCAGCTAATTATATCGCCATGAGTTATCCTCTGGAGTCAATTTGTAACCCAGTTAGAGAACAGGCACATTTCCATAAGTGCCAGTGTAAATGTTGTCTTGTTAAATCCCTAACAGCCACAAACTTGAGTTGACATTAACAAAAAATTTCCTCCTAAGATCCTAAAATGTAAAGGGCTACTAAGATATTTGTTTTCTGGGTCATCACTTTCAGTTTTGTTCGGGCAAAGCTATATATTTCAATAAATTACATACTCTTACCATGACCAGAAGTCAAAACAATATGTTCTATACGATTGACATATTGGTAATCATTGTTATCACCCCACCACAAATCATCTGGGACCACATTTTCTCTCAAACAGCCAACACATGGTGAACATGAACAGCAATCTACAGAAGTCACCTTAAAAGACAGGCTACCTTTCCAGTCAATCTACCAGAAAAACAGGTCCCAGGCGCTGAATAACTTGGGCTTGGTGTAAAAAAATATTTGCGGCCTACTCAATATCTGAAGAAAGACCATGTACACTGAAAAGAATGGTCTTCTTAAAGTTTCAAAAAGAAAGACTTCCATTAGTTAAACCACATTTTTTCACACCATAAACAAAAGTTCACTTAAAATGTAAAAATTCACCTAAATGTATGAGCTACAACGAATAAAATTCTTTGAAGAAAAAACATAAGTATAAAGTGTCATGACCTTGGGGTAGGCAGTGGTTTCTTAGATATGACACCAAAAGCACAGGCAACAAAAGAAAAACTTGAAAAATTGAACATCATCAAAATTTAAAACTTTTATGCTTCAAAGGATGCCACCAAGACAGTGAAAACATAATGCACAAAGTGGGAAAAATACTTGCAAATCATAAATCTGATAAGGGACCTGTATTCAGAATCCATAAAAAATACGCTTGCAACGCAACAGTAAGAAACCAGTTGACCCAACTGAAGAATGGACAAAGGGTTTAACAGACATTTCTCGAAAGAAGATACATAAATGTCCCAAAAGCACATGAAAAGATGCGTAATGTCATTAATCATTAGGGAAATGTAAATTAAAGCCACAATGGGATACTACTATTTCACACCCACTAGGATGACTAAAATGAAAAAAAGAATAGCAAGTGTTGGAGAGAATATGGAGAAACTGGGCTCCTCAAACACTGCTGATGGGATTATTAAAAAAGGTGCATCTTGGAGAACACTTTGGTAGTTCCTCAGAAAGGAACTCCCCAAAACATGGTTACTATATTAGCCAGCAATCCCGCTCCTAGATAGATACTCCAGAGAAATGAAAATACACGTCCTCACCAAAACTCGTACAAGAAATGTTCAAAGCAGTGTTATCCACAATGGTTGAAAAAGCAGAAAGGACACAGATGTCTGTCAACTGAGGAATGTTATGAACAAAATACAGGGTATCCAACAATAGAATATTATACAGCAATAAAAAAGGAATCGAGGACTAATCTATGCTACAAAGTGGATAAACCTTGAACACCTTATGCTAAGTGAAAGAAGCCAGACCCCCCCCCAAAAAAAACCCACAAACAACAACAACAACACAAAAAAAAAACAAAAATCCCCACATATTGCATTATTCCATTTGGACATTATGAAATGTCGAAAATAAGAAATCTGTAGTAACAGAAAGTAGATAACTAGTTGCCAGAGGCTGAGTGAATGCTGGCGGGGGTGGGGCTTCTTCTGGGGATGGTGAAAGGTCTTAACATTAAATGTAGTGATGGCTGCACAGCTTTGTGAAGATACTAAAAACTGTGGAATTTTACACTTTAAAATGGTGAATTTTATGGCATGTAAATGATATTTCAATAAAGCTGCTATTTTTAAAAAACCAAAAACAAGAACTCACTTCTGTCCACGGAAGGTGGTGTTCCAGTCATGACACCATGTTAGTGTGGTGCCACCAGCCAACAGCACCTTCCAGAACATTCTCTCTGCTCTGATTCTGAATATAATTTGGCTTCCCATTTAGGGTTTTCTCAGAGCAAATAAACTCGCTATCAGTGGAAGTGAGCATTTTACTCCCCTTTCATTCTTACGTTTGACAAATATTTTGAGCCTCCCTTGTGCCGTGCACTGAAATATGCACATGACACAGAACAATGAACAAGACAGAAGTGTCTCCCCTCCCCTCACAGCTCTCAGCTCCCAAGGTCTGGGGTTGGGGGGCAGGGTGTGAAATCAAGGAGAAAGCAAATAAATAAACAATATTCTGCTTCATTACTTATTGTCTCACAATAAATTCTCTCCCTAACCAAACTTCTGCCCTGACTCACATAAGAACAATTCTTATATCTAATCTTTATATCCCACAATAATTATCTAATATACACACACACACAGATATAAAATCCATTAAGATAATACTTAAAAGCACTTAGATATGCCAGGTTCATATAAATGCTAAGTGATTGTTGTTATTATTATCATTATGATTTCCTCCTGAAGAAATGTTTGTGTTAATGGTGGTGTTCCCGATGAATATTATTTGAAGCCTCGAGTATGCCTGGACTCTCTGAGGGAGTGAAGCCTCCTGTTGTCTGTCATCACGGAAAGCGAAGAAGGTGTCTGTCAGGATACCGGCTGTGTCTAAGGCAGGGGTTGAGGTGTTTGTGCAAAGGAGATCACCACTTTCTCCCCTGACTTAATTCTTTAAGGCCTGAATTTCAAGAACTTTAACTTGTCTTTCCCCAGTTTAGTTAATCTGCATCTTTGGGAGAACTTTTAAAGATACTGGACCCGAATCTGGGGAGATCCTAATACAATAGGCCTGGGGTAGGCGTGCTCAGTTACTCCTGCGTGGTAGGGAAAGAGAGTTCAACGAAGACAGGCCCAGATAGAGCCACTGCACATTCCTACAGGGGACTCCAAGCTGAGGCTCGCACATGATATCTGCCAAGCCACGTTATCCAAATCACATTATTCTGCACAGCGTTGCCAGAGGACAGACACCGCATGCCCTCAGAAGGAAGGACTGCGAAGTTGCCATCGTGGCAGAGAAGAAGCCAGTGACTTTCTAGCAGATGAGGAACATTCAGATCTTGACAGTCCTGCTCCATCCCAAAGAGAGATCGCATGCCCTGCCATTCAAGGGGCCCAGGGGAAGGGGAGGGAGTTACTGGACTGGGGCTTCACACTCATGAAGTAGATAATGGGTCCGCAATTACACAGATGCACTGACAAGACTGACTATTTAAACCACAGTTTTTGTAACCCTAAAGGCGCATTAATTTTTCTCTTAACACACCAGGAACATTTCTTAATGTCATTAAGAAATAGCTAAGTTTCATTCTTTTTTCTTAGAAAATTATTGTTCTTGTTCTTATTGTGGCATGGCTGTGTGATTTAGAGCAATTGCTCAGCCTTTCTGAGCTTCAGTTTCTTCATCAACAGAAATGGGAGCAATGATATTTGACCTCAGGAGGTTGTTATGAGGTTTAAATGAGGCCCTTAGTACATTGAACTGGCATGTGATCAAGCCTCTAACCAGTGTTAGCTAGTAGTAGTGGTGGTGGTGGCAGTAATTTTTGAAATAGTAGTAATATCGGTAATTAAGCCACATTATCCAGGTTCCAAATCGGTCAAGCTGATGGCCAGATCCCAAACTCTAGTGACCTCACCATGTCATGCTAATCGGTTGGCCAGCTTTTCCTTAAACATCTTTGAAGAGTCTTTAGCTAAAGACTTCAACACCTTCTTTATAAAAATGAAGACATGATATTAGTTCTTCACAAAGAAGATTACCAGGTAATCTTTTTCTAGGCATAATATGTTGATAGATTAGATATATAATGGACGGATGGAAGGATGGATGGATGGATGGATAAACGACAGACAGGTGGTAGATATCAACTAGAATACTAAAAATACCTATCACTAAATTTATCATTCAAAGTATTAATCATTTGGAAGCTTTGGATTTTATCATGCCAACTTTTACTCATTCATTTCTCCAGCCAATATTTATTGAATGCTGATTACATACCAGACATTTTGCTAGATATAGGGGATTCAATAGTGAGCAAAACTAAGCATGCTCCCTGTCCTCATAAACCTTCAGATATGGAACATCCTGGATATAGCAGCAGGTGGGTAGCACATCTAAGCGGGTGATCTGTAAGGCGCATTTCTTTCTCAGTGTATACACCCTTTATGTTCCTTCAAGAAAAGGTGTCGCACGACTGCTTGTCCTAATTGTCCAGGGTATAAATCCCTCTAAGAGGAAACGTTCCATATTTTGGAGATCACATGGAGATGGAGTTTTGCTGGGTGTTGTACAGCAGCAAATTTATGAAAGGATGTTCTGGGTCACACTTTTAGTGTCAATAGTCATTTATGAGCTCACCCTCACTCCCGAAGAGGGAATGCTCCCATTAAATTAATTCAGAGGAATACATTTACCTACAAAAAAACATATCAGTCCCAAAAGTCGATTTTCCCTGATGGCACCATACTAATTACTCAGAATGACTTCCCCTTGGTGAGCATATTGTAAAAAAATGATAAATTTCCTCAGGCTGACATTTATCATTTCCAATTCCTGGTCATGGACCTCACTGAATTTCCTCAATCAACTCTACCAAACAAGTAGAATTGGATTCACAATGTTTGAAAAAGCATCATGATTACAGTCATCACTTAGAAGAAAATGAGGAAAAGACAGATCAAAAATAAATAAATTAAAAAACAACAACAAAAAAACTTCAATCCCCAAATCCAGTCTCCAGCCAATCCAAAAGATAATTCAACCGAAACAAAGAGAGAGCACTTAAAAAGTTTTAACTCTAATTTCAGTTCAAATCAAGGGAGAGATGATTGGGAGAAAAAAATGTTCCATTAAAGCAATTGGGGTACATTTGTTAAGATTACATAATTCCTAAATAAGCACAAAGCCCTGGTTGAGGGCCGATGGCTCCTCATGCCTGTCCTGGATCATCACTAACTTCTCCTTTGTCAAAATCTCTGGTGAGAACTCTAGAGTCTGAAGGACAAAATCTAGGGGACACGAAGGCACTATTTAGTACTGAGTGATTTTACTTTAAAAGATATCTCCATGTGCACTCTTGAAAAGATAGTCTGTATCCTGTCAACACGAATATGTGTTCTATAAGCCATTAGTCTGTGTTATTTGAAAGCACTTAATTTTCATCCTGCCATTTGAACCTTTTATCCATTTAGCCGCAATCTCAGTGAGGCCGATAATTATTAGACCAAACATAAAGATAAATGTACTTTCACAACTCAAGAACGCTACATCTGAAACTAGTGATGCACTATAGGTTGGCTAATTGAATTTAAATTAAAAAAAAAAAAAAGACTGGAAAAGGGGAAAAAAAAGAAGTAACTAACTTTTTTTTCAACTGAGCAAATTTTACTTTTGTTCCTCTAAATTTTTATTTAAATTTCAATTAGTTAACATACAGTATAATAGTAGTTTCAGGTATAGAATTTAGTGATTCATCATTTACATACAACACCCAGTGCTCATCTAGACAAGTGCCCTCCTTAATGCCCATCACCCATTTAACCCATTCTCTCCTCTCCCCCACAACCACCCACCTCGCCTCCAGTAACCCTGATTGTTCTCTATAGTTAAGAGTCTGTTTCTTGGTTTGCCTCTCTTTTTCCCCCTTGTTCATTTGTTTTGTTTCTTGAATTCTACATATAAGTGAAATCATATGGTATTTGTCTTTCTCTGACTGACTTATTTCCCTTAGCATAATACCTTCTAGGTCCATCCACATCCTCACAAATGCCAAGACTTCATTCTTTTTTTATGGCTGAGTAATAGTCCATTGTGTACACACACACACACACACACACACACACACACATATACACCACATCTTTTTTATCCATTCATCAGTCAATGGGCATTCGGGCTCTTTCCATAATTTGGCTATTACTGATAATGCTGCTGTAAACATCAGGGTGCATATATCTCTTCAAATCAGTATTTTTGTATCCTTTTGGTAAATACTGAGTAGTGCAATTGCTGGATCGTAGAGTAGTTCTATTTAAGGAACCTCCATACTGTTTTCCACGATGGCTGTACCTGTTTGCATTCCCACCAACAGTGCAAGAGGGTTCCCCTTTCTCTGTATCCTCGCCAACATCTGTTGTTTCCTGTGTTGTTAATTTTAGCCATTCTGACAGGTGAGGTGATATCTTATTGTAGTTTTGATTTGTATTTCCCTGATGATAAGTGATGTTGAGCATCTTTTCATGTGTCTGTCAGCCATCCGTATGTCTTCTTTGGAAACATGTCTATCCATGTCTTCCGTCCATCTTTTAACCAGATTATTTGTTCTTTGGGTGTTGAGTTTGACAAATTCTTTTTATATTTTAGATACTAACCCTTTATCAGATATGTCATTCGCAAATATCTTCTCCTATCCCATAGATTGCCTTTTAGTTTTTTTAATTGTTTCCTTTGTTGTCCAGAAGCTTTTTATTTTGATGAAGTCCCAATAGTTTATTTTTGTTTTTGTTTCCTTTGCCCCAGGAGACATATCTAGTAAGAAGTTGCTATGACCTACGTCATAGAGGTTACTGCCTGTGCTCTCCTCTAAGATTTTTATGGTTTCCTGTCTCACATTTAGGTCTTTAATCCATTTTTAATTTATTTTTGTGTATGGGATAAGAAAGTGGTCCAGTTTCATTCTTTTGCATGTTTGAAGCAACTTTTTACATTTAATTTTGGGTTTTCATTTTAACATGCAATGTAAAGATTTAAACACCAGAGGACAGTGTGTGAATGAAAACAAAGTTCAATTACTATTCATCTAATTCAATTCATTTACTTAGTACATCAAAGAAAAATCTTAATTTTAAGTTCTTCTCCCCAAAGACATTTTATGTCATTTCATGCTTCAGAAATTAAAAGTAGAGGTTGATAGAAATGTGAATCACGAGACCAACTAATCAAGTTAATTTGAATCATAATGGAAATTAGAAAGATTAATTTCATAAGCAATCATTAATAATAGAAGCTCTCATGTACGAATAATCAAAGCTTTAAGTATTATATGGTAATTAATTCATTACTATGGGTTGCATATTTTAAAATAGCTCAAATCTTCTTAGCTTTGGTGTACTTATTAATAGCAATCCTGAAGGAAGAAAAGCTAAAAGGTTTCTTTAGAAAAGTTTGTTTTATGTGTCTTTAAATGGGCAAGAGAGAAAAGTGAATGGAATGATATAATAAACAGGCCGCTCCTTGGTAATTGGCCTTCAACCATGGACAAAGTCAATTGTCAGCCCTTCATGGAAGAGGAGAAAGTTGTGCTCTTGATGAAGAGGTGGCTTAAGGTGGAGGATTAATTATATTGTTTATTGTCCAATAGTCAAACTAGTATTTTGTATATGTTTCATTTCACTTAAAAAATACATTTGATTTGGGGCTTGATTTAGAAAGTGATCTGGTGTGCACTCCCCGTTGACCACAGCATATGTTACAAAATCAGCTTGATGGTTATATTTCCTCATTCACAATGCCCCTGCAATTTTCCCATATTCAAATACACAAACTCCCATATACAAATACACAAAACACGGCTACTATGGGTTATTCAAGTAAAAATCAAGGCACAAATGTCCTTGAAGTGTGTTCTTAAACATTACTTATTCTTATCTTTAGGAATATTTTAGTATTGTCATAAAAGAGTTGTGAAAAGTATTATATAGTTCCTTAGTGATCATGTGAGCTCTGGAATATAATGTATTCTTATCATATGTTAAAATATTTTATCTATAAAAACTTCCTTATGGATAAATAGACCTGACCTTGTCTTGTACATTTTCTTCCTCCATTTTGATGAGTTTTCTGGGTGATCTGGATTTGCCCTGGTCTCAATGACACTTGACTACAACATGTGACTTCTGTCATGCTAACTGTAGCCATTCCTTCAGCCAACGAGTATTCATCAAGTACCCACCACATTCTAGTGACCCTTTCTGGTTCTGGAGATATCAGGGCAAATAAGACTAGGTGCAGGAAAGAGTTGTAGGCAGATGCTTGCAAAGGCTCTGTGTTTCTGAGAGGCTAGAAGGAGCCCATTCTGACAGACCCACTGAAGTAAATGAAAGAGAAAGTGACAGAACCTGTCAGGTACCATAGGGTCTTGGAAGGCCAGGTAAGTGGCTTGGAATTTTTTCTAACTGCAGCGAGAAACCACTGGAGGGAAATGATTAGAACGAATTTATGTTTTTCAAGTTATCATGTTTTCAAGGAGGCAAGCTGGGAGGCCATTGCAAAGATAGGATTGATTGGACTAGGATGGTAACGGGGGAGGGAGGGAAGCAGATAGATTTAGGACATATTTGAACGTTAGAGGTGACAGGGCCTTCTGGTGGACAGGCCATGGTGTGTGAGGGAGAGAGCAGAGTCAAGGATGGCTCCTGGGTGTTCAGCCAAGAAACCCGGTGATGGAGAATCTTGGGTGAGAAGCAGGTTTGTTGAGCAGGAAGCGTTCTTGTTTCAGCCATGATAAATTTGAGGAGATTAATAGTCAAGTAGAAAAATTGACTTGGTTGTTGAATACAGGAATCTGAAGCTCAAAGAAGGGGTTGGGGCTAGATAGCTAGATATATACTTGTGAAACTTGAAAACTAATGGGAGGAGAGAGAAATTAAGCAAAGAGTATAAACAAGAGGTGTTCTGGAAAAGACAGTGCAACAGGAGAACCATATTTAAATCAAGGATTCAAGACAGCTTCTTTGAGAACCGAAGGCTCTGAAGACTATAATTTCTTTCACAGTGTCACATTAAAGGGTTAAAGATCTTAGATTACAGACAGGACCTTTACCTATAAAATGATAATTGCTTAGGGAAATAGATCCATAATTACATGCACTTTCTAATCTGTAGCAGCACCCGAGACCACTTTCCTACCAATTACAAAGATTATCCCTCATAAATATTATATGGAGCATATGCTCCCACAATGGATTATGACCAAGGAACTAAGCCCTTGCTGTTGATTCTTTTATTTTTCTCTTATTTATAACTCTTTGTAGAAGAAAGAGGGGGAAAAGAATATCAATGAATAAGGAATGATATCAGAGTAGCCCGTATCATATGCCTTACCTCTCCCTTCTATATCTCTCAAAATCCCAAGTTTTCTTTTCCACTCTGAATACCCATTATTACCATAAATTAAAGCCAATATGTCAAGCCTCATTTTTCCAATTTCTCTTCCTCTCTTTGGGAAACTTAAGCAAAGCTCTTACCGCAGTGCGTGTCACATTGGTAGCAGGTAACAGGACTCTCATGTGGCAGAAATTACAAAAGAACAACTTGCTAAACTTCAACTGCCACATAATTTATTATCAGGATTTTTTCTATCCTTTTCCTCCAGAGTAAGAAGTTGTCCTCTAGGGGAAAAAAAAAAAAGGAGTATTTCAAGTAATAGTTCATAATTCTCTTTAAACTCCAATCTTGTGGAAGCTCAGACTGCCATTTTCAAACTAAAAATGTTCCTCCTCACCTAGAAATTAATGAATGAGCACACACCCAAAAATACATAAACATGCGAACATACCACTGAATAGTGTATATGTATTTCTAGGTTTTAGTTGATGCTATCCCTAGAAGCTGTCACAAAGAAACTAGTTGAATGAGAAATGCTGGGTTTGTAGTTGTTCTTACAATTATTCTTACAGTATGTTATTCTTACAGAGTTGATTGAAGCAACTAGTTTGTCACCTCAAATTCTAGCAAAGCTACTTAGATGCTTTCTACCTGGTACTCAAATACTTTTTTCATTCATCTCAATTTGTTTTTCATTCATAAACATTAGTTTCTAAGCCATAAAATTTGACTACAACTTCTGTGTCCTTGGATGAAACCCTAGCTCTGGACCTGCTCACTTCCCGCCCAGCCTCTCATAGCACCTTCTGCTTGATCTCCAGCCTCCAGACCCTTCCTGATGCAATCCTTCCTGCCCCGCTCCATCAGATCACACTTGCTCAATTACCACTTTGATTATGTCACTCCCCTGCTCAAACATGTTGATGGTTCACTATGTGCCCATGAAGCCCAAATTCCTAACGTGATGCCAACTGACACGTCTCTCTCACACCCTGACCCTGCAGTCCAGCTAAGCCCAGTGACCCTGGGGCTGTGCCTTATTTGAGACAGACTCTCCCTTTACAGTTTTGTTAAAGTATTGAGCTTCCTTTAAAGCACAACTGAGGGGCCCCTGGGTGGCTCAGGTGGTTAAGGGTCTGCCTTCGGCTCAAGTCTTGATCCCGGGGTCCTGGGATCGAGCCCCATGTCAGGCTCCCTGCTCAGCAGGGAGTCTGTTTCTCCCTCCCCTCTGCTATTCCCCCTGCTTGTGCTTTCTCACTCTCTCTGTCAAATAAATAAATAAAATCTTTAAAAAATAAAAAATAAATAAAAAATTTTTAAAAAGCACAACTGAAATATCGTCTTCAAGATTTTCTTCCCAGACACTGAATCTTTAAAACTGCTCTTATATTCTTTGTAGCTATGACTAGATGGCCCACAAAATGCCACTTACTACATGTCATGTACCTTTGTATTGTAGATGCTATATTTGCAAAGGTTTTGGTTTCTGAGTGTTTGGGTTTTGTGGGTTTTTTTGGGAGGGTTTCGGTTTTGTGTTTTTTGAGACCTGTAGACTGTAAGGCCTTTAAAGGCAGTCTTTCTTTCTTTCTTTCTTTCTTTCTTTCTTTCTTTCTTTCTTTCTTTCTTTCTTTCACGTAGTACCCAAGCATACAATTAGTGGTCAGTGAATATTTGTTGACCTGAATCATTAAGGTTGTCTGAAACTTTAGTAGTGACGTTAATTTTATCCTGATCCAAAGACTGTTTTTAGATTATTTATATAGAAAGGCTGATCTTACTCAATTTCTCTTTCAACACTTCTCTTATTAATTAAAAGATTTTGTGCAGTTAATGTTGTGCATTTTCAGATTTCCTTACTATTTTCACGCATTCCATGAGAACAAGCATGCCTGGGGGGTTTTAGATGGATCCCCAGCCCCACTTCCCAGTAAACCAAGAGTCAGACAATAGGAACATTGAGACCTGCTCTCCATTCTATAGGCATTCTATTTCTACCCACTGCAGGACTTATCTTGAGCCATAAGAGAAATTTATCTATTTCCTTAAGGGTCTCTAGCCAATAATGTTATCCATGACATCTTTTTAAAGCCTTAAATGTGATCCAAGACACTAACTAGCATCCAGTCATTTTAGTTTTGCGACACCAAGTTAGTATACCCATGGCAGCCACACTGTAATATTTACATCAGAGATTTCTCTTATCTGAGTGTCTTTAAGAGCTCCCGACAAGGACTGCTAGTGTCACATTTGCCCGAAGTGAAACCACAACTAACCTGCGATTCTTTTAATAATCTGTGTTCCTTCCTTCTTCCCTCTCTCTCATCAGTGAGTCCCTTACTGCCCCCACTCTAATTTCCATTTAACTACAAATTACAGCAACGCCCAGCAGGAAGCACAGCTCGCTTCTATTCTTTATTTTTCTACGAGGTTTGCTGGGTTTATGTGGCAACAAAGGATAGTGAACTGGGCACCAATTTCAAATTTGAGAGTTTTGAGAACAAGAGATTTAAAAACAGTATTCACCAGAGGGGAAAAAAATATTTCAATGTTTCCAGCCTTGAAAAAGAAGTACCATTGCTCTGGGGATTGTTGGGTAGCTCAACTCAAGGGGTCGAACGACAGAACCGGAGGGAACTTGAGAGACTTTTAATCAACTGAGTCCAATTCTTAAATTTTCCAATTTTTTTTTTAGTATGTCGTTAACTTCTGAGAGCCCAGCTCTTACCTAGCTGACACCATGGCTGTTGACACAGCTGCTCTGCTCTCCTTACGGAGGATGAGGGAGGCGGCTCGCACCTGCCCCAGGCGACCAGCCCCTCCGCCCACACACCGTCATAAACCACTCCGGTATTTCTCTGCTCGGTTATGCGTGCGTGAACCTCTATGCGCCAATCAGTCTTCTCACCAGATGTTATCGCCAATAACCTCAATAGCACTATTATGATGAACTAGGAGCAAGGCGTAGGGGCTCAGCCAGGATTGCACAAGAGGGTTTTGGCAACAGACCCTGTCTTGAAGCCAACAGTGATTATTACTATTAATAATAGCTATCATTTATTAAATTCCCACCAGGTGCCAGCTGCTTTCTATATGAAATAATGGCGAGAGGTTAACATTTCTTGAGGTGTTTATATGCTAGGTACTGTTACAGAGTCTTTGTACGTACCTCCTTCTTTAATCCCCCTCCAACCACTCTATGAGGTAGATACTACTTTTTTAGCACCAGTGGATATATAAGGAGCCTGAGGTGTAGACACGTTAAATAACCAGCCAACGACATGCAAGGGGTCAGTGCTGGAGCTGCGACCTGATTTCCGGAAGCGTGACATCAGCGAGCTCTAACGGCCACGCCCTTATCCATCGTGCTATTTTGTCTTCCCTGTTCAGCCACTTTTAATTCTTTTATATCCGGTTTGCAAATGAGGAAACTGAGGTCCAAAACTGTTAATATAGGTAACAGCTGAGGCCCTCCTCAGGTCCTCCGGACTCCAAAGCCTTGGTCCCTGGGTACAGAACTCTATTACCCCAGAAACCTCAGTGGGTGTCTGCCCTTGGATAAAAATGTCAATTCACTGACGTTTTCGCCAAGAACTGACACCTTCCCTCTTCTCCGTTCTCTACCCCCTTTTCACCTCAGAGCTCTCGCTATAGCCCATCTCCTCCTCTACACCCACCCCCAGACCCACCGTCATAAAACTACTCTCGCCTTTGTCTCCTTGGGAGGGGCTGTAGAGGGGAACTAATAATTTATGTATTCCTTTCTAATTTTTCATGGTCAAATATAGCACTGAGTCTGTCGAAAATGCAAGTCACAGGCCCCAAACAGTAGTTCCGAGGAGGTAGAACTGGGTGGGGCTCAGGGATCCACATTTTCAGTAGGGTCCCATGAGTCAGATGCTAGCTCAATATAGCACTTCCATCTGGCAACGTGTTTGCATTGTAGAGAGGGATTTTCCAGTGGGAATTTCAGGCCAGGGTGAGTGAGATATTTTAGAGCAGAAAGGCCTTTGTTTTTTCCTTCTGCTATCATATAGGTCAGTCTTGAGTATAGATTTTATTTATGTAAATCTTTTTTTTTTTTTTAAGATTTTATTTATTTATTTGACAGAGATAGAGACAGCTAGGGAGAGAGGGAACACAGGCAGGGGGAGTGGGAGAGAAAGAAGCAGGCTCATAGCAGAGGAGCCTGATGTGGGGCTCGATCCCAGAACGCCGGGATCACGCCCTGAGCCGAAGGCAGGCGCTTAACCGCTGTGCCACCCAGGCGCCCCTATTTATGTAAATCTTAAAGCAAGGGTCTTTCAAATACTCTTCTATTGTATTAAATTCCAAGAATTAATGTTCTTTTTTTAAAAAGATTTTTTAATGTATTTGTCAGAGAGAGGAGAGAGGGAGAGAGCGCGCCCAAGCAGGGGGAGTGCAGGGGGAGTGGCAGGCAGAGGGAGAAGCAGACTCCCCGCTGAGCAGGGAGCCCAATGTGGGACTCAATCCCAGGACCCTGAGATCATGACCTGAACCAAAGGCAGACGCTTAACCGACTGAACCACCCAGGTGTCCCAAGAATTGATGTTCAAAAAAGAACAAAAATAAAACTTCAGGGCTGTTACCACTTTACTTAGTAAATAACACTTTTAATAAATAATAATAAACTTATTAAATAACAATTTTTCCTTTTTGAATATTAAATATATACATACATCACTTGTGTGACATAAACGGTGTCATAATTCATCCTTCCCTCTAGTCAGGCTTCTTTCCCCATTGCTCCGAAGGGTATATACTGAGGAAGCACGTAGTTTTTAAAGACAGGCTTTCTTTACCAATATCCTAAAAGTGATGTGTTGAAAGAATTGAGCATTTTCCTCTGATTTCCGTGAGCCTTCTCCCAATAATACTCAACATGAAAAAGCTAAAAATACTGATGATAAAAAAAATACTTAGCAGAAAAAATAAAGGATTAATTCTTAATGCTAATAGAAGGTTGAACATTAAGCATTTTGGACTCTTAGACAACATACAAAAGATGAAGAGACCCACACCAAGGAGACTTAACAGTTGCCGAGGACAAACTTCGTATCATAAATAAATAAAGCTCGAGTAAATACAAGTGAATATATGCTCCACCGCTTCTATTTTGAGCGCCGAGCTTTCTCACATAGGATTCATATTAGTAATAATTCTCTATGCTACCATGGTGACCTTATAGCTTAAAATGCTCAGTTATTTTTTTCAGCCAACTTTGGATGTGTTCTGAAGGTTTTATCTGAACTTTTTCCCAGATACTCCTCTGGTTGACATTTGCATAGTCATTTGCATAATGTTATTCCTGATAAAGCTCTGGTTCTCTGAAGAAGAAAATTAGCAATTATTATTTTGCCATGGAATGAATGATAGCACAGGATGTTAGCTACCAACCTCGCTTAAAAACTTTTGAAATAGGGCATAAAAAGAATATGAAGACACTCAGTCTTTAAAAAAATTACCATCCCATCACACATGGCACAGACTTCTCTCTCAGTGATTAATAGTGTCCACTGGAGGTCTGCGGGGAGCGGGCGAGGGGAGGCGTTGTCAGTTGCTAGAAAGGCAGGGAGAGCAGGCAAATTATTCGGAGCAAACCATTTAATGAGGGCTTTGTTAGCGTGGAGGGCTGCCATGCTGTATGACAGCTGGCACTTAAGAGTCACATTATGAAGGCAGCGTAATTCTGTCCATCTGCAGCTCCGCAAAAGGGGCAGTGATGGCCCACTGGAGCCCAGAGCAACGCTTGGTTTTAATTACAATTTTCCCTTATTGAAAAACCCTGTGTGTGTGTGCGTGTGTGTGTGTGTGTGTGTGTGTGTGTGTTCCACACCCACATACGCACATACGTTTTTGTTTAGAAACAAGGGAGGATTTTTAATAATCTCAACACATCTTTTAAATTACTCCCTCTCTTCTCACGGCCGTCAGAAAAGACCTCTTCTCCTGCTCCCTGAGAAAGAAGTGCCCAGCTGTGCTTTCTCCCGGACTTATGGTGACAGGCATCAAGTCACATCATTAGCAGGACTGTCATGCCATGGAAGATGGGGTGAAGGAGAGGGTTGCCAGCAAAAGCTAATCAGCATTATCTCACACACCCAAAATATTAAACAACTTTAGCATTTCTAGTGGGTTGAAAAAATCAAGGGTCACCAACTATTTATAAATGGGACAATAGCAAACTCTTAAGTAAAAGGACTCTTAAAATAAATTTATTTAAATAAAAAATTTTAAAAATAAATAATTTAAACTTTCTCTTATAACTGAATTTACAGAACATTTACAAAATGAAAAGAAATGAAAAATTTCAGTGAAAGAAAAGCTGTAATTTCATTATCAAAGATAAATGGTAATAAGCTTATACTGATATCTTTTTATTTGATATTCTATCTATCCATCTATCTATAATTTGTTAAATGGTAGTATTATACTGTGATAATGGTTTATAACCTACTTTTTTCCCTATAATAATGCTCTGCTAACATATTTTCCCTGCCATTCAGCATTTTACTCTATGACCAGATTTCTAATGGCTGCCTAACATTCTAATTATAAGAACGTAGCATTTTTATTTAACCAGGCCTCTAATGCTCTAATGTTAGGCTTTTACTTTGTTTCCTTTTTTTTCTTTTGCTATTATGCAAACCTTTTCTTAAACATAAAAAGATATTATCAGATAGCCACATGACAATGGTTATACTTCTAGTATTTCACTAACTAAAGAATTTTCTAGAAAGGAAAGGCTACTATTAATTTAATAGTACTTACCCATGAATTTGTGTTTTATTCATCACAATAATGTCTCTGCACATTTAACAAGCAGTAATACATGCACACAAGTAGAAAAATTATTCCATGCCCACATCATTCCGAATATCCTCTAAACTTATAAAGGCTGACTCGGGGCCTCCAGCCCACAGGTAGGAGAGAAGGAGAGATTTGGTGACAGCACTCATCTGGGAAGGATGTTCCAGGACTAGGCCTGGAGAAGCAGCATCAGCTCAGCATTACCTCAGAGTTTAGAACCACAGTGTTATTGGCCCCTTGAAATAAAAGGCGAGCGTTAATTTGTTTTCAGTGGTCTGTATTTGTTTTATGCAATGTTTCAGAAAAATCCTGAAGCTTCAGGGTTAAAAATCATAATTTCAAGCTGGGTGCATCAGAGAAGAGGTCCCCTGAAGGAAGGAAAGGAGGGGAGTGAGCCTTAAGCCCTGGTTTTGAGCCAGGTGCTCCAAGTAATGCTTTCACGTATTAAATCACAGGTCCATGCATCTGTTGGTGAGAACAGCTAATATTCGAGATCAATATTTTGCATTAAAAAAACCAAAGAGTTTGCATCTACCAAGATAATTTATCTATATCGGTTTCAAAATATAGTCAACTAGCCTCAAGGCATAAGGCAGGCTCATAACCTGTCTTAACTCTTACCTTCGTCATTGAAGAATAATGTAGAAGAGGAGAATAGATTTTGAAGAAAAAAAAATTACACACACATCTATTTTAATTGTCCACACCAATTAAACTCAGCTCAATACATCTATTTTGAGGTGTTAACACATTTTATGCAATTTTACTATTTAAAATTCAAGGGGGAAAGTCATTGGCTATTTCAACATTTAGTTGTTGATAGGTACACAGTAAAAATTAAATATATGTCCAAGCCCACTCTAATGAATTTATAAGGGCCATACAAATATCTTTCGCTATCATCGGTAATAGTGGACCTGCACAATTTTGTTACATATTTTTGCATTGAAATAGAATATAACTCATTATAAAGTTTTTAAGATTCCAGATTTAAATAGACTATATTTTTTAAAATATTGAAATGCTTATGATACATGGGGGGAAAACAGTACATAAAACTATGCCCAGCGTCATTGCGATTATTTTTCATTATATCCAATGCAAACCAAGTATCAGTCGACGCCATTTTGCCTTTAAGATTTAAATAAAATTGTTGTTGCCGCCTTTCTAAATCCCAATGGGAGTTTGGGGCCATCTCTAAAATTTCTGTGCATTCTGAATTTTACTGGTTTTATTTGTGGTGCCACAGTTTCTTCTACTAACCTTTGGATCTCATGCAAACATCAGCACCGCGGCATTTCTCTATCCCTTCCGCACACTGATCCAGCTGTGGCATTCCGCCATTTTTATTTCCCCCAAAACACCCACGCAAGGCATCAGGATGTGAAGACAACACAACATAGATTTGGGGTGGCCAAAAAGGATCATATACATTTAAATGAAGTTTTAGACATCCTTGTGCCTTGCTCCTGAAAGTCCTTTGATCACCCTGCCATGGGAATTTGTAATTCATTTGTCATACAGGCTCACTTGTAATTCATTTGTCATACAGGCTGCAGCTTCCTGCCTAGCTGCCCTGCACACTTCCCATCTTCCTTCTTTCCTCCCCTCTCTTCTCTTCCCATAACTACACTCCTGTTCGTTTCACAGCAAGGCAATTTCACTGTGTCTTTGCTGTTTCCTTCTAAACATGCTCTAGAGCCTCATTCTCTGTATACAAGAGACTTATTAAGCACTTCTAAACAACGACAATTTCATTCTAACACCTTCTCTCTCTCTCCCTCTCTCTCTTTCTCAGACACGCACACACACACACACTCACTCTCTCTCAGGCACACGTGAGTAATGTGGTAAATATTAAATTTTTTATTATATAGAATTACTTTTATAGTCAGAAAGTGTGATTTAAAACATATAAACATTTATTTTGAAATAATAACTTCATAGGCTTTCTTCTCTCTCTTGGTCTGGAAACTGCTGGCAGAGTTGCTTGGGGAATGCCCACTGTCAGATTGAAATGTAAAGTGACGGTACTAAATACTGTTTAATATAATTTCCTAATATCAGAAGAGTTGAATTCAAAAGGTTTCCCTCTCTCTCTCTCTCTCTCTCTCTCTCTCTCTCTGTCTCTTTTCTCAGAGGTGTTTCATTCAAAGTTCCTATAGGTATTGGGTATGGTTATTTCTGCCAAATTACATTCCAAATGGTTGACATGGGGTCTGGACTATAAATAGGATCTTTAAATGGTTTTCAAAAATGAAAATACACATACATGTACTTACATGTTTCAAACCACATGTAGCAAACATTGGTTGTTAACACAACAGCCATCCCAGCACTTTTTTAAATACTGGAGGGGCCCCTATTTTATTCCAGAGGCTGTCCCTCTCCCTTATGACTCAAAGATGAATCTTGATTGGTCTAAGCCAATCATGGTGGTACAATTTCTCTCACCAGTGATTATTTCAAACATGGCATGTGATCTAGTCCTGGCCAATAAGCTACGAGCAAATACCTACTGGGGGGTGTTAGGAAGTGTTTCCTTCACTCTTAGGGGGAAAAAAAGTTTAAGGAAGAGATCATCTCATCTTCTATTCGAAGTTTTCATACCTGCATGTAATACCTGGAGCCACAGCAGCAATCTTGTGACCATGAGTACAGTAAGCTAGAGGATGAGTCTGACAGAATGAGATGGCAGAGTGACAACACAGAATGAAACTGAATCCTTGATGACATCATTTTACCTCTGAATTAATCAACCTTGGAGTTGCCTCAGCACTAATTTTTTTCTGAGAGAAATAAATTGCCCCCTTATTTAGCCAATTGAGCTCGGGTTTTTTGGCTAGTGGTGCAGAAAGCATCCCTGATACGCTGTCCTCAAGCCCATTGACTAAAACGAAACACAATATTTACACTAATTTGAGCACAATATTTACACGAAGCCAATGTGAGCTGCTGTCTCAGAGGCTGTCATTTTCATCTTCATGCTTAAAAACGCCTGATCTCGTTCGCCAGCCACTCTCTCATTGCTCTGTGTTTATGTTGCCTTCTTGGCAATTAATACCAGCTGTTTCTACTCAGAAAAATGACTGTTGGACCCCATGGTTTCTTCTCCATTATACCAGATGCTCTTTGAAAGGAGAAGGGTGCTACAGAGGCCATAGATCAGCCACCTCACAGGAACGGCTGCTCTCGACTCCAAGACAAATTTATGAGACAAGGAGTCACCAAGGAAATTGAGGTTCTAAAATTTGCTGGAGGCAACTAACAGCATCTCTTCATTCCATCTCATATGTGTAGACGTAGGTTCGGTTCCCAGATAGCAGAATGACATTTCATAGAAATATAGACAAAGACGGCGCAGTGAATTTTGAGAAGACTGACTTGTTTCAAAAGAGCCTCTGTTACCCTAAGCTTTCTTGCCGTCCAGCCCCAGGGGGCTTCCGGATCTGCAACGCAGCTTTGTCCTGTCCTGTTCCTGCTGGTTTGTAGTATCCGTCTCACCCGCAAGGGGGTGGGTGTGGCCCAAAGGGCTAATGGGGCAATAATGACAGGAGGCAACCATCTCCACCTCCTGACATCTGGGTCCCAACTCCCCTTTGTGGCATGAGTGACATCTCTCTATTATTAATCCATAAGTATTCCATATTTTAAAATTTAATTTAACCTGGCAAATAATTATAAAATATGATCAACCCACATTGTTTACAACCCCATTATCTTCAAAATATTTCAAAAGAAAAAAAACCCTATGGATTATTTATATATCTCTCAGCTCATCTCCCAAAGGCCAAAGGCCAAAGGTCGGGAGCGATTTAATGTGTGCTTTTGTTACTCTTTATATCACAGTCTCCATGTATGATCATTGATATTAATCCAATTCAAACCTCGACAGTTGGTTGTGTGATCTTAAACAAGTATTTAACCTCTTTAAGCCTCGATTTCCTACTAAAATCAAACTAATAATTTTACTGCCAAGAGTAAGCAATACAATGTAGATGAAGGGCCTGGCCCAGGGCTGGGCAAGAAACAAATGATCCATTAATATGAAGTATTATCGTGTTGTGTCGTTGTTGCTAACAATTCTGCAAAGAACTTTGGAGTTTGACCTAGGAGACGTAACTTTAGTTTCATCACGGTCCCCTTTTCCTTCCTTAATCATAAAATCGAGGGAAAAATCATCCTTACATTGAGGAATTAAGTGACTTTAAACCCATGCTAAATCCTTTTTTTTAAGGTTTTATTTATTTATTTTAGAGAGAGAGAGCACAGGCATGAGCAGGGGGAGGGGCAGAGGGAGAGAGAGAGAGAGAATCTCAAGCAGACTCCCCTCCCCGCTGAACATGGAGCCTGACATGGGGCTTGATCTCAGGCCCCTGAGATCATGACCTGAGTCAAAATCAGGAGTTGGATGCTTAGCCGACTGAGCCACCCAAGCACCCCACCAATGCTAAATCCTTAAGCATTTGGTTTTATAGGCAAAATTTTGGCATTATAAAGTGTTAGATTAAAATTTCATTTCAAAATATTGGTTCAATTCAGAAAGTTAAAGCTTTTGCTTAGTAAGTACAGTCATGCTTCTTACTCTTGTGTAAAGAAACACAGTGGAGAGACAAGGCAACAAGGAGTCCCCATAAGTGTGATTTTAAAACATACTGTACAACCAAGAGATAAAAGTAAACCACAAGGGGGAGACAGGTACATGCTAAATTTCCTCTGGGAAAGCAAAAAAAAAAAAAAAGAAGAAGAAAGAAAGAAAAAGAATAAAAGTGTGATTCTATTCAAGAATTTCTTGAAATTTCTAAATGTTTTAGGTTTAGTCATTTTTTTAAAGAGTATTAGTTTTCTATTCTATAAAATAAAATAATCTCAGAATTTAGGAAATCTTTGAACGTGTACACACCACAAATTCCACTGAGTGATTCAATCAAAAATAAAGTGTGAGGAGAGCAAAAGGAAAATGAGGAGGATAGGATAAGAAGAAAGCAAAAGTATTTTAAGCAAAGCCCAGTCTGCAGGTTACAGAGCTGCAGTCGCAGGGCTAGTGCTGCCCCCACTGGGCCCTGCTGCCCTGCAGGCCCAACACCTGGCCCACTTCCCAGGCCCAGCTGGCGGGAGCTATGGAAGCCCCTCCACTTAACTGGCTTAGTGCTTAAGAGATACTGGACCTCTTCTGCCTTCTCTTCGTCCTCCCCGTCTTCCCCAGGCTGCTTTGCTGGGTCTCCCCTGCCTCCAGAACTGAAGCCTCTTGTGCCAGCCTGCCACCATCTGCTTCTACTCACTGGGGAGGCAGACAGCTCTCTTTGGGTCTGAGATAGTTCCCATTTTCCTTTCTGCACCCCCTACCTTAGGGTCAGTTGTGTGCACTTCCCTTCATATCTTACCTTTCAGTTGGCCCTTAGAGAAAAGGGTCCTTCTAGAAAGAGACATCATTGGAAATCTGGTTTCCCCCAAGCAGACTTGCTAATAAAGGCCATGACTATCTCCCAATAGCCTTTGCTCCTCCAGCTTGGCATATGGCACCCCCATCCCACCAACCCTCCTCCCCCTGCTTGCGCTCAGCCTCCCCTGGAACTCATTCCCTGCTCTCCAGCTGGACCCTCCTCCTTCACCCTGGGGCAGGAGCTCAGCCTGGGACCTGGAGGGCAGCAGGGGCGGAAGCGAGGCCGCCACCACACGCCATGTCTGTTTTCTGCTAGGCGCTTGGCTGCCTGTGTGTCTTCCCTGCTAGGAGGGGAGGAGGAGCCGGGAGGTCAGGAGGTGGACGAGGAGAGACCTGAGCATAGCGGTATTCCCCAGGAGATGAGCAAAAATCCCAGTCTGGCTCAGCCTCACTGAGCTTGGCCGGCCTCCCCAACAGCTGTAACTTGCTTTGTTTCGGTGTACCAGAGTGGGTGTGCCCTCCATGGGGAGAGGGGGTAGTGATTTGTTTTGGGATAGTCCCCACAGTTCCCAGAAACCTCCACCCTTCCCGCTGCTGCGGCCTATGCATCTCAGCTGAAGGGCAATGAGGTCAGGCCTGCAGAAGGAGCCTTCCCTGCCCTGCGACTTCCAGCCTGTGGGGCTTTGGCCTCAGTTTCACCATTTGTTATGTGGGCACACTTTGTCTGCAGACTATTGACAGGGCTAAATGAGGTCAGACAAGTCAAGGATTTTCAAATCACATCCTGAGAAGCCCTAAGGGTCTGCAGGACATATCTAAGAGACTACCCTGGCAATGGGGAGGGGGGCCCTGGCACTCAGATCCCACCCTCTCACAGGTGCGCAGGCGCGCGCGCACACACACACACACACACACGCACGCACACTGCGACCAGAAGAGCTGGTTGGCCTTATATACAAGAGTTTAATCCTCTCTGGATCAGAATCCTCCTCTTGCTTTAAAGGTCCTTCTATGCCAATGGGCTTTCAGGCTGGAGTTTCTAACCACCAGTCCTACACACCCATGGTCACAAAGCGGGCTTCCTAGTGCTGCTCTGGGGTTTGGATTGCCGAGCTTCACACCCACCCACCCATAACCGGACAGAGCAGCCCCATTTTTATCTGTCTTATGTGGTCATGTGATTCTGAGTACCATTGGTGGGGAGGGAGCGGTCTAATGCTTTCCAACAGCCTGAGGAGCCCCTGGCCGAGGGCATCTGGAACCACTCAGAAGAGCAGGACTGATGAGTGTGATGAGAAGACACGGGGCTGTGGGCAAGGATCGGCCATCGGGGCTGCCTCCACGGCCAGCAGCTTGCTAGCATGGGACTCAAAACACTTCTCGGTCCAAATACTTACCACTGGCCAATTGCCTGGGACTGTTTTCTTTCTTGACTTGTGTCAGCTTCCAGAAGGAAACTGTTAGACTTGAGCCAGAACATCACATGTATGGGGAGAAGCAGCTGTAGGAGAGGCGGGTGCAGAAGCCAGGCTTGCGGGGGGCCCCTGCCGCCCACGGCCAGCCCCGCCTGTGACGCACCAGCCGGTCAGCTGGCCTGACTTGTCGACGCCACTGGGCCCTGGGAGTCACAGCAAGGTGCCTTCACGTGTGCTCCTCGTTGCCGTGGGTGTACCCAGATCCATGGGTACAGACTTGGCGTGGTAACAGCATATCTCCAGGTATTCTTACTAAGTAAAATTCTGTTTTATTTACCTCTTCTGTGTCTATAACTCTCCTGTTCTTTATTTTTTTTTAATTTTGATTTTAAATGTTTATATCACAAGACCCAAAAGGTAGAAACAACCCAAATGTCTATCAAGGGATGAGTGGATAAACAAAACATAACACAGACAATGAAATCGTATTCAGCCTTCTAAAGGAGGCGGGTGAAATTCTGACAAGCGCTCCCATGTAGGTGAACCTTGAGGACATTATTTTAAGTGAAGTAAGCCAGTAACAAGAGGACAGATACAGTAGGACTCCCCCTATGTGAGGTACGTCGAGCAGTCAAGTTCACAGAGACAGAAAGCGGACTAGCGGTTGCCAGGACCTGGGGAAAGCAGAGTTGGGAGTTAGTGTTTCACGTGTATGGAGTTTCAGTTTGGTACCATGAAAAATGTTGTATATTTGTATTGTATATCTGAAAGTTGCTAAGAGATAGATCTTAGAAGCTCTCATCACAAGAACAAAACCTGTAACTATGTGAGGTGACGGAAGTTAACTAGACTTATTGTGGTAAACACTGGGCAATATACACATTTGTCAAATCATGATGTTGTGCACCCAAAACTAATACAATGTTACATATCAGTTATATCTCAGTAAAACTGGGCGGAGGGGAGTTCTGAAGACTGGTGGATGGAAGGTGGTAATGGTTCCACAACGATGTAAATGCACTTAATATTGCCTAACCGTACGCTTAAAAATGGTTAAAAGTGTACATTTTGTTCTGTGTATTTTACCACAACGACATTTTAATGTTTAATTATGAATTTTTTAAAAAGATTTTCTTTATTTGACAGAGAGAGAGCACAAGCAGGGGGAGTAGCAGGCAGAGGGAGAGGGAGAAGCAGGCTCCCCGTTGAGCAGAGAGGACCCTGGGATCATGATCTGAGCTGAAGGCAGACGCTTAACCGACTGAGCCATCCAGGAGCTCCTAATTATGAGATATTTAAAATATACAGAATAGTACATAAAATAGCATTTGCATAAGCTCCTGGATTTAATAAATGCTTACATTTTGTCATGTTTGTTTCATTTTTTTTTAAAGAAACAAATCATCACCACCAAATGTGGCTAAACTTCCCCTACTCACCCCATCCATTTCATGACTCTTTCTCCTCCAAAGAGGTAGCCACTCTTGTGTGTATATTTCCCATATGTATGTTAACATTTTACTATGTAAGAACACGTAATATTGCTTTATGTGGTGTTTAAATTAGGCAAAGAATAATGGCTTTGCAACTTGCATTTTTATCCTTTTGGCGGGGGGCGGATTTGCCACACTGACCTACACAGCTTTATTTTTAAATCCTGCAATGATTCCGTTGTTGGAAACCCTTCCTGATGGACACGTAGGTTGCTGTTGCTTGTTTGCTGTCACGACAGTGCTGCTGTGAATGTCCTGTACATGTTGCCCAGAGTGCATGTGTGAGAGTCTCTCTGGTACACGGAGAATAGCATCAGGTTGATCCCCAGAGTGGCTGAACAATTTATTCCCCCTTTCACTGGAAAAAGACCTATTGCTTCCCCCATTGCCCTCACCAAACTCGGGTATTATTACCAACTCCCAATCTAATGGGAGTGAAGTGATATGTCTCTGTGAGTTCCATTTGCCTTTTTTCCCATCAGTGAGACTGAGCAGGTTTTCACAAGTTTACTGGGCATTCTGGCTTCTTCTTTTATAAACTGCTTGCTTTTTACACTGAAATGTCCACGAGGACAGGGACAGTCTGCATTGTTCACGGCACATGCTTATCACCTCTCCCATCATAGGTGAATGAATGAATGAATAAATGAGTTGCCAGGCACTCTGACAGGCACTAGGTAAAAGTATTATTTTAAAAATATTAATGACAGTAGGTGCTACAATTACCCCTGACCATGAGATTCACGAAGGTTAAATAATTTGCCAAGTCCACAGAGCTAATAAATGCTGGAGGCTAGATTCAAACCCTGGTCTGTCTCATGCCGGAGCTCACACACTTAATAGTTCAACATCCTGCCTCCCTTTGAAATTCAGCTAGGGAAACAGCAGAATAATGAACAAAGCCTTATTTCTGTTAATAATTCTTTGTCTTGGGGCGCCTGGGTGGCTCAGTTGTTAAGTGTCTGCCTTCGGCCCGGGGCGTGATCCCAGAGTCCTGCCTGCTTCTTCCTCTCCCACTCCCCTGCTTGTGCTCCCTCTCTCGCTGGCTGTCTCTGTCTGTCAAATAAATACATAAAATCTTTAAAAAATAATAATAATAATTCTTTGTCTTAACTTAGCTATCTTATCTTGATTAAATCTCTCAATTAAAAATGTATTTTAATGTCTGAAAAATGTGCTTAATGTGTTTTAATGACATTTGCTTTTGGAAAGCATCAAAGGATTTTTATTAATTTGGAGGCCTTATACCAGGAGCGGGGGAACACTCCTGTTTAATGCAAAAGCTATCGCCAGTTGCCACTTCCACTAGGAGACCATCTATATCCTTGGCCCGTATTTTTCATCCAAGTTGTAGGCTTATACACCCAATTGCCTATGAGACATTTCTTTTTGATGTCTAAAAGGCATCTCACACTTGCCTCTCCAAAATGACCTTCTGCTCCTTGCCCCCTGCCCCCCAATTCATCCCACCCACAGCCTTCCCATCCCAATGGGTGACCCTTCCAGCTGCCAAACAGAAACCTTGGAGTCATCTTGACTGTGTTCTTTTTTTCCGATTTCACATCCCTTACCTGCTGGCTCTGCCTTAACTACACACGGCAAGCTGGACCGCCGCTCACCATCCCCCACTGTGTCATGCTGGCCCGATCACCTTTGCCTCTGCCTAATGGATACCCCTATTTCCCTCACTTGCCTCCAAAAGTCTATTCTCAACACGACAGTCAGAATGATCCTCTTAAAACTCAGGTCACATTCCTCTTCGGCTCAAAAGCCTGCAAAAAGGCCCTATTTCACCCTCTAGAACCTAGAGTCCTTAAAATGGGCATGGACCCCACATAATCCTTCACTGAGCTCACCTCTTGCCAGTCCCCCTCACTCTTCTGCAGCCACACTGACCACCTTGCTGTCCCCTGCACAGGTAGGGCACTCCTGCCTGAGGGCCTGTGCCCTGGCTCTCCCCTGCCTCTGGCTCGCTGCTCCCAGGTAGGCACCGGCTCTCTTCCTCGCCTTTGCTGAGATTTCGCTTTTTCAAAAAGTCTCTCTTAAGCTCTCCTTCCATGGTGAACTCCTACACTCCCAATCCCCTACTCGAATTCTCCTCTTACCACGTTCTACATGACAAATGTTCATACTCTAAACCTATTAATAATGCCTGCCCCCCTCCAACTAGAATGTAAGCTCCTCAAGGGGAGGAGTATTTTTTTGTTTGGTTCACTGAAGTATCCCCAGCAATTAGAGCAATTAGAGCATCCCCAGCTATGTAGTTAGTGCCCAACTATTTGCATAAATATCATTTGCCAATCCCACACCTTTTCCCCTCATATCTTCCTAAGAAACTCTCAGATTTGGTAGAGAGAATATCCCTGCCCCAAAGAACGAATCACAGTCTTCTTGCCAAATAACTGGTGTTGGGGTATGCAGGTGGCCCCACTTTTGGAAACTGAAAAGTCAATTTCAGAGATGTATTTGCAGCTAGGATAGAGGCATATGACCTTGGTTTGGTTAAGTGGATGTAATGGTGTGGACGTGAGCACCGTGGCTGATATGCTGGCATCCAGGGAGATAAAAGCATCTGATTCTTACCAGTCCACTATGGTGGGGCTCTGGTATCATAGGTGCTGCAAGGAGCAATCTCAGTCATGCTGCATCTATAACAGCCTACAGTTTGGTAAGTCATCGTTCCTAGTTGCATAGTTTTTGGTTAGAAAGTCTATTTTTCTGGCTTCCCAAAAAATACTATGAACTATTTACTCTGAAGCTGCTGGGGCAATAGAAAGAAATCTCTCTCTCCCAGGGCATAGATGAAGACCCAAGGGGGTGGGGGAATGGAAGAGACAAAGCTCGCCCCTAGATACATTCTGGGCCCAGGCCATTTGATATCTTCTATCACTGGGGGAGGGACAGGGAATTCTCTCTCTTCTAATGCCCTTCAAAAATACAAAGTAAAGTTTGCCTGCCAGTGGGAGAAGAGGCAGAAGCACTGAAAAATATTGACCCCCAAGATCCAGTGACACAGGGCTTACCTAAGACAGAGGTTGGATCACGATAACAGAGGACCAGCCTCTGATTCCCATCAGCAGCCGGCTCGCAAGCACTCAATAACAAGCAACAGCCGTTTAGTGGTGAGAGAGGAGAAGGGCATGAATAGATTCACCTGGGGTACAGATACCCAAGACATAAGCTGAGGGTGGGGATAAAAGAGCATTAAGAAATACCCTCTACCCACCCAGTATCTACCCTAAGCACAAGATCATGTTAAAGGAATCTAATGTCGGTGAAAGAGTGTAGGTAACCACAGCAATGATACAATCCAAACCCATGAAACTCTGACCAGATGGCCTCAACTTCCCACATGGAGGACCTAGTAGAAGAGGCACACTCATTTTCAGGCATGAATCTAATTTCCTCAGTCTTTCCTATTCTATACATTATATCTAGAATTCAATAAAAAAAAATTACAAGGGGTGGTGGAGGGAAGCAAGGGAAAACAAACCTCAAGGCAAAGTGATCACCAAAGCCAGACTCAAAGATGACATGGAATACTGGACAATAACTGGGATTAATATCTCAAAGAGTCTAGTGATAAGGATGGACAACATGAATAGATAGAGTTTCAGCAGAGATGAGAAAACTATTGACAGACTCCAATGGAAATACTAGAAATAGAAACCATGGTCTCAGAAATGGAGAATAACAGCAACGGGCTATCGATGGACTCAATATAACTAAGGAAACAATAAAGGAAATTGAAGAGAGCTCAACAGAAGTTGTCCAAACTAAGACGCACACACACACACACAAACTGAAAGAAACAATATTAGAAAATTGAATCTAGTAATAAGATACATCATACCAAATGGGGTTTATCTTAGAGATACAATTCAATATTTCAAAACCAGTCATGTTATTCACCATATTAAAAAGACCAAGGAAGAGAAACCCATGATCATTTCAATAGATTCAGAAAAAGCATTTGACAAAATTACTACTTACTCTAAAAACTCTTAGCAAGCTAAGAATAGAGCAGAACTTCCTTAATCTGATAAAAAGCATCATTTAAAAACCTACAGCTAACATCACATTTAATGGTGAGACTGATTGTTTTCCGCATAAAATCAGGACAAAGGCAAGAATGTTCATTCTCACCACTACTACCAGCATCTGCCGGAGATTCTAGCCACTACAATAAGGCAAGAAGAAAAGTAGCATACAGATTGCAAAGAAAGAAAGAAAGGTGTCTCTATTTGCAGACATGACAATCTACATACAAAACCCCCCAAAATCTCCAAATATGTGCCGTATGTAATGAGCAAGTTTAGCAAAGTGGCACTTTATACAAGGGCAATACACAAAAATCAGTGTATTTGAATAAACTAAGAATGAACAATTGGAAACTGAATTTTTTATATGAATCATTTATAAATGTATTGAAAAACATGAAAGATTTAGGTAGAAATCCAACAAAATATGTGGAGCATTTGCATATTGAAAGCTCCAAAGCACTGATGAACAACATTAAAGAAGACCTAAGTAAATGGAGAAATTATTCACTCAATATTATTATTAATTCACCCCAAATTTATCCTAAGAGACAACGTAAATCAAAATCACAGCAGGACATTTTGTAAAAATAGACAAGCTAATACTAAAATTTATATGTAAAAGCCAAGACTAGAAAAGCCAAAACAATTCTGAAAAAAAAAAAGAACTATCTGATTTTAAGAATTATTATAAAGTAACAATCAAGACTGTAATAGATAAAAGGAGAAAAATTGATAAATTAAAATTAATCAAAATTTAAAACTTCTCTTTAAGAGGCACAATTAAGACACAATTCTGTTCAATGGGACAGGATAGAGTCCAGAAATGGAACCACGCATATATGGTCAATTGAGTATTGGAAAAGATTCCAAAGATTAATCCGGATAGTTAAATTTATGTGTTACCTTGACTGGGCCATGGGGTGCCCAGAAATCATGTTAAACATTATTTCTAGGTGTGTCTGTGAGTGTTATTTTAGGAAGAGATTAGCATTCGCATTGGTCAACTGAATAAAGCAGATGGCCCTCTGCAATGTGGGTGAGCATTATCCAATCCACTGAGGGCCCAAATAGAACAAAAAGGCAGAGGAAGGGGGAATTTTCTTCCTCACTGCCTGAGTACTTGAGTTGAAACATCTGCTCTCAGACTGGGGCTTAACAACATCTGCAGTCCTGGTTCTCAGGCCTTGGGCTTGGACTAGAATTATACCACCAGATTCCCTGGGGCTCCATCTTGCAGACAGCAGCTGGTGGTACTTCACAGCCTCCATAACTGAATTAGCCAACTCCTCATAATAAGGTATATATATATATATATATATATGTTCTGAGTCTTTGGAAAACCTTAATACAGTAATTTAAGTGAGAAAAGATAGTATTTTCAACAAATTGGGTTGAAACAATTGGATATTCATATGGAAAAAAGTAAACCTTAATCCATATCTTGCACCATATACAGAAATGGATCTAAACCTAAATATTAGCCTAAAACTATAAAGTTGCTAGAAGAAAATGAGCCGAAAATCTTTGCAACCTTGAGTTGGGCAAAATATTTTTAACTACTACACTAAAAGCATGATCCATAAAAGAAAAAAAAATGATAAATTAGAGTCAATCAAAATTTAAAACTTCTTTTTGAGAGAGACAATTAAGGAAATTAATAGACAAACCACAGATTGGGAGAAATATTTGCAAAACACGTCTGAAGAAGAAGCACTTATATCCAGAATTTATAAAGAACCTCGAAAACTCAACATTGAGAAAACAAACCGTCCAATTTTTTAAAAATGCATAAAGATTGGGACACTTCCCCCAAAAAAGATATATGGGCGGCATATAAGCACATAAAAAGATGTGCCAAAGTATTGGTCATGAGGAAAATCAAATTAAAACCGTGATAAGATACCACTGTTAGAATTGCCTAAAGAAAACCTAACGATACGATGTGCTGGTGAGGACGGGGAGCAACTGGAAATTGTATCCATTGTTGATGGGAACGCAATATACTACAGCCATTTTAGAAACCTGTTTGTCAGTTTCTTACAAAGTTTAATGTACACTTACCCCATGATTCAGTAATCTCATCCCAAGTATTAACCCGAGAGAAATGAAGACTTACATTCACATGTAAGCTGCACGTGCATGTTTATAGTGACTGTACTTATAAACACCAACAACGGGACACAGTTCAAATGCCTTCCAACGGGCAAGTGGATCAGAAGAGAAAACCACGGTACACTCATCCACGGACTATTACTCAGTATAGGAACAAACAAATCACTGATTCACATAAAACCATGAATGAATCTCCCATGCATGATGCTAAGTAAGTAAAACCATATACTGTATGATTCCTTTTCAATCCTTTTTTGTGACATTCTCAAAAAGGTAGAGATACAGAGACAGAAAACATCAGTGGTAGCCAAGGGCTGGGGGTAAGGTGAGTGGGCGCCTAGAAGGGAGTATTGGGTATTTGGGGGGTCATGGAAATGTTCTTTGATTGCAGTCATGGTCACACAACTGTAGCATTTGTCAAAAGTCATGAAACTGTTACTCACTAAATGGTGAATTTTGTCATATGTAAATTACACCTCAATATACTTGACTTTTAAAAAAGAGAGAAAAAGAAAGAAAGAAAGAAGAAAAAGAAAGAAAGAAAGAAAGAAAGAAAGAAAGAAAGAAAAGAAAAGAAAGAAAAGAAAGAGAAGAAAGAAAGAAAGAAAGAAAGAAAGAAAGAAAGAAAGAAGGAAAGAAAGAGAAGGCAAAGAAGATAGAGGTAATCCAGGGTTTTGAGGAGGTTAAAAATTCCCCATGATAAAATGGCAAAGGAGTTTTAAGAGAGCAATATCTAAATCTCATTTCTACCCTCAGCTACTCCAACCCTTAAAAAAAAAAAAAAAAAAAAAAGACCCTTCTCATCCAACAGCAACAGCACAGTGGGAAATTCAGGAACAGAATGATCAAGTGTGGCAGCCTTGCCTGGAGCCCCTCTCAGCCAAGGCCAGTGGCAGCAGCATGATAGTGGGGGGGAGGGGGAGGGGTGTGACAGAACCCTCGAGGACCAGGATTCAGGTGAGTGGGGTCCAAGTGAGTGGTGCACCAGGGCACACTGGAGAAGTAGGCTGGTTTGGACCCACCCTAGAGCAGAAACGAGACAAGCTCCCTTTTCTCCAAAAGTACCAGAGAAGTTAATCCTTGAATGGGTATTGACAGGCACTTGGATGATAATTCCCAAAGACTAATCCAGACCCAGATTTCCTCCTCTACTACATGTCATCAAGTTGTACTGAATTAAATGTTTTACGACAGAAGTTATGAACAGAGCCCTAATTCCAGCATTTGCTTGTTGTTTTTCTGCTTGTGAATTATCACCACTATAGCACATACATTACACATTTGTTCCACTTAAAGTTATAAACACATCAAAATCCATCCTTGCTCTGCTAACAAATACAATGGCAATGCTCTGAGCTCATTTTATAAAAAATGGGTAGCATCTCTTCACTTTATTTTTTTTTAAATGACGTAAGGCTCAACTTGGACAAGAGTTTAATGCTGCTTTTTAGAAACACTCTTCTTTACAAATTAGATAGGCTCAGCATTTTATTTGATTTGGGTCAGGTTTTCACAAACAAATACCCTAAGTGTAATTTTTCTACTCTGTAAGCTTAAAGAAGACAGGAGAGAAAAAGTGGAGGAGGAGGAAGAGGAGGAGGAGAGGAGGAGGAGAGTGGTCAAATCAGTTGAGAAAATGTGGCATAGAATTTCCCATGGTATTCACAATGCATATTGTTATAGGAGAGACCCTCAAGAATCTTCCAGTAAGGAAGCCCATTTCACTGTGCTGGGACCAGGGAGATTTTGCTCTGTGTGCAGCACAGCTCCTAATGAAGGGAAGCACTCTGTCACTTTTCTTGAATGAAGCGGTATTTCCCACACTTTATTTGATCAGACAATCCTTTCTTCTATAACATCTGTTCAACAACCTGCCTATCAGTGTTCTCAGAAACTGCTGATTTAGCTATTTGAAAAAATTAAATCAACGTACAGGGGACTTTGGGGATTTTTTTTAGTGGACAGTTTTAAAAGCAAAATTGGCATTACCCAATAAGGAAGAAAAGAGGGAGATTTTTATTTTAAAAAATCACTGAATGCCCTACTGTCAGATGTAGTCACATCCTTCCTCTGCCATTTAGAGTTCAGCCAAAATGTGGTGAGTTTAGCAGTTTTCAAATTTGGGGACTTTTTTTCTTAGACACCAGAAAGTTCATTAAAATGATATCCTCACTTTTTACCACTGTCATTTCATTTTTTAAGTGACAGGGCAAAAAAATAATAATGTGAGAAGCTACAAATTATATATTTTATAGGGGTTGGAAAAGTTCAGTTAATCACAGTCCTTTTAAGATTGATTTTTACAACTTATCTGGTCCCAGAAGGGTCTGGAAATAGGAACTGTCAAGATAGATTAAGGAAGCCAGTCTTCAGCTCTGCAGATCAATTAGACAACAAGGATATCATGTCTTGTAGTACAGCTCCGTTCTTTGCGGGGAGGTGAGCAATAGGAGAGGGTTGGAGGGGTTGCGAGAGTTAGGAAAGGCTTTTGGATTCTAGAAGCATTGTCCCCATGCTAAGGTCCACCAGGCTGTATGGCTCTCAGCTTCCCTTATCCCCTTGACCGTCCTTTCCTGTCAGAGTTAGGGACATTCAGGAGTCCTACAGGAAGGTTCGGACAACATGCATTTGCCTGTGAGCATTGAAAGCACTTCCTGGTTCCTCGGTCATGCTGGTTTCCTGGTGGGTTACCAAGCACAGGAGAGGTGAGTGTGTTGGCCTGTCCCAGGCTCCTCCTGGGGAGCCAGCAGGAAGCACTCAGGGTTCAGCCGGAGCCGGAGAGTCACTCTCCTACAGGATAAAGGAATTCTTACAGGAATTGGTGGGAGGAGCTGGGAAGTAAAGATGTGAAAGAGCAGGAGAGTTGGAAGACAAGAGGAGTCACCAACTAATCAGATAGAGGAATTAACCCATTCTGGCGATTGAAGGGGGACTGCAGAGTGGGGCCGTGAGGACATCTGTGGGAAACTCTTGTCTCTGCTGCTTCTATGGTCCATAGCCTAGGAGCTGGTGGCAGGCTTAGGGCTGCCGTTGGTCAGCACGGCCAGCGATCTGGAAGGATGGGATGCAGAGCAGAGTGAGGATAAGTGTTGTCCATCTGTTACCATATATAACCCCAAAAAGACCTGCAGAAAATAATGGCCCCTGCCTCTTCTGCTTTTCAAATCTCATGCGGGTTCCACTTCTGGCCAACTGTACCCTGACTCCAGCAAGGAAGGGGATTTGGGAAACAAAGTTCCCAGTGAGACAGATTGAGACAGCTACAACCCACCACACAGTCTGCACGCTCAGCAGGCTGAAACCATCAACTGTGTATGAGGCCCGCTCTGGCCAGCATGGCCAGGTCACGCTCCAACTCTGTACGGATCTGTCATGGTCTTTGTGTTCCTGTCATTTCCGGGATGGCACTGGAGACATTGTCTCTGCTCAGTGTCACCGATTATCAGAGTACTGCCAAACCTCAAAAGTATCATTCATAAAAGAATATTCTCTTCTCTCTAATCACTCTAGTCCAGACTCTCAGAAGCCCATGGAGACGTCTATATCGCTTCCACGGCGAAAGCCCTGGACTCAGATATCAGCCCAGGCTTTTATTCACAAACGAAGTTACCTGGTCTCTCTGTCTTAGTTTCTTTCTATGTAATTTGAGAAGATGTAGATTATCCCTAAGGAAATTTCTAGTTCTAACATTCTGTAATTCTACATTTGTGGAAATGTTATGTCTGGAGAGGCAGGTCTGCTGTTTCTCGCAGAGGATGAGAATCTGCCAAAGAAAACCTCCAGTTTGTGGAAAAGAAAAGGCAGGAGTCATCTTTTCTCCTTAGCAGCACCGGATTCCGCTACCTCAGCTGCATGCTGGTTAGTCACCTCCAGTAATAACCTTCATCTCCGCTCCAAGCGGCTGCCTGGGCTTAGGCTGAAGTCTGTGGTTATGAGTCACAAGCTCTTCGAGCCAGGAATCGCAAGGAGACCACGGAAGGCAATTTGCCTTCCATAGCTGGCTTGCGAAGAACTGATTTCTTCCCCAAAGAGAAAATAGTATTTGTGGTTTATGAAATATCACACAGTATTTCCTCCTACATGCATGGTTCCAGAAATGAATTCTAATCCTCCAATTGGAAAAATTTAGACTTTGGTTTTAGTTATTATGATCAGTTGTTGGACCCACAGCTCCTTCGTGGGACATTAAGTCATAGCAAATGCCGCGCTCAACAGAATACAATCATTGATACAATCTGCGCCCATCTGGGAAGTCTGATGAGGCTACGTGTCCTGTGGGCATTTTCCCGTTGCTAAATTCTAAGGCGTGGGTCCAAACAAGGCTTGGCAACAGCAGCGTACCTCTAAGGCCATACTTCCCTCCCCAACAGGCACGCTCACCTTAACGCCTTGCTGGGCTTCTATGGGTGTCTAATAATTACTCATGGCTAGACCTCTCCCGCCGCTGCCGTGAGAGAAGTCAGGAAGGAGGTGGGGCCAGCCCTCCCTTTCGCTCACCACACCCAGTCAGCCTCCACCACCTCCTTTCCCAGTTCGAGAGGAAACAGGAAATGCAAGTTGCAGACTATAAAAAGAGTTTGGAGAGGATCAAAGGTTGCTAGAAATGGAAACCGAAGTCGTTTCTTCTGCAGAGCTAGCACAACGGGCCCCAGGGAGTGGGGGGAAGTGGCTTCGTGGACAGTTGTCACTGCCAGAATTTGGCTGAGGGAGATCAAGGGCAAGGCTGAGGGTGGGAGTGTGATCCTGGGAATCCGAAATGAGTCCATGAGAGGAGGGCAGCACAGAAGAGACTGAGGGCGGAGGCCATGGAGAGGTGCGGAAGAGCACAAGGAAGCAGTGCGAATTTAAAGATGCAGCAAGATGCGACATGATCGGTGCTCTTGCTGAAAGCCCCGCTTCCGAGACATCCCATGGGAAAGCGGGAGGACTGGGAGGCTTTTCCCAAAAGATCAATTTTCCTTCCCGCTTCCCAGGGGAGGTGCCATCTGTGTTGGGCTCAAAGACTAAGTTTGAGTGACTGATACCACACAGCCTAGGAAGCCAGACTACGGGGCGCCAGCCTGTCCCCACTGTGTGCTGGCTGTGTCATCGCAGACCTTGCTGTGCCTCGATTTCCTCATCTGTAAAGCTCATTCACTCAACACCACTTTGCTGAGCACCGCAATGTACCCGGTAGCATTCTGATGAGGAAAACAGACAGAAATCTCTGCTCCCTGCAGCGTACATTTTAGTGGTTGAGAATAATAATACCTACCTCGTGGGGCTGTCTTGAAGATTAAGGAGCAAACACATGTCAAGCCCATCAAACAATGACAACATATAATAGACGTTCAACGCTACCCATTACTATGGTATTATTATTGACAGTTCCTGACTTAATAATAACGGTTCAACTTAAAATTTTTCAACTTTATGATGGTGAGAAAGCCATATGCATTCAGTGAAAATGGTGCTTCAGATTTCGAATTTTGATCTTTTTCTGGGTTAGCGACCTGTGGGGTGATGCTGGGCAGCCGCTGGATGCCCTTCCCGCTCAGCCAGGCGGTCGCGAGGGGCAACAACCGATACACTTACAAGCACTCTGCTTTCCACTTTCAGTACAGTGCTCAATAAGGCACATGAGATACTTAACACTTTATTACAAAATATTAGATTTTTTTGCCTAACTGTAGACTAACGTAAGTGTTCTGAGCACATGTATGGTAGGCTAGGCGAAGCTATGATGTTCGGTAGGTCGGGTGTATTAAATGCATTTTTGAGTTACGATACTTTCAACTTATAATGGGTTTATCAGGATATAGTGCAATCCAGTAGGATCTGTGGTATTATTGTTGTTATTCCTGCTGCTGCTACTGTTGTTGTTATAGCAAGAAAGGTGAGGGCCTTCCATTCGGAGGTGAGTATGGAAAAAGCAAGACGTTCATTATGGCCATCTTGGTGGGCACCTGGGGTAAAGATACTTGGACAGTTGATTTAGGAGCACTGTTCCCGAGCCCTCACTACTTCCTACGTATGTCAAGCGACATCAGGCCGCAGGCTGTGGAGTGTGCATCTCAGATCAATCACTCACTAAGCTGCTTACTGTGTGACCTTGGAGAAGTAACTGGAGGTCTCTGTGCCCCTGTTTCCTTCCTCATCTGTATAATGTAGATAATAAGATTTACTTCACAAAGTTGATTGAGGATTAAGCAAATTAGTATTTGTTAAGCTCTTATAAACTTGCTGTCATAATTCAGGAAGCATTTAATAAATCTAAGACACAATCATTGTTATTATTATTTCTATCATCTACCTCAACTCTCCAGTTAACCCATAAGTACTACATTTTCCTTATTCTTTGCCTTTCTTTCCTTCTATCTCCAGCACAACTCACCAGGAAGCTCTGCCTTTTCCCTGCGTTGGGTCTCTGGAATGCCTCCTTTCTTTCCTTTTCCAGTCTAGGTCCTCACTGCTTCATTCCAAGGATAGAGCAGCAGTTTTCTAGTTGGCCTCTTTTTCTTAAGTTCTCCTTTATCCCAGTCTGTTTTTCACAAAGCTGCCAGAAAAAACCTTTCTTAAAGAGCATTGTCCACATGTCCATGAATCTATATTGTCTATTGCATATCTTAGCCTTATCCTAGCATTCAAAATGATTTCATTAGCCCTGCTATCCCCAACCACCACTATGGCCATCCTACACCACCCTTACCCCGCCAGGCTGGCTAGCTCAGATGCTAGATAGAAAAAACCACCCTGTTCTCAAGATATTTGACTGTCATCTGCAGCAAAATTGTTATCAGCCAGGGTCTCATCAGGAAACTGATGGTACATTCAAATTGGATAATTTACAAAGCTATGGGCAGGATTTAGGGAAACAATGGAGGGTGTAATACTCCACAGCCTGCAATGGCTAGGAACCATTATCACCCATTACACCTGAAGGTTCAAGGGCAGGATGTGGTTATCTCAACCTGGAGGAAGGTAGCAGCATGGAAAGAGCCGTCTGATAAGAATTGTGACCCTTCGGTAGAGGGTCAACTGAGAGCGACCTATCCCACCTCACATTCCTCTTGCCCCCGTCTTCTCTGAATCCAACCAGAAGACAGATAGCAAGGCAGCCCTTGAGGCAATTCATACAGGTGCACTTCTTAGGACACAGAGCAAAGAGGGGTGGGACAAGGCAGGAGGAACACATGACAGACACTCAATAGAATTGTGATTGTAAATATAAATCTATGATGTCCCTACGTTTGCACAATAAATAATTTGCGCAGCCCAATGCAGCAGCCCTGACACCATGTTGTAACCAGGATGACCTCCACCTCCCACTATATTACACTCCCACCATAGTAACCTTCACCACCATGATCAGTGCTTGACTCAAAGGAGTCTTAGTGCGAATTAGAAAAAGGCATGCTTTGGGGCATGTGCTTTGCTCAGTTGATTGGGCGTCTGCCTTCAGCTCAGGTCATGATCCCAGGGAGCTGGGATCGAGCCCCGCATCGGGCTCCCTGCTCAGCAGAGAGCCTGCTTCTCCCTCTCCCTCCACTGCTCCCGCTGCTTGTGCTCTCTTGTGGGCTTTCTCTCTCTGTCAAATAAATAAATAAAATCTTAAAAAAGAAAGAGAAAGAAAGAAAAAGAAAGAAAGAAAGAAAGAAAGAAAGAAAGAAAGAAGAAAGAAAAAGAAAGAAAGAAAGAAGAAAGAAAGAAAGAAAGAAAGAAAGAAGAAAGAAAGAAAGAAAGAAAGAAGAAAGAAAGAAAGAAAGAAAGAAAGAAAGAAAGAAGAAAGAAGGAAAGAAAGAAAGAAAGAAAGAAAGAAAAGAAAGAGAAAGAAAGAAAGAAAGAAAGAAAGAAAGAAAGAAAGAAAAAGTCATGCTTTTTCAAGACACTTGACTCTTACCTGAGGAAAAAGTTTTGAAACATTCTGAGTTTATTAGAATAAGATATCTCATAACCATTTGCCAGAAAATGTTTATTATTATAAATATGCAAATCTACTGTATCTACAATGTGAATGAGGTCTATCACTTTGGGATGGCAGCATGAGAAGCCCCACAGACCCCCCCACTCCAGAGAAACAAACAAACTGGTAAAAACTATTAAAACAACAACAGTTAATATTTAAAGTCTCTGGAAATTGTCCTAAAGGCATACAGCAATTGAAGAAACTTTATTCAAGAAAATCTATTAAGATTTTATTTCAAACCAGAAAGATCCTATAGGATTTGAACCACAACCCACTTTCCCCCTCCTCCCCCAGCCCCCCAACATCCCTGTAGCTCAGCTGATGGAAACAACACTCTGGGCAGGTATGGCCAAAAAGATGGGGATCCCTCTCCCCTCAGCTCTCTATCAGGGATTACCATATCTCACCAGGAGAAGCAGGCCACCAGTTTATCATCTCTTATCCCCTCCAGCTCTGAGTTGCAGAGGCTAAATTCCTGGTGCGTGAAGCTGAGAGGATGCGGGCTCTCTTCCATCACCCAGCAGCCGCTCACAGGAGGGGCTCTGCCTGCAAACATGCAAGGCCAAGGATCCTGGGACCTGATCCTCCTCACCCCAACTCACTCACAGGGCAGAGGTTCTACCCCAGAAAAAGCAAGCTGAGAAGACGGAAGGCGGCTGCCCCACCCAGCGCCCAGTAGAGTGGCTTAGAGATTTTGACCAGCAGGAGAGAACGTCCTTAAGAAAAGGGAGCGGCAATGCCCTTTCTAAAGAAGTTGACTTTCTGGGATTAGAACGAATCTCAAAAACCACCCCTGCAAAAGGGCCCAAATTTACTTGGATCAGACTGTTGAATAATTTACACACTGAGCACTGCTGGGAAACAATGCATCAATCAGCCAGGAAACAGTGGACCCTAACAGCTGAGAGCGGTACCAACGGAGGCAGATCAGAGAAAGAGATACAGAGAGCCCCCACTGTCATTCCAGGGGGATGGTGTGCACACTCACACACTCGTCTCCACCCTCTGCAGAGCGACACGGGCGGAGGGGGAAACAGAGAGGGAATCTAAATAAACGTCAGTAAATAAATAAACAAGCAAATTACAGAAGCGATCCCCAGAGATGAGGGAAGGGAATCCGTATCCCAAGTTGCTACAGCACATAAACTAAAATATCCAGTTTTCAGCAAAAGATTATAAGACAGGCAAAGAAAGCAGCAAGTATAACCCATACATGGGGGAAAGAAGCAGGAAACAAGAATTGCCTTTGATAGGACCCAGATGTTGAATTTAATAGACAAAGACTTCAAAACAACTGTTACATGGATATTCAAAGAACTAAAGGAAACCACATTTAATGAAGAAAAGAAAGATACGATGACCATGTCTTATCAAATACAAAATATTAATAAAGGGACAGAAATTCTTTAAAAATAACTAAATGGCAATTCTCTCATTGAAAAGTGCAGTAAGTGCAAGGGAAAATTCACTAGAGGGAGTCAACAGTAGATTTGAGCTGGGCGAATAAAGAATCCGCAAACTTGAAGTTAGATGGATAAAGATTATTCCATCAAAGAAGAGAAAAACTAGAATGCAGAAAAATGGACAGAGCCTCAGAGAACTATGACACACCTTTCAGTGCAGCAACATAGGCATAATGGGGGTACCAGAAAGGGAGGAGAGAAAAAGCAGCAGTAGAACAAATGCCTGAAAATTTCCCCACGTGAACGACACTCCAGATGTGATACATCTTGTGTGGTGCATGACATATACAGCCGTACATGGCAGTCTGAGTTCACGGACACAGCCGCTACCACCATCACCATCTCTTCATCCCTTTTTCTTCTTCAGGAAAGCAGTTCTGTACTAGTCGGGGCAGTCTCTCAAACTGTCATCTACACTTGTCTTAGTCATTCTAGGCTATGTGACTTCTCCTGTGGTTTTTCCTATTCTTGGATTACCTTTCTTTTTATCAATACCAACCCATCATCTCTCCCAAGCCCCCAAGCTCATGTATTTTTATCATTACTTATATTGCTTACATGTGTTTCAGTAGTTGTTCTATCATTCTATTTAGATGTCTACAAATATTTATTGAATACCTCTTCTATTTCAGGCGCTCTTTCAGGCACTAGCAAAGAACCATTCAAAGAACCTGTCCTTGTTAGCCTACACGCAAGGAGGCCAACAAGTAGCCTAAGAGTAGTATAGATAGTGATAGGGACTGTGGCAGGTGACAGAGCCGACCTGGGGAAGGAGAGCTGTTTCCGATAGCGTCCAGGGAAGGCCTGGCTAATATCTAGGTGGCAGACTACATGAAGACGAGAAGCCAGCCAGGTGAGACCATGGGGAAAGGACTGTTCCGTCAGGGAGAACAACAGGGGTGAAGGTCTTGGGGCAGGGATGTTCGAGGTGGGTATGGAGAAGGGCGCATAGGACAGGGTGACTGGAAGGCAGTGAGCCAGTAGGCAGGGGGTAGGAGGTCGGGGTTGGAGGGATGGTGGGAGCCTCCATCATGTAGGGCCATACTGGTGTGCCTCGCTCTCCTTGGGATGTTAGGCTAAGATTGTAAACCACTTCCTGAAACACTCAAGTTCTACTTCATTCTCTGCCTGGGCCTGGTGTGTCCAGGGAAAGAAGGGTGATTTCCATACCCAGGCCGCAGAGTCCCCATTCTTAAAAATGAGGACTGTTAGAGCCAAGACTGACTGGGGAACAGGAGGAGGGGATCAAGAATAATGGGGCCCCAGCGAGCTGACAGAATACGTTTACTGTAATATTGCATATTGCACACTTAATCTGTGTCAAGTCCTGTATATACACAGTGCCATTTAAACTTGACCACAACCCCGTGACATAGGCATTACCATCCTGTTTTACACAGGAAGAACCTGGGACACAAAGATTGCTCAGTTACCCTGTTGGTGGTAAAGGTAGTCTGGCCATCTGTTTGCCTCCAAAGCCCAGGCTTTTAATCAGCCACTACCACTACCCCCTGGAAGCTCAAAGATTTACCAAGGGGGCCACGAGAAAGAGAGGAGGAAAGAAAGAAAGCGAGGCATTGAAGAGGAAGAATTCCTCAATTCCTATGACCTGAGAATGTCTAGACAACATAAAGTAAATATTATTGTTTATGGTCAATCTGTACTTCTTGCTTAGAATAAGTGAGCAATCAAATGAGAATTGACTTGAGACTACAGAGACCAAATCTGAGAGTTTTTATTTTAAAACCAGCAAAAAGTTTTTTAAGTTTCCTTTTTGCATGCTCTTTCTTTTAAGCTTAAAAAAACACAAGGAAGGATAAAGAAGAAAATTTAAATCACCTAAAGAACACTCATTTAATGTAAGTGTTTTGATGGTCTAGAATCTTCTGGGACCTCATTGTAAATTCTTAGGAGAATCGGCTTGGATCAGCATGGATCACGTGCATCCCTTGACCCAATGACCTATAGCCAGGGAGGGTTAGGATCATATCTCAGGTGTAGGGATCCACCTCTTTGGGATTTTAAAGAAGGTCATCAAGGACCCACGAGAGGGTCAGTTAAATCTGGTTTGGGAAGGCAATCTCTGAAAACAATGTGGCAGATGGATTGGGGTGTGCAAACCAGAGCCAGAAACATGGGGTGGGGGCCATTATCGTGATCTAGGCTAGAATAGAGGCTCTTAACGTAAGAGGTGTCTGTGGAATGAAGGGCTGCAGAAGCATCTGAGGGAAAATTAGTGAGTGGAATCAACTGTCTTTGGTGATTTGATATTGGGGGATGAGAGTGGGGTTAGGTAAGAGCATCTGAGAATTGGTGACAAGATCATGATTTTAAGGTGCCTGTGGGACATCTAAGCAGACATGTCCAGTAGGCAGTTATGTGCCTTTAGACCTTAGGAGAGTGGCCTGGGGTGGAGTGAGGTGGGGTTAAAGCCATGCGTGAAGAGAACATAACCGGGGGGAATGTGTGGAGAGAGGAGAAGGCTGAGAGAGGAGAAGGTTGAGGCCAGAACCCAGGGAGGACCGTTAATGTGTAGGCGACAGGTAAACTAGGGAAGAGCTGTCCACAAAGGAGGTGGGGCGTGACTGGAGAAGGAGGAGAACCAGGTTGGAGTGCTGTCATGGCAACCAGCCTCCAGTGCTGCCGGGAACTTAACAGAAAATGCTGCGGCCAAATCAATAATCCAGCACCTGGAAAGAGCCTATACAGCTTAGCAGCAGGTGGATGCCCTCGATGGGGAGGGATAGAGAATGGAGCTGGACCTCGCAGTGAACGCGCAGTGAGAACGGAGATGATATTCCAGAAGCTTGGCCATAAGGGAAGAAGAGAGGGTAAGGGCAGAAGCCGGAACGAATGGGATCCAGAGCTCGGGAGAGGAATGTGGTTTGGTGCATTTAGGAGGCCTCATCGAGGGCAGGATGCCAGAGATGGGACCCTGAGAACAAGGGGAAACAATGTATCCGGTGCCGCAGACAGAAGAGGAGGAGAGATGGATGCGGGTGCAGCGAAGTGCTAGGAAGAGGAGCAGGAAGCTGAGGGATCTTCGCCTCGAGCCTCGATTTGCTCAGTAACCAGGCAGGCCAGGTCATGTGCTGAGAAGGTGGGAGGAAGGTGGAGAGGACCCGAGGAGCAGGACTTCTTTGCATTGTCAAGTAGGGACATATAGAGACAGTTCCCACTGGTGCTGGAACCCACGATGCTGTGGTGCTGTCAGTCTGAGCCTTGGCATTTCTCTGTAAAACTCAGCGTCCGGGCAGAAGGGAAAAAATCCGCACAATGAGGTTGACCTGGTTTGGGGTTTCGCTGAGTGTGGGGACAGAGTATCAAAGGGGAAAGAGGGTGAAGGGAGGAAAGGGCTGATGGACCTGGAGACGATGGAGTGGGAAGTGGGAAAGAGGTATGGCACGGGCCCGGGTGTGACCGAGCGGACGACAGAGCTCAGGCGACTGGAAGTGATCTCCTTCCTCACCCCCGTGTGACTGCGTTGGAACAGCTGCCAGAGCCCTGACTCTTCGGTGCTTTACTGTTGTCACTCTGTAGTTTGCTTAGACGGTCTGTCCCCTGGCTGCGGGTCTCCTACCCACAGGGTTAGTAATAAAATCATAATAAGCGTTTCTGAGCCCTTCAGAACACGTGTGCTAGCGGCTTCTCGCGTTTTCCATGATCTAATTCCCGTGATGATCTTGTCCTGTTTCATATCACCCTCGTTTACAGAGGATATTTGGACTCAGAGCTTAATTAACTCCAACATCACGTGAGCTTGGCTGATTTTGTAAAATAGCCCCTTCCTCCTAATCAACTGCAAATGGGGTGTTTGCTTCACCCATGGAACATTCTACCAGAGTTCCCAACAGCCTCGTATTATCTCCAAATAGCCCCAAATAGATCAAGCAGTCTCAAAGAATACTAATTCCAATTTCCTTGAATTGAAGGCACCTGGAGAGACGTGGTCCTGAAGCCCATGGGGACAGGGCAGGGAAGCAGGACAAGGGACAGGATAGCAAGCACTCTCGGGGTGCTGAGCACACCCCCGGCACTGCAGACCCTGAAGCAGGGTGTCTGGCAGGAAAGCCCCAGAACGCCTAAAACCTTGAACCCTTTGATCAGTGGCTTTTCTGAAAACTGTTCCTCCCTCCGCCTGCCCGACACGCGGAGGACAGAGAAATCTTATTAAAGGCCTTCCAAAAAAAAGCTCCATGTCGTGGAGCATCTGCTTCTGGTGTGCGAGAGATTACACACGAGTGATGTTGGCCAGCGAGACCCAGCCAGCTCCAGGCTCCGCCGCGGAGACAGGACTTCAAAAGGGAGGCGCTCAATTAAGGAAGCAGCCTTTCCCGGTCGCGGCTCCGAATCTCATCTCCAGCACGGGCTCCTCTGGTTAATGATAAGAAGGCAGGGATAAGAGCCTGCTTGTCGCCTGAATGGCTTCCTTCCTGAGGGAGAAGAGAAAAAGGAAAGAAAAAAGATTAGCACAAGTATCGGGCTCCTGATTTAGCTTCCCTTATGGAAAAAAAAAAAAAAATTACAAAGAGCCCTTTACAGTCTGAGGCTGTTTGGATTTCTCTCCTTGCACTGCCCCATTCAGGCTGTGTTTTATTTCTTATGGTTGACCCTGTGCGCTGTGGGGCATTGTGTCCTTGGTCGATGGTAGGCACTTAATGGATTAAATCTGAAAAGAGTTAATGGTAACCAGACATCCATTAGAACGGTCTATTCACATGCAGTCACTCCTGCAGTTTTTGAAAAGCACAGAATTAAAGGAAGAAATGGCTGGAAAATACAATCATCAGAGTCCTTTGTCCCTCTTGGCTACGCCTCTTTAAGCCCCTCCATCTGCTGAGGGGGAGGGGAAGGCACCCAGTAACATCTCTGAGGTGGGACCTTGGGAGCATGGGCTCTGCTTCTGGGGTAAAAAGGACGTTCCGGACCAACGATGAGGATGAGGCCCCTGGTTCTTCCTGTTTTCCATTCTGCTGCTGCTGCTGCTATAATCTGAGGCTCTTTTCTCCCTAAGCTCGCAGAAGCTGTCTTGAACAAGCTGGTTCACGACAACTTCTAAAATCCTTTTTTGGGGCACCTGGGTGGTTTAGTTGGTTAAGCATCTGCCTTTGGCTCAGGTCATGATCCCAGGATCCTAGGATTGAGTCCTGTATCGGGCTCCTTGCTCAGGGAAGAGTCTGCTTTTCCCTCTCCCTCTGCCTCTTCCCTCTGCTCATGCTCTCATGCTCTCTCTCTCTCTCTCAAAAATAAATAAATAAAAACTCTTTAAAAAATAAAATAAAATCCTTTTTAAAAAAGATTTATTTATTTCTTTCAGAGAGAGAAAAAGGGCACAAGTGGGAGGGGCAGAGGAAGAGGGAGAGAGAATCTCAAGCCGACTCCACGCTGAGCACAGAGCCTGATGTGGGGCTTGATCTCACGACCCTGAGATCACTACCTGAGCTGAACCCAAGAGTCAGGCACTCAACCGACTTCACCACCCAGGCGCCCCTAAAATCTTTACGGAAAGCAAGGTAGCCTGATTTGAAATCTCAGACTCAACCCTGTACTTAGTATCAACGGGGTCCTGGGCCAGAGAGGAACCCAAAGGGAAATTCAGAATGTTACATCTCTTACTCCGTGGAGGACTTGTACCTATGAACCCTTCATTGAAGACTATTATGATTTGTAATGTTGTTAAATCGACTCATTCAGGACTCTGTCTTTTTTGCTTTCAGTGTACTTTGCGATCTTCGCCTGGTTAGCACGGTTGTGAGCGGGACACAGCTGACTCGTTATTGGAGAAGGCTGGGAGCAGACGCCTGGTAACTGTCTTTTCCCGGTGACATGCATTATGGACACAGAAACGCTCTCTTTGACTTACAGGAAGCACAACACTCAGAGACAATGCAGAATCAAAGTTTTCATTTGTTAAAGGATAAATGGAGGCATATTAAACTTTTTTAGAGTTTATTTGAACAGACATCGATTTGAATCAGGCAGCATCCAATCGGTGGGAAGAAAGGAACTCCGAGGAGCTGCACAAAATGAAAGACTTTTACAGCCAGAAGGGGGCGGAAACAAGGAAGTTACACCGCACAGAAAGTGGGTGGGTTGTTGAGCTTTCCCTTAGGGAAGGGCAGGGGTCCTTCAGGCAGATTCCCTAACTAGTGCTGATCAGGGGATTCCTGACTGGTTTAAGACTCTTTCTGGGAGAGCCAAAACTGTAGTAAGTTATCGCTCGGCTTGGTGACTCAGAGCTACGAGTGACTCCATTCTGGGTCTATTGTCTTTTTAACACATTTCAAATTACCCTTTAAAGTAGAAAAGCTTAAGGGTTATAGAATATAAAAATAGTAAAAATTCAAAGAGCTTTGGTTAAGGCCTGTCGACAGCCTAAAACAAAATGCAAAACAAAAATCAACTCAACAAGTATTTGTGGACTAACGATGTAAGATGCTTCTAGGAATAGGAAGATAAATTGAATATGAAAGAATGTCAAGTCCTACATTTAGTTTCAATGAATTGCATAAACTCACACTACATGGTACATGGGTGAATTAATTAAGAGTTGACGTAAAATAGGCCTTGAACCTTTGATGTGATGGAAACAGCTGATAAAGCCTTGGCTGCCCCAGTTGAAGCACAAGGTCTAGTACAAAAGAGGGCATTTTACAGTGGACTTTTACAAAATGGAATCCATGCGAAGGAAGCACAGGTGTGGTTAAAGGTCTTGGGAGACATACGATATGAGGAACACTTGAGGGAATGGAGACCGTTTCACTTTGAGAGGATCAGAGTTAGGAAAGGACTAGAATCACAGAATTGACAAGAGAGAATGACCTACTTTGCATTTTTTTCTTTCTAACCCCTGTCTTTTCCAGATGAGAGAACAGGCCCAGAAAAGGAAAATGCCTCACTGATCTCCATCTGCAGCCTTGCCCAAACCTGCTAGTTTTATCTCTGTAGTTTCAACTTACCCAATTCCAAAATGCACTATATAGTTCCGTGTATGCTTCCGGTTGATTATCGGTTGGTTCCTGTTGTCAGAAGGATGGACCTTCCCTGCCTTCAAAGCTGTTTGAGTGTTGGAAAGAAGAGGAGCCAAGCGTCCAATTCCTCTCCTTCCATCATCTGCCTGGCAAATACCTGCTCACCCTCCAAGGCAGCTCAGACGCCATCTCTTCTCTGAGCCCTCACTTACAGTTCTGCATTAAAAATTAACTACTCTCTCCTCTCATTTCCCCTAACTGTCCGGAAATAAGTCACTGTAGCATCTTTCACACTGAATTGTAATTATTTATTATAATTACATGTGCATTCATCTTTCCAGTCAAGACTTTTTTTTTTTTTTTCTACTTTTTAGGAAATACATTATTTGGTCTCCAGTCGGTTACACCCTTTTGGCTTTCCTCCTCCTTCTCTGACTGTTCCTTTTAGTCTTCTCTGTGTTTCCATTCGATTCTGAGCACCTGGTTTAGTATGGCTCAAAAACCCGGCCTAGCTGTTGCTACAGCTGGCACTGGACACCATGTCTCAGTGTGACCAAGGCTTCCTCACAGCATGACTGCCTCAGGACATTCAGTCTCCAGGGCAAGTTCCAGTGAACCAGGAAGAAGCTATGTGGCCTTTTGTGACCTTGATTCTGAAGTCATTCTCACCATACCTACCAAGAATCAAGGGGTAGGGCATAGACCCTTCCTCTCTATGAGAAAAGTGTCTAAGAATTTGCAGCCATGTTTTAAGATTGCCACAGGTTGACAGGAAACAAACTGATAAATACCTAAAATACTGTATATAGCATGTCTAATGGTGATACAGTAAGAAGAATAGAGTAGGAGCGTCTGGGTGACTCAGTGGGTTAATCGTCTGACTCTTGATTTCGGCTCAGGCCATGATCTCAGGGTCCCAGGATTGAGCCCCACATTGGGTTCTGTGCTCAGCATGGAGTCTGCTTGTTCCTCTCCCTCTGCTCTTGCCACCCCCCTCTCTCTCTTCCTCTCTTTCTCTCTGAAATAAATAATAAATAAATAAAATCTTTAAAAAAAAGAATTGTGTAAAAAAGGCAGGTAGAGAATACCGTGGCTTGAGGAATTAGGAGTGAAATTCTAGGTAAGATGGTCAGAGAAAGCCTTCCTGACAAGATGGCATTTGAGCAAACGTTTTTCACTATTTGGTCTTTAACCCATAGGTTCAACTATCTTTCTTCCATGTCTTTAGGCCGTGTTCTTATTGACTTCACAGTACTCAAAGTTGTTCCAACTATAGATAATTTTTCTATTTTTATTTTTGTGACATTGTCTATCATAGTCTGCAACGTGGACTCCTTTCTGCCTGTTGCTCAGGAGACGTCACATACAAGCAATCTTTGTTCTGCACGACGCCATGTTAACAGGAACTCGTGCGTCTCCGAATCACGCCCTTGCTGAGATATGGCAGCTACTACCGAACCATGCAAAGGGAGCACACGGTCTCTTCCTATCTGCAGGAGTCTCAGTTAACGGGATACTGTGCATTGCAAAGAAACACCTGTTTTCCTTCATTTGTAAAAAATACATCATTTCGGGGCGCCTGGGTAGCGCAGTCGTTAAGCTTCTGCCTTCGGCTCAGGGCATGATCCCGGCGTCCCGGGATCAAGCCCCACATCGGGCTCCTCCGCTGGGAGCCTGCTTCTTCTTCTCCCACTCCCCTGCTGTGTTCCCTCTCTCGCTGGCTGTCTCTGTCAAATGAATAAATAAAATCTTTAAAAAAAAAATTACATCATTTCAAGCTTCTCTTCAATACTTAAATACTTCTGCTCTGCTTGGCATTTTTGAGCTAGAATCCTTAGATGTTTGGGATGTCAGATGAGTGTTGTCAAATATAGAAAAGTGCACAAGAGTGAAAGTAGGATAACACACCATGTGAACTAAGGTAGCCCCAGCCAGCGGATATTGTGTGTGTGTGTGTGTGTGTGTGTGTGTGTGTGTGCATTTTGGGTGTTCCTGTGGGCTCAGTGGGGTGCGGTTTTCTGTATTTACCTAGTATTTCTCACAGATGAAATCGCACATAAGCAAAGGCAAAATTCGTGTTATGCTAAAATGATTCCCTAATGTATCACTCATATAAAGACAAATTCACAGTTTCAAAATACGTGTTATAGCAGAACTGACTATCGACTTTGAGATGCCTATTGTCATGCAAGTGGAGACATGCAAATAGACATTTGTCTCAAATTCAAGGAAGAGATCAAAGTTAGGTATATAAATTACACCATCAATGCCTTAAACTTGTGAGTAAGGACAATAAATCAAAAGCCATCAGTTTATACATATATTGAAATCCATGAGCTCACACAGAGACTGAGTATAGATAAAGAGACTCAGATTGAGGGATTCCACAACGTCAGGGGTAAAGGGATGAGGAGCAACCAGCAAAGGAGCCTGAAAAAGAGCAGCTGTGATGTAGGAGTCAAACTGAAGATTGCTTTAGAAACAAGGTGAAAAATGTGTTTCAAGGAGAAGAGAATAATCAGCTTTGTTCAGCCCCGCTGGTTAACCGAACAAACTGAGGACAGAGAATTAATCACTGATGGAATGGTAGGAGCCAAAGATTAACTGCCGAGAGTTCGAGAGAGAAAAGAAAGGAAGAAATTAGAGACAGCAAGTGCGGATAACTCCATCAGGATTTTTGTTCCATCAGGGAGAGGAGAGAATTGTGGTAATAACTGGACTGGAATATGAAGTCACAAGAGATTTTTTAAGATTTTTTTGAGATGGGAGAAATTACAGCAGACCCGTATGCTGCTGAAAATGGTAAGGGGAAAGGGAAAAATTGATGACGCCCTGGGGATGAGAAGCAATTGACGGAGCTAAGTCCTTCGGTATAGAGGAGGGGATGCATGGGATTCGGGATCTGGTGCCCAAGTTGGGGGGTTGGTCACAGAGAGGGGTGTGGACAGTTGAGCCATGGTAACAAGAAGGGAGGCAGAGAACATGTGCACAGGTATAGGTAGGTATGTAATGAGGTGGTGGGAGCTTTCCTCATAGATCCTTTTTTCTCAGTGAGATAACAAGCAGTTTCATCAACTGAGCAAAGATGGGAGAGATGGCGAGATTAAGGAAAGTTACAAAGGTGTAAAACGGTTATCTGACAGGTGGTAATGAAGTAGGGAAATGCGGTAAGGGGCCCAGTGGAGACTAGGGTTCATGAGAGGATACATTCGGTAATAATCACATAACGTGCTTGGCGCAGTGTCTGACCCATCACAGTCACATGATCACTGGTGGCCATTTGTTGTTTTGTTATTGTTATTATATCACACTTTTTACTTAAGAAATTTTAAGCAATCTTAAAAAGAGGGGAGAGGAATTTGATATTGAACTGAGGTAGCCTCCTTGCAAGAATTTTCCATTACCACTTGCCAGCACAAGGCCCTGCTTCTAATGAGATCAGGGTTTGTCTACTGACTTAGTCACTTCCCCTCGGCTGCTGCGCTGGTTTTGCTCGCGCCTCCAGGAGCGCCGGTCACGTTCAGCGTGACGGAGGTTGAGCTCTCAGAGAACACCGTGATGCGGGGAACAGCAGTCAGTCTCGTGGTCGACCCATGACCCAGTGAGATTCTTCCCCTATATTGCTATATAGAATTGAGAGGGAGAGAATTTTCTTTCTCTTGGCTTGCCTAAACTGGGAGATGCTCTATACCATTGTCCAGTAGACGCTTTCAACTGATCGCTGATGTATCTCCCACAGACGGTCTCCGTCCCTTCAGAACACCCCAAATAATGCCCACAGCACTTTGATTACTCGCTTGTGGCTTCTAGGCTATTCTCTTGTTTTCTCATTTCTGCTCTTATCAGCCGAGTTATATTTCTATCAAGAGTCGATTGCATTTGTATCCAAACCTGTTTATGATACCTGTTCTTTCCTATAATTATGTAACATAGCATATGCTGTATAAACCAATGATCTATGAATGTGTAAGGAGAATTGTGCCCATGAAGACAAAGCCAAATGCTGAGGAAAGACTTGAGCAAAGCAAAGCACTACACAGAATATAGTTGCTATCAATTTTTTAAATATTTATTTATTTATTTATTTGAGACAGAGAAAGAGAGGGAGAGGGACAGAGAATCCGAAGCAGACTCTGCCCTGAGCACAGAGCCTTACGCGGGTTTCTATCACACAACTGCGAGATCATGACCTGAGCCAAAACCAAGAGTCGGATGCTTAACTGACTGAGCCACCCAGGCACCCCTATTGTTGCTATCAATTAAAGTGTGGGCAAGGAAAGACAAGAGATTTTTGTTCTCAAATCCTCATCACTTTTACTAAAAAGTCAAAGGCCCCTTGATATTTTGAGAATCATATCATAAAGCCAGATTGATGACTGATATAAGTCAAATGAATTTTTTGCTGCTTCAAGATTAACTCTCCGGAGTTTTATTAGGCTTTCTTAGACAATTTGGCTACTATTTAGGTATAATTTTATTTAGCAATAGATTATTACTTTTCTGAAGACATCCATTTGCTATGCATCAAATGAGATAGCTACTGGGGGATCTGCATTTCTTCTATTTCAACAAGCAATTTAGCAATCACATTCTGTTTTCTTGAACAGATATTAACGTGCTGAGCCTCCTGTGCTATCAGCACCTGTTTAGCCCCTGACTGATATTTATCTAAGACTCTGTGAAGTCAACTTCTCCATCTGCAGGAGAAGTGACTGTAAGAAATATATAGGAGGATCTGGCGGTGTAACAGACTAAGTCCCCCCCAATGTATTTGGATTCACTTCAACAGAAATCTGGCAACACTGTTCAGAGGACAAGCGACAAGTTCTATCTAAGGAAGCTTCATAATGATCTTAAGACTGCAACTGAATGTTTGGGGAGCAGTTAAGTTGTAATCTTTTATTCACCCATTGGTTTTCTTCCTTCAATATTAAACATATCTAAAGGTCTTATGTGCAAGGTGTAAAGACAAGATAGGACATACATGGAGCTTCAAACAGTGCTCAATAATGTAAAAGCCAAGTAGCAACAAGGTAGTCCATTTTTAATTGCTAGTCATGTGGTGTTGGTCGGTGAGTGTTATAAATTAGAAGGAGGGAGGAATCCTCATAAGCTAATGCACAGGCCAACATCTAGGACAGCCTGGAGCGTGAGCTGGGTCTTGAAGGATACCCCGGAATCAAGGAGGTGAAATGCATAGGATGAATGAGGGGAAGGAGGGAGCAAGGTATGGGCATGGAAATGGCCGTGCTTGCTTAGACCGCAAGGGCTGGCCCAGCCTATCCACCCGTGGTAGCTGTCTCATATATTTTTGTTGAATTTAACTGCTGACACTTTGGAGGAGAGTCCTGGATGCTGGCCGGCAGTAATGGAATGTCTGAAGCCTCTAGAGCAGGGGTTGGCAGGATGCGATTATGTAAGCGTCGTTCAGGAATAACATAACAAGGGCCTGGATTGGTTTGATCAGTGCGTCGGCCGCAGTGATTGGTTCAGGAAATATGTATCAAATTTACCCATTCAGAGTGAATCCCAACATTTTTGTGTGATGTCTGGAAGACAAATAAGTCTCTGTTGTGCTGTGGTTCTGGACAATGAGAAATAAATGGAAGTTTCGGCAGGGGGCTCCCAGCTAAACTCCTTTAGAAGTTGGATTCAATAAGTATGTACCATTTTTGCTCTTTTTGCTTTCTCCTTCATTCCTGAAAGTGGAAGTGCTGACTGGATCCACGAAAGTAAACCCAAGAGGCTCACTGCAATGTCAGCTTTGATAATATTGAGCCACTCAACCAACAACAGCAAATACCTACCCACCTCCCACTTATTACATGAGGAAAGTACAGACTCTTTTTTTTTTTTAAGATTTTATTTTTTTATTTGTCAGAGAGAGAAAGAGCACAGGCAGTGGGAGCAGCAGGCAGAGGGAGAAGCAGACTCCCTGCTGAGCAGGGAGCCCAATGTGGGACTTGATCATGACCTGAGCTGAAGGCAGACGCTTAACCGACTGAGACACCCAGGCATCCCAACGTAAGGAAAAGTAATGCTTACCTTGTTGAAGTCAATTATTCGAGTTTTCTGCTACATACAACCAATTTCACCTCCACTAACTTCTCTTGCTTGATTTTTCAATCTTAGATTTCCAATTCTTCCCCCACCCCATTCCCTTATCCTGCCCCTGTGCTTCTGCTCTGTCAGTACCGATCGACTCTGTTTCCCCAGCAAGCTGTGTCTGCTCACCTGTAAGCCTTATGTATGCTCTTCCTTCTATTTCTTCTCTCTCCCTCAGACTCTTCTCCTGACTAATTCCTACTCAACCTTTATGTCTCCCCAGAGATGCCATTTCTCCCTTGATCACCACCACCTCCACCCCACCTCACCCCCATCCGGATTTGCAGCCTTCCCATGTATTCCAAAGTACATGTTACTCTCCATAAGAGAACCAACACATCGAAGGGGCTGTTCTGAGAATGCCACGCCTTTCAGTATGCTCACCATATGGGAAACACAAGGTAGCAAGGCTCCCATATCCACGTTCGCCATCTACCTTCGGGCTCTCCCAGGGAGCCTCACTGCCTGCCAGCCTGCAGAGAACATTGCAGCGCCGGATTCCATTACTCCCAAGAGAAGATCTTTTACTCAGTAGAGTGGACAGCAAGCAATGGAGCCACTTTGCTCTTATCTTTTATCATCTTGATGCCATAGTCAATTCAAAACATAGGCAGGTTGGGCCTATCCTTTTTCTCTGGTAATTGGACACCCAGCTTGCTCCATCTTGCTGTGATGTAAAAAAAAAAAAAATCCAGCAGATCCTGGCCTGTTTTATCTTGGTTTCAACATTTATACCAGTTAATTTTCCATCTAAAAAACAGGGATTGTGAATGGATGATTTTCTCCACCTTGTATTCTTGCCTTTGTTCTTCCTTCCATTCAAGGAAATAGTTGGCGCTGTTCTCATGGTCTCTAGGTAGGCTTGTAGCAGGGCTGTAACAGAGGCAGCTTAGAGAAAGGTCTGGCTTTGGTCTACAAAAACCTGAGTCTTAAGGAAGTGTGCCTTTTCTCTCTTGCCCTCTCTCCCCAGATGAGAAAAGGATCTTTTGGACTATTTGTGGGGAGAAAGAGGAGAAAGTGTGAGAGAAAGCAAGCGAGCATGAGAAAGGAGACAGAGGTGAAGTCTGAGAGAGTGAGGGCCATAAGCAGAGGGCAATTGTGCTGCTCTTTCCAGAAGCTCTGAGGGGAAATGGCTTCTAAGCAAACATCTCCTGACCCTAAGCATGTGATGGAAACCGTAGAGGGCCACCTGGCCTGCAGCAATATGTAGACAAGAACGATGAACCTCAGAGGGCCACGTGTGGGGACAACCAGAAGTTGTTCCCCTGCTCTACCACCTCCCCTTTCTGAGGTCTTGGAAATTCACAGAATCCAAGAACGATGGCACCTACCCTAACAGAACTGGGGAGAAGCCCAAGAAGGACGAAGGTTGTCAGAACGACTGCATCCATTTGGGCTTGTGTCTTATGCAAAAGTGCCTGACCAAGGGGTGAGGGTGCAGCCTGGGCGAACTCCATGTGTTCCCTATCCCCCGAGCCCTGCACCTAGAGAAAGGGGGCTTCTGTGATTTGTCCACCTAGGGCGTGTTTTGTGATTCTGCTACTCGGAAGAGGTGCTTTTTGGAAATCAGGTGCTAGTGGAGCTCTGAACGTTTACTCCCACCAACCCAGAGTCCGAAATTAATGTTTTAGACAAGCTCTCTTCTTCCATACCTACACTGTAGATGAGCTCCACGTCGACTGCGCGATGTCTGCCAGGCCTACCGGATAGATCACCGGGAGTATCAATGAGGTAATAGGTATGAAGAAAGTGTTTGAACACTGGTGAAATGCACACAGGCTTAAGGCATTATTATCAACAGCTTTGAGCTTTGGGGCCGGAACACTTTTCAGTGTGTATGATCCATGTGATTGGTATAAAACATTTCATTTCTCGTGGTCGCACTTGGAAGTGTGAAGGAAGGGCTGAGCCTATGAAATTGCATATGCTCTTCACGCCATTGCGTTTGGCCTGTGGACTGGTCATCCGAGGTCCTTAGATCACTTATTTGTTTAACAGCGACAATGCGTGTTCTATGCGCTATTAAATCAAATTGATGATGGTGACACTAAAATTAAAAATATGAAGCACGATGAAACGCAATTGAACTGTTCTTACAGGACTCTGTAAAGCACTTTCACAACGCCAAAATAATTTCCTCTGTTGGAACACCAGACCATGTTTAAAATGAAAATGTTGTATGCGTATAAAACTACGTGGTTTTGCCCTATACTGTCACAGTAGGATCTGAACCTGGGGACTCTATTTTTGAAACTGTATCCAATAAAACTTCTATTTTGGCCTCATAAAGGCCTTTCTCTCCTTCCTGTTCCTGTCTCGTTTTATTTTTTAAGCTATCACTAAAATTACTTAGCAGAAAAATGTTTTGAGACATGTGAATTCATTTAGAAAGTAGTTCTGTAAAATATCTTTTTGGCATCATTTTCAATGAGCTCACTCTCCCCTTTTTCTTTTGTTTAAAGATGATGGAAACTCGTAGGAGGAAAAACGAAGGGTGGGGGGATGGCTGGATGGTTGGAGCCTTCAGGACAGCCCGTGACAGGAAGTCCCAGTGGAACAACCCACAGTCACAGGAAGTGAGGAGCCTTTCTTCCCAGAGTCTTCTGCAGCTGTGTGGCTCGAGGAGGCCACATTCCTGGACCGACCTCCACTTAATTACTCTGACCAACAAAGCCCCAAACTTTGTCCTCAAAGCTGTAAGAGTATTTTCTGATTTAAAAAAAATGTTTGACTCCTCACCTCTTCCAGGCCAGCCACTGCCCTGGGCTCCAGCCTCTGAAGCGCCGTGGAGCCTCTTCTCCCTGAGTCAACTGTCTCCTGGGACTGCTCCCAGGCCCAGGGGGGAAGAGCTTGGTAAAACCAAACAGCCTTTAAAGAAAGAATATCAAACTGAAAGTCTGCCCAATTTTACACATTCCTATTGTCTTTTTCTCTCAGGAAAAGTGTGATATCTCAGGAGATTCCAACCAGTTTTGATAAAAACTTGTATTAAGATTTTTTTAAATGTTCCCTAGTTAGAGGAAACAGAGGTTATTGACCCAAAGTCTGAAGTTACCTATATTAGTCATTTTATTATTTGACTTTTCCAATACCCTGGACAGAATAAAATCTCCCAGCAAGATATGTTTGCTTTTGACCTACAGAGAAGAAATGGGGTTTCCACCCTTTTCAATAGGAGAAATGCCTTTAAGCAAAAAGAAACACACTATGTTGAGAGCAGAAGTTTTTCAAGGCTGGGAATGGGATGCTCTTAAAATTCTCGCCTTTGTTTCCTACATTACAGTGCTCAACTACCAAATAAATCAGGGCCTTTGGGGAAGCCATAAAAATTCATCACTTAAAGGCACATTAATTCTTCTAGGTCACTGGGTGTCATTAAGTAAATCACTGGCCCAAAACATCTTAAGGTGCCTTTGGGGCCTGAAAGAATATATATGGTTTCCTCAAAGAAGAACTCAGCCACTGAGAGCTGGCCTGCCTGCCCTTCTTCCTGGAAAGATCAGGACGCGTCTATTTGAAACTCATATTTAATTCTAGGAGGCTGCTGTATGTCGACAGCAGGAGCCGGCGTTTGCTAAGTTCCAACCGTGTGCTTTGTACAAGGGATTGCCTCACTGATTCTTCACCCTGAAAATCCCCCAACGTTAGACCAATGTTGCTCGACTTTTTTGCATTATTGCTCCCATAAGGAGCGCTTTTTTTTTTTTTTTTTTTTTTAATGTATTGAACAGAGAGAGACACAGCGAGAGAGGGAATACCAGCAGGGGGAGTGGGAGAGAGAGAAGCAGGCTTCCCACTGAGCAGGGAGCCCCATGCGGGGCTCAATCCCAGGACCCTGGGATCATGACCTGAGCCGAAGGCAGACGCTTAACGACTGACCCACCCAGGTGCCCCCATAAGGAGCACTTTTTGACATTTTTTTTTTCTATTTGCTACTCTACTCCCCAAGAAATTAAGTACCAAGAACAAAGGAATAAGATTTTTGTCAGGTCAGGGTTAAGTCATTGTAATATTTAAGTTACTATCCTTGTTGAGAATATATGCCTTACACCAGTTTCTCAGCCTCGCCACTACTGCTATCTGGGATCAGATAATTCTTTTTTGTGGGGGGTGGTTGACCCCCACACAGTAGGAAGTTGAGAGCCCTCTGGCTCTACACATCAGATGCCACTAGTTTCCCACACCTCTGCTCCAGTGTGACAACCAAAAATATCTCCAGACACTGCCAAATGTTCCTGGAAGACAAAACTGCCTCCATTTGAGAACCACTGCATTAAGCATATAAACATGAAAGAGAGGGGCACCTGGGTAGCTCGGTCGGTTAAGCGTCTGCCTTTGGCTCAGGTCCTGATCCCAGGGTCCTGGGTTCAAGTCCTACACCGGGCTCCCTGCTCAGCGGGGAGTCTGCTTCTCCCTCTACCCCTCCCCCTTGCTCGTGTTCACACACTCTTCCTCTCTCTCACTCACAAAAATAAAAATAAATGAAATCTCTAAGAAAAACCAAGAAGGAGATATGTCAATGTGTATGAAAAGTCAGAAAAACATTTTTGGCAAAATTCAGGAGTGATCATTTTTAAAGTGAGAACGAAGGGAAAGACTAGGAACTAGAAGGTGAAATGCAGGAGACAATAGTGAGAAAAGTGAAATGCAGAAGGCCATGTTGGGGGAGGGGGGTCTGGGGAAGGCAGATGGCAGGGAAACGGAGTGGTTGGGAAATGAGACCTATTCACTCTTTGTCCTGGAGGGTTGCACGCTGATCTCACTCTCCTCACCCGGTCTGCCTCCTCTGCCCTCGGGCTTCCAGTACATGGAAGGCCTGGTGGCAGTTTGTTCATTTATGCTTTATTTATAACTCTGTGGATCAGCTTCTTGACTTTTAATCGTTAACTCTGCAACTTTGAGCCGCAGAGTCTGGGGGAAGTATTGGCAGAGTTTGTCCTGGATTGGATTGAGTTGCTAGGCAACCAGGCCTCAGTTTATAGCTGAAGTTAACTGAAGAGAACAAGAATCTTGACTTCCTGGCCAAATCTCTTTTCGTGATCTGTAGTAGTCATCCCCTCTGAGTTGATTCTCAATGGTCAAGCGGTGACCTAGACCAGTAATTTGCCTACGGCTTCACCCTTGCTTCAGCCAGTACAACTGGGCTTTGATCTGTTTGAGGTATAGTCACGAGATTTTATTTTATTTGAAGAAATAATTCCTCCACTGAAAATGAAAGCATCGGTCATTTAGAGACGGTGTGTGAGATCTTAGAACCTCACTTTGCATGCAGTGCTGAGAACAGAGCCAAAAGTATCTGCACAAGAACAGATAGAATGCTGTCCACCTGCCTTATTACACCTTATCCCAGGGAATTCCAATGATCTGAGAAACACCTTTTGAAAGCCAGCAATCAGATGGTTTTGTTGTTAGGAACCCTGCTACTGATGACAGACTCACCCAAGGATGGGCCTCGATGGCTTAGCATCCGCTCGAACAGCCCTAGTTAGGTTGCCGTGGGTAGATTTCCTCTCTACCTGTAATAGTTGTAGAAGACTGAGGAAAGTTCAGGAAAGTACAGCAAAAACGGGTAAGAAATAAGAACCAGAAGGAAAAGATTTTAAAATGTCAGTTTTCTTGAAAGAGAAAGGCCAAGAGGCGATTTCATGTAGAAAAGGGAGGGAGATGGTTAATAGCGTAAATGCTTTCTAGGTGTCACGAACCTTAGTAATTTAAGCTTTACTCTAAACTAGACAGGAAGGCTACTATTTGCCCCTAATATCCATTCTTTCCTTCTTCCGTGTTAATAAAATTTTCAGCAGGGCTCCTAGCCCTCCAATATAACACTACATCTTCCAGTGCCCTTGTATGTGGGTTTTTATCTGAGTTCTGGTGATTGGGATAAATATTTTGTGGTGGACTTGGAGACTGCTTCTTCCTCTACTTCTTTCCTCGTTGCTGCTGGACGGAGAGCGGACATAGTAGCCGGGGCAGGAGCAACCGTCTTGGAACTTTAGATGAACCTGGGAATGAACTCGCTACAGACATAGGTGTGAGATGAAAGGAGCCTGGATTCCTAATAGCATGGAGTGCCATACCCACTCTGGACCAACCTCCAGACTTACACATGAAAGATAAATAAAGTTCTATCTTGGGGCGCCTGGGTGGCTCAGTTGTTAAGCATCTGCCTTCGGCTCAGACCATGATCCCAGGGTCCTGGGATCGAGCCCAGCATTGGGCTCCCTGCTCAGCAGGAAGCCTTCTTCTCCCTCTCCCACTCCCCCTGCTTGTGTTCCCTCTCTCGCTGTCTCTCTCTCTGTCAAATAAATAAATAAAATAAAATAAAAACTTCTATCTTGTTTGATGTTTTATTATTTGAGATGTTTCTGTCACTCCCAACTTTACCCAATTTCAACTAATAAACCTAGATATGGCCCTGTCATCCTTTTAGAGTAGGCAGTGAGTCTCAGAGGCACTAAATAACTCAGCGCTGTGTCGCTAATAAAGCCCATACTGCTCTATGCCCAACACCAACGTCGATGTGCTTTGTATTACACTGCAATTAAACTACCGTGTAAATTTAGTGTTGGACAGGTCTTTCGGTAGAATAAAGATTATTTATTGCTATTCTCCATATCAGGACAGAAAGGACATGGGTTTATCTTCTCATAAAACCTTGGTAGACCTATCTTACCACCTGATCCCTCATTAGGAAGCCAAACGCCATTATTGAATGTGTACCCGTAGTTTAAGTATACACTTGCTTGACAAAGAGGAATAATCCAAATGAAACCAACTATCTTTGAACGAATGTCCAATGAGCATCTTCTAACTGCCAGGCATTATTCTGACCCTGGGGAGAGAGCAGTGAACAAAAGAGAAAAAACTCTTTTGCCCTTCTGGAGCTTATTTTTTTCTAATGGAAGTAAACAATAAACAAAATAGTAAAATTATAATATTTTAGATGGTGGTAAGTATTATAAAGAAAACTACAACCAGAAAAGGGAGATAAGGAAGGCCAGTGGTGCTGGTGGGGAGAGGGGAGGAGGGGAGGGTGCCTTTCAAATAGAATGGTCAGGGGAGTGCGCACTGAGAAGGTGACAATTGATCCAGCCCTGAGGGAAGTGAGGGAGTACGAAGAGGGAAGAGCCAGGACTAAGGCCTTGAGACAGGAGTGTATCTACTGTGTGTCGGCACAAGGAGGCACGTGTGCCTAGAGCAGAATATGAGATTGTTCGTGAGGTGCTGAGGGAAGCAGATGGTGGAGGGACTTACAGATCATTATAGAGAATTTGGCTGTTATTCTAAATGTAGTTATAAATAAATAAAGAGCTCTGACCGGAAAAGTAAAGTGATATGACTTAAATATTAAAAGGTATCTTGGGCTACTGAGCAGAAAACAGATCAAAGGGGCAAGAGTGGGAGTGGGGAGATCCGTCAGGTGGCCAAGGTCATGCTCTAGGGAAGACATGATGGTGGGTTCTCAGGAATGGCTAAGGAACATGTATCAGACGTAAGCTGTCATGGGTAACAGTTATGAACTCTGGACAGAATGTTTTTTAAAAATATAAGACACTGTCAAGTGATCAAAAACAGACAGAAACTGGAGACGACTAAACCCTTGAAAGAAAAGAATCACAAGAAGTGAGATTGTGGGTTTTTCCGGTATAGCAGGCTTTGGTCCATATCGTGGGGACAGCCAGAACTTACTCAGAAGCCACAGTCTTCCAGGTCTGAGGCGTCAGAGGACAGAACTTGGGGACTGCAGGAGCTGCTGGAAATTGAACAGAAAAATCTCAGAAAAAAAGACTCCACTGAGTGGGGAGCCCAAAAAACTATATATAAATTCCATTCCACTCCTTGAATGATCCCTGAACTGTAAACATACGGGGTAAAAAAGCCCAGGGGAAAACACAGGAAGAAGACTGTGAGAACTGACTAAAGAGGGACGCCTGGGTGGCTCAGTCAGTTAAGCATCTGCCTTCAACTCAGGTCATAATCCCAGGGTCCTGGGATTGAGACCCATATTGGGCTCCCCACTCAGCGGGGAGTCTGCTTCTCCACCTGCCGCCGCCCCAGCTCATGATCGCTCTCTCACTCTCTCTCTCTCTCAAAATAAATAACCTTAAAAAAAAAAACCTTATTAAAAAAAAAAGAAGAAGAACCGACCAGAGATTTACTACTCACAAAAGGGGAGGCAGAGCTTAAAGTTTAAGTTTAGCTAAGTGAATTGTTTGCTAGAATAACTGGATAACGGAATTCAAGAGTCTGTACAATACATCATCCATAATGTGTAGCTTGAAATTCAAATTACTAGATGTGAAAAAAAGATGAAAATGTGACTCATGATCAAGAGAAAAAGCTATCAATAGAAACCAGCTCTGGCCAGATACTGGAATTAATGGGAAACAAATTGAATGCAGCTATTATCACTCTGTTCAAGTACTTGGCCATAATTATTGGTGAACCTCAACAGAAAAATGGAAACTTATTAAAAAGGGATAAGTTCTAGAACTGAAAAGTAGAGTATCTCAAATGAAAAATTCACAAAATGGGCTTAATGATAGACAAGATAGCAGAAGGAAGAGCCTGTGACTTTCAAGATAGAAATTATAATAATTCATGGAACAGAAAGAAATTAACAGAAATTATCTAATCCATGGCACAGAAAGAAAAAATCTTTAAAAAAAAAATAGTGTTGAAATGACCTGTGAGACAATATCAGGTGGTGTGATATCTGTGTACGTGGTGTTCCGGGAGAAGAGAGTATCGAATAGCAGACCTGAGCTTCTGAAATGACAAGATTTTTTTTTCAAAATGAAGAGAAAGGACACCAGATGGAAATATATTTGCAGGAGGGAATGAGAAGCACTGAAATGGTAAATCAGCGGGTAGAAATAAAAGACCACCTTTTTTTTTCTCAGTTTATCTTAAAGATTGCTCACTTTTTAAAATAAAGAGTATATTGCATTATTTCCTTATGGGATTATGACATATGTAGATATAAAATGTGAGGATAATCCAATTGGGCATCAAAATATACAATAAAAGTAATGAAACATAACACAATGGATATGCACGCAACTTCCTACTATTATAAACAAATACATAATACATAAATGGGAAAATAGGAAATTTCTTTTGCACAGAATGTTGGCAACTAATAAATGTAAAGGAAAGGTGGATTTTGAAAATCATCAATAGAAGCTAAAACAAGTGGTTGAAAATTTGAGAAAAACGACATCTTTATATATAGTTTTAAACATCTCCCTCCAAATTATTTATGAATTATAAAGGGAAAAATTACTTATTAATTATAAACTTAAATATAACTTCACACTGAAAAACCAGGTAGATACCACTTTAATCAAGGTTCAGAATAAAATATATGCATGTATATTTGTGTGTGTGTGTGTGTGTGTTATGTTTGTGTGTTTGAGAAAGGTAAGAGAAGAAAGATGAGTGAATGTAAAGTAATTGAAGAAAACCAGAAAACATTAATGAACCTGAGTAATGGGTATGTATACAGGAGTTCTTTATACAATTTTGGCAACTGTTTTATATATTTGAAAATATACTGAAATAAAAGAAAATGACAGCTTGAACCCCAGTGGAAGTCATGCATGTCCTAAGAAATGGTCAGATTTCTGAATTTATTTCAAAAGTCAAAAATATTTGATGATACATTGCCTGTGGGATGTGAGAGACAGAGAGATATCAGCAATGACCCCAAGATTTGGGATTAAGGCCATTGGAAGGAAGAAGTAGCTTTCTATTCAGATGGGAAAACTGGGGGTAGAGAAAGTTTGTGGAGGTGGAAATCAGGAATTTGGCTGGGACGTAGTTAAGTTTGAGATGCCTATTAGCCATCCAAGTAGAGCGGTTCAATAGGCTCTTAGAATTTATATGTGGACATCAGGGGAGAGGTCTGGGCTGCAGATAGAAGTCTGCTAGCCATCAGCTTATTTAAAGCCATGAGATGATGCAAGGACCAACCAACACAGAAGACTGAATTCGGAGACACTCCAGCGGAGGACCTCCCCGCTCTAAACCCACCAACAGCACGTCAGCCCACAGTGTGCTTTTAACTATTTGCGTACTCATGATGCAGGTTAATATGTTCTCTTGTCTAACTTATTCACTTAAACTTTATGGAACAAACATTTATTAAGCACCTTCAGTATGCAAGGCACCGTCTCCATGTACCTCTAGTGCAAGTACCAACATGTCTGAACGAGTTCACCGAGGTAACAAGAGTTTGTAGGTAGCATAAATGAACAATCCTGAGTCATGCATCTTGTCACGCTGCCTAACTGATTCAGAGAAATTTATTGCCCTGATAAATTACAGAGATGTTTTAGGTAATATTAAGCAATGCATTTGCAAGAGAAAACACATAACTCTATTTTCTCACCACTTCTGGGAGAGCCAGGGATGAAGCTTATCACTGTTTTGTTTACTTATTTTTAAAAATAAACCTACTGCTCATGAAAGGTTACAATAAATTGGAGGAAACTTAACCCAAAGTCCCCTAGAAGTAAGTTTTCTATGTCAAATCAACCATGACCTCTGTGAGACATTGCCCTCCCAAACTAACAGTTATGGAAAATTTCGCTCAATCTTTTAGTTATTTTGTCCTCTTTCTTTTTCATCTCCTTTTCAATTTTATTGTAAAATAAAACACTAATACAGAAAACCACACACATCAAATATACAGCTTTCTGAATCATGAAAAGGCCAACACCTCCAAGGTCATGAAACGGAATCTCACCAGTCACCCCGGACACCTTGAAGTGTCCCTCCTTTCCCCATAAGGTTGCAAAATGGTGATAGTCTAGGTATACGTTTTTTCATTTATTAGTTAGAACACTTTCGTAAGAGACACTTCCCTTCATCCAATATATGGTTACACAGCGATACAGTTCATCTAGAGAAGGGAGGATAAATGCTTAGTTCTTTAGCTCTATTTGCCAGATTTCAAGCTGATGATTTGGCTTCTTATCATCCTCCAAAAGGTAACAATTACTCATAGTTTAATGAGATTGTGGATTTAAATATATTTGATGAATTTCAATCCACTGCAATTACCATTATAAACTCGAAATTTTCCATCTTTGGCCCATGGGAGCCTCTTCAAGTTGACTCAACAGTCCTTTAGACATAACCCTTGTAGTCTTTGACAGCTTCTGTGCCATCTAGTGTGACAAGATGCCCCAGGGTCATCTTGCTCATTTTCTACCTTACACCCAGAACCCATCACTTCTCCAAAGAGACCTGGTCCCTTGTACTGAAAAATGATATTATTGCAAAACCACAATCTGCATGCTAGAGATGCTCATTTCTATTGTGTATTTTATTGGTTCTAGGTCTTTTCAATGGACATATCTGGAAGTAAAATAAGATCAAGTACTTCATGGGTTTATATCTATAGCCCCAATTCAGTTTTGAGATCACAGAGTTTTTACTTAACCTCTTCTCTACTACTTTAGTATCTTCTTTCTTCCATATCCAGAATCCTGGTTCTCAAGGAACCAGAGACAAATGAGATGATAGAATTGCTCTCAGGAATAAAGGAGGTGATAGGATTGAATATCGTGTTAAGTAGTCATTTGTTTTATCACATGTTATACACACAACAGTCTCAGGATAGCAGCTATAAGACTAATACCAATGTGATTACCGAAAATATTTTCTCCTCCATTTTGTAACATGTGCATATCTACACTATCAGACAACCCAGCTCTGAGCATTTTCTCTTAGCATTTAGTCAGTCATCTTAGTTCTAGGGAACCTCTATACTGAATATTCACCAAAATGTCTTATGTCAGACTATATCTGTCAGTTATTTTGTTGTTTGAGGCTTATTTTCAAGAAGATTTCACAGGAAGAGCTCATGGAAACAACATTTTGTGTTCTATCTGTGCCCATTATACTTGAAAGTCACACTTGACTCTTAAAAAAATCTGATTCACACTTGTTTCCTTGAGGATATGAAATTTGTTAGTCCATATTTTTCTCACATAGAACATTAGTGTCAAAAAGCATAATAATCTTTCTTTTTCTTATAAATTACCTACTCTTTCTTTTCTTTTAGATATTCAAGGCATAGCTTCCTTTTCTTTAAAGTTGAGTGATTTTAGTAAAATTTTTCTTGCTTTCAGTCAGTATGGATCAATAATACCTGGGTAGATGGTGTGCTCTTTCAATATTCAGTTTTAAGTCCTTTTTTTTTTTTTAATTTCAGGAAAGTTCTTATATTATCCTTATGTTCTATCTTCTTTGCCTATCTTCAATATTTATCACATTTTCTCAAATCCGTTTATGTCTTCCATTTCCTTTTTCTCTTCTATTTTAAATATGTGGAATTTAAGAAACAAAACAGATGAACATAGGGGAAGGGAGGGAAAAATAAAATAAGACAAGATCAGAGAGTGAGACAAACCATCTGAGAGTCTTACCTATAGGAAACAAATTGAGGGCTGCTGGAGGGGGGTGGGTGGGGGGATGGCGTAACTGGGTGATGAGCATTAAGGAGGGCACTTGATGTAATGAACACTGGGAGTTACATGCAACTGATGAATCACTAACTCTACCTCTAAAACTATTAATATACTATATGTTAATTGATTTTAAATAAAACTTAAAAAATATTTTTCACTTAATTTTTTTTCATTTTAGAGCAATTTTAGACTGACAAGAAAAAGTTGCAAAAATTGTGCAAAGAATTCCTGTCTACTGTTCACCTAGTCTTCCTAAATGTGAACATCTTGCATATTCATAGTACAAGTCTCAAAATCAGGAATTAACAGTGATATAACTCTGTTCTCTAATCTGCCTCACTTAAATTTCTTCAACTGCTCCACTAGTGCCGTCTTTCTCACTTGGGATTCAGTCCAGCATCACATATTGCATTTGGATGTCTGTCTCTTCTGTCCCCCTTATCTTTGAACAATTCCTCCAGTTTTGTTATCTTTTGTATTTTTGAAGAGTATTGGCCAGTTATTCTTTAGACTGTTCCCAATCTGGGTTTATCTGATGGTTCCTTACAAGTAAATTTAAGTCAGGATTCCTCAATTTTGACCTTATTGACACTTTGGGCCAGGTAAGTCTTTGTTGTTGGAAACCGTCCTCTGCGTTGTACTTATTGTATGTTTAACAGCACCCTTGGCCTTGACCCACTTGACGCCTGTAGCTTGCTTCCAGTCTTGACAATCAAAAATGTTTCCAGACATTTTCAAAAGTCCCCTGAGTGAGAGAGGGAATCAATTTCAGCTGAGAACCACTAATGTAAGTTATGTGTTTTTGGCAAAGATACCGCACAAGCAATAGGTGTCCTCCTAGCATCCCACAGGAGGCATGATTTGTTCCATTACTGGGAATGTTAACGTATGATCATTTCATTAAGGTGGTTCTGCTAGAATTCTCTACTGTAAATTTAATATCTTACCCTTTATAAAAAAATAATATGTGTCATGTAAGATCATGCAAATACAGTGTTTCTCATCATACTTTCACCTACTAATTTTGGCATCCATTGATTTTTGCCTGAAGCAATTACTATAGTTTTTGCCAACATTTCCATCTACATTTATTACTTATATTTCTACTATAAGAAAGAGTTTTCCCTTTTCCTCAATTTATTTTTTCTTTCAAATATTTATTAATATCAGTATGGACTCATGTATTCTTATTTTAAGGGTTCTAATTTTTACTGTCATTGCACATTTTATTTCTCAAATTGTTCCCAATGTGGCCATCAGGATCCTCTGAAGTTGTTTTTTGTTTTTTTTTTAAACTGAACTAATTTTATTGATGTATAAAATGCAATCCAAGAAAAAAAAAAGATGATTTCCCAATCCCCTCCATTGTTTGCTGTCCATAGTCTCTCCCGTTCTGGAGCTGTCCTGCTGCCAGGCTATGGGGTTTGGAATTTATTCAGTAAGTAATGGTGATGGGAGTCCTTTTTTTTTTTTTTTTTTTTTTTTAAATGTCAAGAGCCAGTTGATCAGGTCTGCAAATAAGAAAACATGGCTCTGAGACAGCCTGAAGTTGGAGACTGGAGGCAGAAAAGGCAAGCACAGTTGAGCAGGGCAGTGATCACAGGGAGGCGGGGTTGTTTTAAGAGAAGGGGGTGCTACAGAGTGGCTACAAGGAAGAGAGGTCTGCAATATCGCATAACACACAGAGGAAGTGTACATGGCGGACTCACCATGCTCCAGGGCCTCTGTCAAGCAGCATCTCACCTGCTCTTGCCAAGAAACCTGTGCGTTCAGTGCAATCAGCAGCCTCCCCAAGCACAGCCACCTCTGATGTTTGCCCTAGCACCCTGGGTTTTAGACCCCCTGTAGCAGCAGATTCAAATAATAGATCTTGAACCTTGAGTTGCTCCCCAGAGACCCCAAGTTCCATGAGTGTCTGAGTCACTGTGAAGGTCCTATGGCCACAATATAGCTCCCAGAGAGGAAAAAATACCTGCTGCTTTACTTTCTGTGGTGGGTCCTGCCTTACTACCTTCTTGTATTTCCCTCTAACTGGAAAAGGTGTTTGGAGACTGCGCACCCAAAATGAGAAGTTTGTAATCCAAAATTATAGATAATAGTGAAAGGAATAGCTTAATGCTTATTCCTTATAGAATGTTTTGAATTGGTGTGACGTATTTTATCTATCTACGTCTAGATCTAGATCTATATATATACATCTATATATGTATACATACACATAAATAATGTATATCTAGGTCTATCTAGATATCTATGTAGATCTAGAATATATGTATATGTAGATATATATGTATACGTATATCTATCTATCTAGATACATAAGTATATATTTCCTTCCAAAAAGATTATACTAACTTGCACTTAGTGTTTGATCCCATGAATTGGTTAATCTACAGTACTTTCCAATCTCTTCCTCTCTTGCTACTTTCTACTATACAGGTTGGAAGACCAAAGCACTTGAGTTTTCTGTTGCTTTTGCTGCTAGTAGTGACTTTGTGATACAACGTGATCTAAATAGATTGTGGGGAGGATCTTGAAATTTTCTTAAAAAGATGTATTTATTCATTTGAGAGAGTGAGGGAATATGGGCACATATGCACGTGGGCGTAGGGCCAGAGGGAGAGAATCTTCAAGTAGACTACCCACTCAGCATGGAGCCCAACACGTGACTTGATCCAGGTACCCATGGGATCATGACCCCAGCCAAAACCAAGAGTCAGCGCTCAACTGACTGAGCCACCCAGGTGCTCTGAAAGTGTTTGTTTTCTTAATATCATCCCAGGTTGGTTTTTTGTTTTTGTTTTTTCTGGTTTGAATGCACATGTGATGTCTGGAGATGCAGCATCCACTTTGTAACCACATGGCAGGAAGCATGAGGGAAAGAGGAGATCAGAGACGCTGCCGTGACATCAACAGGCCGGTGAACCCAAATCAGCACCTACCTATCTCCAGATATCTTCTTCTGTGAGAAAATAAACCCTTGGTTTTTGTTTATTGTTTTTGAAAATGACCCCTTCTTGGTTTAATGTACTATAGAGAGAAACAGAACCAATAGGTTGTGTATGTTTATGCAAAGAGATTTATTTTAAGAAACTGGTTCACATGATTATAGAGGCTGACAAATCCAAAATCTGCAGGATGGCCAGCAGGCTGAAGACCCAGGGAAATGTTGACACTGTGGTTCAAGTCCAAAGGCCATCTGCTGGTAGAATTCCCTCTTGCTCGGGGAGGTCAGTCTTTGTTCTATCAAGGCCTTCAACTGATTGCATGAAACCCACTCACATTATGGAGGGCAATCTCACTCAAAGTCAAACAATTTAAATGTTAATCTTATTCAAAAACACCCCCACAGAAACATGCAGAAGAATGTTGGACCAAATATCTGGGTAGCAGGGCCCAGTCAGGATGACACATGAAATTAACCATAACACTCACTCTAATTCCAGTTTGTGTTACTTGTAGCCAAAAGCATTCCTGATACATAGTGCTATTTGAAATATTAGATATTCAAATATTTCTCATCCTAGTTCCCCTCAGTCCCAACCACACAAATTATTTCCCTGCTCTCTCTTTACTTATTCTTCACCTCCTACATTCTTAGGCAAGATCTATGCCTCTGAGAATCCCACCACTCCATTGTGTATCAATGGCCCTAGGAAACACTGATAAATATCTACATATTTTTAGACAGGGGATTGATTTTTTTCTTGTTTTGTTCAAATGTTTGCTAGGATATAGGCCTGTGGTAATGTACAGGCCTCTAATACAGTAACCACTAGCTACAAGTAGCAATTGAGCATTTAAAATGTGGGTAGTTTGAATTGAGATGTGCTGTAAGTATAAAATACACACTGGATTTTGAAACTTTAATTTGAGATAAAAATGTGAAATATCTCAATTTTTTTACACTGATTTCATATTGAATTTATAAGACTTTGGACACATGGGGTCAAATAAAATATATTAAATATATTACTAAAATTAATTTCCCTTGATTCTTTTTACTTTATTAATGTGGTTACTAGAAAATTTAAAACTACATATGTGAATTGCATTTGTGGCTCACATCATATTTCTCCTGGACAGGGCATAGAATTTTCTGGAAAATTCACTGTCATTTTTGTAGTTCATTTATCAATCTATAAGTTCATTTTATTTGGATTTAAAATTTTATTAAGAAATACAAATTGACTTATTTGTTTTATGTCTTTAAAAAATTGATAGCTGGAACATTGCTCCAAGTTCAGAAGAATAAAAATTATAATGAAAAGTCCTATGTGTAATGAAAGGTTTATAACAGAGAATCAGCACTTTCTGTCCAAAAAGTTTAGCAATTTTCCCAGCTAACTGAATTGTGGGAACTCAGCTTTTCCAGGGAATAAATATGCTATTTTTAACATTTTTATTATACAATTTGTCACAGGCTGTCTCATGAGAGTATCAACAATCAGTTTCAAACAGAATCCAACCACAAACACTTCTCCACATGTGACTTGGAACATCTGGCCTGTTCAAGTCCCCATCTACATCAGGCGAGTGCCCTGACTTTGATTCTTAGGCTCCTAAAATCCTTTGTCCCACTTCCCACACTGGGAACGAGGTGGGGTGAAAACCATCTTCAAGGGGCAAGCCTGAAGCAAGTCTGAGTGCTAGGTTTGTGTTTCTTCTCACTTAAGACTGCAGGCCCTTTCTGAGGGAGACATGTGTTGCATTCCAGGGATATCATGAACTCAATAATTTATGTGGCATTTTCCCTAATGGGTTGAGAGAAAGCTTTTTTAGGAAACCTTTCGCCAGTACCTCCTAGCCGACCAGATCATAATACCTGCCCTGAGCAGAATGCTTCAAACAGGAGGTAAAACATCTTGAGAGGTACAGGGCTGCTGTGTTGACTACATTTTTAAGTAATGAAGAAAAGTCTCATGACTGGAAAAATGAAGAAAGAAAACGGGCTCACTTAGGTGCCCTAAAGCAATGAAAGACACCAGAAGAGGGTGATTTAGGGGAGTGGGAGAATTATATAACGGGAACGCAGGAGTCTTACCCCCTCCCTTAAACAATATCCGTCTTTCTAAAAGCTGGAAACTCAATATTAAAAATTCACTTAATGGTGCTGGCCATCTATTAAAGCCCCATGGGAAGTTCTTTCCGAAAGGGAAGGGGTCCTTAATGAAGCAAGGCTAGCCCTAAATTATGTTTTCCAAAGTATAGGTCTCCATACCAGTTTTTCTTCAAATGAGGTGCACATGTAGAAGATTCTAGTTCCTAGAAGAGGTAGAGTCTTCAGATTAACACATATTTACAAGTAAATGCTTGTTTGACACTTAGGCTTACCCGTATTCAATAGGTGGGACACGCCACACCTCTCAACACACCATGATTCACACGAGCATATAGACACTGCGGTGTTTGCAACAACGGTAACAAGACTCATAAAACATTTGCCTCGGCAGGAAGATTTCATTTTTAAGAGACTCATTACCAAAGTATTTGAAAATATTTGACCAGAATTGATATGTATAAAAAATTTACCGTAGAACTAAATACATTTAAATGAATATATGCCATTTCTTCATCATCTTAAATATAGATATGCGTGTTGCCTTTTGTCACACTCGTAATTGTATGAAATAAACGATAGAGAAGATAGCGAAAGTTTCAACTTGAGTTAGGCTCAATGGAAAGTCCTCGCTACCATAACTTTTAAATTCAGTCTTTTAACTTCAATGACAATGAACCTGCCACATATGTATATATCTGGTACACAGGGCACGATTTTTATTTTCACGCTTTTGAGGGGCGTGTAATATACCTTTTATGTTGTTAATTAGTCCTCCTAATATTCCTCTCTGTGAGTTTTTGGTACAATGAATGGATAAATGAAAGGGACGCAATAAGGCAGGAAAATAAAGAAAATAAAAGAAATTCTGCAAGATCAACGTACATTTTCATTGGGAGAAAGTTGTCACAATACACCTTTAAATTTTAATGCCTAACAAGAATTCATGTGACTTGTTGGAAAGGTCTGCCGACCTTTGCTAGCTGGTGAGTGGTAGTCCACATCAACAGGGTGACAGAAGTTGTGTTGTGTTAGTTTTTTCTTTTGGAAGAGTAGAAGTCTGAGTTGTGGACGGCCAGCAACCCGGGAAGGAGACAGTACCAACACCCACGTTGCAAAGTCACCATCAAGTTCTTCCTCTTAACAATATTCGCGGGGCAATGAATAGATGAAATACTTGCAACGAGTTTTTTAAAAACCAGGTATTAACACTCTGCAATGCTTCTCTCGACATTTTGTTGGGTTTTGTGCAGGCTGACATCCCATCTACTCATGCAGATAGAGTGTATTTCTAGAGTTAAGTTCATTATTAGACACATGAATGTCTTTTCTTATCTATTGTTCTAAATAGTAGTTGGGTTCCTATGCTCACATCCAAAGCCTATTCATATTATAATGTGGCTGAAACACCTCACGTTTGCGAAGACACATAGTTGGAAATAATATTATATAATATTAATCATTAAGAGAGAAAAATAATGGAGTAAAAAAAGGAAATATTTCCACTTGAAAACTGGCACATAGGAGAGTTTTAATTAGAAAAAGACAAGGAGATAGAATGCTCAGTTTTCAAGGATTTTAGAGCTTGATCATACCAGTTTTTTATGTCTATTTTTAGTTGCTTTTTCTTTTCCTTAAATTAAGGTAATTTGATGCATTTTTCAGTTGAATATAAGCTCCAGGAGCTTTTATTTGCCTATTTTATTTGTCATTATATCCCCAGCACCTAGGTCAGTATCAGATACATAGCACGTGCTCAATAAATATTGCATTCATCCATACATTTAATAATTCAGCAAATATTTATTGAGTATCTATCTGCCATGTACCTGCCACTAGAAGCTGCGGATACTTAAAAAAAAAAAATAGGATTGAGAAAAATCAGTCTCCACCTTTACGAATTTCCTCTCTTCTAGGGGAGAAGGAAACTCAACAAAAGAATCTCACCAATGAACATAAACATTTAAAGATAGCTAAGTGCTGTAAAGGAAAGAGGCACTTCGACATTATTAGCACACAGTTTTGGCTCATAAATGTCATAAAGATGAAGAAAGAACATAATTTTTCTGCAAAAACTGAGAAGCTAAGGGACAAGAAGGAAAGTCTAAGAGTGTGTGCAAGCAGAAAAGAGTAAACTCAGAGTTGCAGTGAACCAAGCGGAACGGATGGAAATGCCCCGCGGAGGAGTCCTATGACGTCACTGGGAGGGAGCGGCTGAGCGGAAGCAGGTGCCATCTCCTCTCCAGGCACAAAGTAACGTGGCCCAGAGTGGGTCAGTGCGAGCCCACCCGTGGAAGGATGGCCGAGGCAAAATACAACCTTATTCAATCATATAGGATGTTTTGTCCCTTAGGAAGTTCCCATGTCGTCTTTCTGAAAAGTTAATTTTGTGATTTAGACAAATGACTTTTGATTTAATAAAATTATTTTTATCATTGAGTTTGGAAGGCTTATTGGGAGGAAAAATATAAGTTTTATGCTACGGTTTGCACTATTTATTAGAGACTATGGCATCCAACTAGAATTGCCTCGGCCACGACAGCAGTGTTTCCTCCCACTTTTCACCAGGCCAAACCCGCATTCTTAGCCCTGGTTACTGTGCCTTGCCTGCCGCTCTGTTCACGCAGCTTGGCCACAGCACGTCCCTATCTCCATGATGTCATCCTTGGTTGTCCCATCTGTCTCACCCTTTTCTCCACTGGTCAGCATGGCCTAGAGCCACACAGGCCAACACACCAGTCCACCCTGCAGAGAGCGATGGTGAGTCTTTCCGATGGCATGCAAGGAAGCTACATTTTTTCCAGTAGCAGGGAAGGAACTAACAGTGACCTCTAGGGGCCTGGCATCTGGGACTTGGGTCGAGGATGCTGGATACAGTCCAAGCCAGCATCATGGAATTCTATTCTGTTCTCTTCCTTTTTAAAATTTTAACCCAAGTGTTCTGATCTTTGAGGGACAGGACGTGTTGTTTTCAAGGGAAGCAAAAAGATGCAGCTTTATGTTGCAAAATAGTTACAAAAATATCTCCGTATCCTGATTAGATGCACCACAGATGAGATCTGTTTGCAAGATGAGGTCAAAGTTCAAAGAAGCAAGCACATAGCAAAGGTTTTTTGTTTTGTGTTGCTGTGTTTTGATGTACGCCCATGTGCATATGCACGAGTGTGCACACACACTCATTCCATCCTCAGAACTGAGGATTCTAGACATGGTCTATTTCAGAAAACAATTTAGCCACAAGAAAGACTGAATCATATGGTTTCAAAGAATAATATACATTTGATTGCTTTAAATATCCAGCTGTCAGTCACAAGCCCTTGGAAACCTTATGAACAGCACCGCTAAGTCAAGAAAGGCCCCATATTCAAAATTTAAATGCAAATAAGGCTTCCCTGTTGAAGAAGTGCCAGAAATAGAAGGAGTAAGAGTCTCTACAGTTAGCTGCTTTAGGCTGGAGCCGCAAGGCTTCAAAGGGGACGGACGGTAGTAAGCTCTTCCCTACAAATCTTACATGGAGTAGAAATTAAGCTCTGCGGATGCAGTTATTTCTCCTTATGGTCCAAAGCACCAGCTGTGTGGGCTCAAGAGCCACTTGGAGCTCAGGAAGCGGGTTGCTGCTCCGTCCGCTGTCCGCTGTCACTCACACCACGTGCTGGAGGACGCGCTGAAGATGCCACGACCACGGCTTTCTACTCCGGGCTTCAGGCGCTGAAGAAGGGCTTCCGAAGCTGCGGCGGTTTTAGTTTGTGGAACACAAATATGATTTTATTATTCTCATTTTCTTCTACAGCAGAACTATTTTATTAGGGGGTCTAGAAAATAAAAGGGATCCAACAAAGAGCATAATGGCTTCCTTCTTTAAAAAAACAACAAACAAAACCAACCACATTCTGCGCTGTGCAGAATGTCATCATCAATGACCAAATCTATCCCCAGGAGAAAATACAAGCATGTCCGTTTTAGGCATGTTCCGGAAAGGTTAGCATTTTTGTAGATTTTACTTCTCATCATTTTATTTTTTTAAATTTCTTTCTGTCGCTTGTTTTTGATTTTCTCTCACTGGACGTGGCTTCAAACATGTCAGCTCCTCCTGAAGGGGAGAAGGCCAGGTTGTCACACCAAAGACACTGTGTGTGGCTCGGGGGCTGCGTTTTTGGAGGGTCGCTGACTGCCGTGCGCGCAGGGCACCCAGGGCCGGGATTCATACCGCGTTCAGGTGAAGAAGCGGGGTATCAGACCTCCACTTCCAAAAGGAGAACGCGATGCTGCTGTAGGTCGAAGACAGGCTTCCCCAGAGTTGGTGTAGAAGAGAAGCAAGGTGGACTGCACGGTGGTGGTTTCCATGCAGCAGCTCTCCAAACTGTCATCTGTAGCACATTTTACTGTGTGCCGTTTCAATCTTCATCAATTTATGATCAATTTACCCAAATGAGGAATTTTGGGTTATCTAATTTCTTACGAGAAAACGGTGAGGAATCCTCCTTAGATATCTCAGGAGTGCTTCCGAGCCAAACGGCCATGGCGATCATTCAGGCTCCTGCTTTGCACCTGCCCCAAGGAAGCTGCGAGGTGGTGGGATTCGGAGGTTGACACAAGCGAGGAGAATAACAGGGCAAAATCAGCAATAGTGAAGGTTTGTCCTTAAAAAACAAGCACGAGTCAGTGTGTGCTCCAGAAGCCCTGGGGTATGTCGCGTGTATGTTTATAAGTCAAGATGAAGATCTAATGTGGCCGGCTCCAGCAGGAGCTTCTGACCTGCTCTAAAATGCTCTTCCTAAAAGATAAAAAATGTTAGGGCCTCCAAGTCGAACTAGTGCAAATCTGTACAAGTCCCCATCACTACTTTGTTTATCAGAGGTAGCAGGCATTGGCTTATTCCAGGCTCCCGAAACTCAATCTGTCTCCCTGATCCTTCTTATTAAATAAATGGTATGTTGCTTGCATCCACAATTGTGTGTGCTTTTTAAAAATAAAGTGCCAAGTCTCATACAGACTTAAATACTATTACTTTACACAGGGTCAATACCAAATAAGCTTAAAATAACAATTTTTTTTAAGAGACCAAATAAATATTTAAATGCCCCATGTCTTTTCGGGCAGCTGAAGATATCTGTTCTCTCCTCTTCCCTTTGGGAGAAATCGGAGGAGTATAAGCTGGACTTGTCTGGAAGGGCACTGAATCCGGGATAAGACCATCTCAATTAAGGCCTGGCTTTGCCTGACATAGAGCGTCTTCAGTGCACATCTCTACTGGCTCTTCCACAAAAAAAAAATGAGTCCACTGGGACTCAAGTAACAATTTCACGGATGCGAGGAAGATGCAAATGTGTTTCCAAAATGGGTGTTCCTGCTGCAGGATAGTTTTACGTACAACGTTAAAGATATGATTTCATTTTGGAATATTCACCATCTTAATTAGCTTAGAGATAACTCCTAGAATATTAGAAAGAATGAATGAAGACCAAGGGAGAGCTTATTTCATTGTTTATGTCAGCGTTACTTTCCTTAGAACTGAAAGAGAGAAAGTTTCTTTCTGAAACATTTGGAAACGAGAACAGTCTGTTTGTGCTACTTCCTGCCACAGGGACAGTCCACAGGTATGGAAGGTGAGTTCAATAAACAGTTATTATACTGTTAAAGTTATGGATGGTGGGGAGAGTGGACAGAGGTAGGAACTGACTTATTATAGATCGTTATCATTGGGAAGAGCCAGTTTGAACATTCAACTGTGTAAGAGTGAACAAAGACAATGAGAGCTTCAGGCTTGACGGAATTGAGACTCAGGGAGGGCAGGGGGTTAGGTATGGAAAAGAAGTTGTGTTTCCATCTGCTCTATTTATTGAACAACTACTATGTGCCAGGCACTGACAGTTTTGGCTTCTACATTGGGGTCTCATCTTTCCTGCTTACTTTTTGTATTGTGGCATCTTCCATGAATAGCCACCACCGTAAACTCATAGTTGAAAACACAGGAGTCTGGGTATGTTTTCCTAATCTTGCTAAGGGAGCCTGTGGTGGGGAGTAGAAACACCAGAAGATGTGGATTACAGTCTGGTTCTGCCAGTGACCGTAAAATGTTAGACCAATTACATCACCTCTCTGGACCCTGATTTTTCTTATTTGTAAAGCAAAGGATTTGGAGGACATGGATGCGCAATTCCCAAACTTTGGCATTTTTGCAAGGAATCAAGTTCACATGAACCAAGCCTGTTGACTGTATTAATTAGACTTGCAGACATATGTAATTCCATTTTGCAAATGTGTTGAGAGGTGCTATGATTAAGAAAATGCATATTTACTTAAGTCACGCACTTATAAAAATTATGTTATTTACTGAGTCAGATGATGCTAAAAGCCTGGCCACCACATGCCAGTGTTCATGAATAAATTAAGAAGGGGTCTTCCTATTAGAAAATGTTGGGAACCACTCTAGATGACAGAGATAATTTCTTAATGTTATTTCACTGATATCCTTGAAATTCCTTTGTGTAAAAGGAACATTCTCTTTTTAGGTAAGAGTTGAAAGTGTTTTTCCTTCACTAACACTTGTCATCCTCAGTATCCATGTTCTCAATCAAGATGGCGGTCTTTCAGACACGCTCTAAGTGCCTTCGTGTGAAGGGCAGTGTAGAGTTTCTACCATGCTGACTGGCAGTTTTATCTAATGATACACATTTGACAAGACTTGTTGAGGTGAAGTCTAAGAGCAAAATGGACCCCTCAGGGATCTGATTTTGGTTTAAAAAGCATTTTATAATTGAATATATTGAAAAGATTAAATGGTGGTGTAGTTATTGAAAAATAAATAACTTGATCACATCACAATAGGACTTGGTGGCAAAATTGGAAGAATTCAAACCTCTGCCCTCAACATAAAGCAGTTCCTATTGCTAGAATGTACCATGTCTCAGCAGAACGTAATAAAAAAATGCTGCAGTGGTTACCTCAAAGATGAAGTACTGGAAGACAGGTTTGTTTGGGAGGTAAGTGGCAACCATGTGACTAATGATGACTTCTGAGCAGACTTGTACCCATTTCCTAATTAGCCACATATACCCATCACAAATGGCTTTTTTGGGGGGGGGGTGTTATGAAGGCTGTATCTACATCTATATGTATCAAACCACACTCATGAAGTAAACTCTTTCAAACAAACTTTGGGTGTCTGGTATGGTCTGATGGCAGTTCAAGAAGCCACACATGGCATCTTCATCTGTGGGGGGTTTTTCTAGTGGGAAGAACAAATTGGTGGGTGGATTTCCTTCCCCTTTTATAATGTTTCAGCAACAGCTCCCAAGTGCCTTTCATTTAATGTTACCAGATCCTATTTCTTTTTCAGATGCAAGGCCAAATTGTGCGAGGAAGTAAAGACAGCTGTTACCAAACAATCCAAGAGCATCACGAAGACAAATTCCAACGATTGCCATTTTCTGGATCGTTACCTTAACTCATGCCAAGTCTGTCTATAACAGTACCCAGACATAAGAACTTTTGGCCCCGTTCATATCCAAAACCACACTAAAGTGAAGGTGTTTTCCAATAGAAATAAATACCAAAATATCTAAGACTACCTTTCTTTTCATTTTTGCTTATAGTCACTCAACTTCTACAAAATAATGCTCAAAATACGAAGAAGTTCTTTCCCTTCCTGTGCAAATGGTATGTTTGGGAGCATTAAACTTGTAAAGCCCTTTTCGAACTTGATTCTCAAAAACAGTCAGGTTGGTCATCTGAATAGAAACTGATTTTCCCCCTTCAGAAAGTATTAGGTAGTTTCATTTGAGTAAAACAGTGTTGAGTGGAATCTAATAGACACAATCTTCTATTCTGAGAGCTTCTAGTCTAAAAGCTGCTTCAAACTTCAGGAAATTCATTTTTGGTTCATTCTTAGGGGCAAAAACAAGGAGAGTAAGTTTTCATTACTCTGCTTAAATACGACACTGCCCCGTGTTAGAAGTCAGTGCCTTTGGTGTGATGAGCACCGGGTACGTTAGTGCTCAATCATTGTATCGTTCACCCGGAACTTACATTACAGTTTATGTTAACTAACTAGAATTTAAATACAAACTTAAAAAAAAGGGCTGTGTACTTGGGAAAGACGATATCTTTAAAATGTAACATTCATATTCAATATCATAAATAAATATGCTGAATATGTAGATTTAATAAATACTGACGTTGGAAAAAAATAAAAGACACCGGAACAGCAGCATCACCATATACATTATATTACCGGATAAAAAAGGAAGGTTGGATTTGTAGGTGAAGGACTACTTGCAGGTTTCTAAACGAAGGCACATTTATTTTCTGCTCTGCGATGCCTCAACAACTCTGCGGATCCTCTGTGCAGGAGCTTAGATTGATACAAACTTATCTCCTGTTTGACTTACGGACACTTGGACCTTTCCAGGCAATTATTATTGTTGCATATAAGATGAAAGGTAAGCATGTTTTCCTTTGCCTACAATTTGCTCCTCTAGGAAAGAAAGGATGCATATGCCTTTAAAAACTGAAAAACATGCTACTAAATGCCTTTTCAGTGGTATTCCTCTCCATCAATTAAAATTTCAACCTCAGAAAAGCTGAATTTATAGCGATCATTTTAGAGAAGGCAATTCCGAATTTAGCTCCTAACTGCACAGAAGGAATTGGGTGATTACTAGGAAGTTATTTAGAAACATTTTTTTAATTAAAAAAAGTGTGAGGGTTCTAGAGAAGGACTTCGCTTCTAGCACCAGCTGGCCTCATCTATAAATCATTATTGCACGAGATAATCAGTAGTAAAAGACAAAAATAGTGGAGAAGTTTGTTAAAGAATTAGAAAAACTATTGGAGTTCTCTCACCACCAAAGGAACCACACCTGAGGAAAACAGTCTTACCTGAAAACAAAAGGAAATATTCACGTGCACTTCTGTAAGACAGTAATTTTATGAAGATTTGAGGGAAAACTTCAAGTGGGGATAATTAATAATATGGATAGAAACTTCTACGTCAATGGAAAACCAAAATAGCATGGAAAATTAGAAGTTAACTTACTTTAAGGAAACATTTAATATTCTCCCCACGTGATGCCGTTAGGAACCCCCATGCCCAAAGCCCAGCGGCTAGAGAAAAGGGCTGACTTCAGGTTCGTATTTTCAGGACTCCGATGAACTATCGCTACTCCAAATACCTGAATGTGTATTTATTAGTCTTAATGCTTTACTCCCTGCTTTCACAAGAGTATAGGACCCCTGAGTTACGAATTTCACTTCGAAATGACCATGCCAACAAGTCCTAGAGCTGCAGTAACTGACACGGGCTAGTACTGACACAATGATAATCAGTTTAATAGAATAGAGAATCTAAAAACAGGGCAGTGGGCAAGGTGGCCTTTTTAATAACGTGTTGCAGGTACACTGGCTATCCACACGGGGAAAAAATCTTGACTTCCTACTTCACACCATTCAAAAAAAAAAATCAATTCTAGTAGACTAAAGAGCTAAATATGAAAGGCAGGACAATAAAGCTTCTGAAAGAAACCAAAAATACCTTCACAACCTTGAGCAACAAATATTTCTTCAACAGGAAACAAGAAGTATGAACCCTAACGCAAAAGACTGGTAAAACGGGCGGCACCGAAATGGAGCGCGTGTTCATCCAAAGCACTGGTAAGGGAGTAAACGGTCACCGCAGACCGTGCGGAGACACACGCCATCGTGTATCTGATAAAAGGTCTCGTATCCAAAATATAACTACAAGCCAAAAAGAAAAGACAATCCTAACAGGAAAAAAAAAAAAAAAGGCCAACTACTTGAACAGGGACGTCACAAAAGATGGAGTGCAAACTGCCAATACAGAAAAGGTATTTGAGCTCGTGACCATCGGGAAAATGCAAATTAAAGCTAAGGTCCATCAGAGGGACCAAGATTTAAAAAAGACTGATGATACCAGGTGGGGCAAGGGTGTAGAGCAAATGCCAGCCCCGCGGCTGCTGCTAGTTCCTGTGGAAGTCAGCCTGATGCGATCTACTGAAAGCGAACATGGGCTTCCCCCGTGACCCGGCAGCTTTATTTCTAGGTATATATGCAGCAGATGTGCGGACGGATATTCACGGACAGATGTGTCCAAGAGCGCCGGCAGCAGCGCTAGGCAGCGTAGCCAAATGCCCATCAGCAGTAAAATGGATTACAAAACTGCCGTCTCCCCACACTGCGTATCGTACAGACAGAACAAACTTCAGCTTCAAGCAACAACGTGAGTGAGTTTGTTATAGTGCTGAGTGGGAAAGGCCAGAAGAGCATATATAGCAGGATTTCATCTATATGAAGCAAAAACAAAACACAAAAACAAAAAACAAAACCCAAAACAAAAAAGAGCAAAATAAATATATGGTACCAGAAAACGAGAGAAAGTTACTTCCGTGGGGACTTGTGACGGAGGTGGACAAAGGGGTTTTTGTTTTGGGTGTTAAGTACATGGATGTGTTCACTTTGTAAAAATTGATTGGTATGTTTCTGGTATGTGTACATTTATTTGTGTATGTCATTAAAAAGTACATGTTTTTAAAGAAAATATGCCAGATCTACTAATTAGTGAGAGAAAGTTAGAAAGGAGAAAAGAGAAAAGGGAAGTTGGGGTGAGTATAAAATAAGTGAATGACCTCGAGAGTAATCCTCAACACTCTCATCACAAGAATTATAAGTACATGAGGTGACGGATGTTAACTAAACTTGTGGCAGTCGGTTCACAATATGCACATATATGGAATCATTATGTTATCCATTTAGAATTAATACAATGTAGCATGTCCATTATATTTAAAAACTGGACAAAAGAACATTTTTTAAGTGAAAATAAGGTGGCTGGTTGATCTGCTTCTGTCACTCAGTACTGCCAGGCCTTTGGGTGAATAGGGAATTAAATTCTGTTCCCAGTTTCCTCCTTAAATGCTGAGAAGCTGACACTGTTTTCCTTGGTTACAAAGTTAGATTTTTGGATTTTATGGAGCTGAGCAGAGGACATCTGACCACCATGGCAGCAAAAAAAAGTTAATGAGGAAGAGATTGTGGTTTATGCTGTAACTGTGATTAACTCCAGATTTTGAAAATGATCTTCAAACCAGAGAGGAGGAGGCAAACTATTCCAAGATTTGCAGGAAACCAACTCAAAAAGAATTAATTTTCCGCCGAGTCGCTATTGAAATAGAAGCTGATGAGACCAGAAAGCAAGTGCCAGCTTGTCAAGGCCGTGGTTTCCTGAGGTTTCGAGAACCAGAAGCTGAGAATGGCCAGCATGCAATGGAATCATTACAGGGAGATCCAAAGAAACAGCCCCTCCAAGGATGACATAACTTCTCAGCATTACAGCTTCAAGTGGACAGTGAAAACTTACAGCCTTTTTTCCCACCAGGAGGAAAGAAGAGCAAAATGACTGTCCTTCCTTCTCTTCCTTTTTACCCCCGCACCTAACGGTTTGAGTGAATGTGAGTGCTGCACTCGTTAGCAGAAAACCAATACCCAGCTTAAAAACAAAAGGCTCTTACTAGAATGCCTTCTCGTAAAAACCTAATAAACATGTTAGGAATTTACAAAATCCTTCCCCAGCTGTATATACCATTTTAAAGAGTGCTTGTGGTTGGAGAACGTTAGAACCTAAACGTCTTACCTATTCTGCAAAAAACAGCATATAAAAGATGTTGCTGTCTACCATACTTAGACTAAGAATTCTGAACCATATTCTAATTACCATAATTATACTTGATTACAGGAATTTGACAGTTCTCACTCAGCATGCTAATTGAGATGGCATCATAAAACCGTTCATCCTCCCAGATTTCAGCCAAATCCTCCCTCCTGAGGAGATGCCTCTGGTTCTCAGAACTCTTGGCCCTGGTGCTTTGCTATCACAGAAATACCCGACAACCCCTGGGGTATGAGAAAAGGTATTCAAACTCGAGCTGAAGGTTTGACATCCAAGTACCGGGTCCAAGTTACCGTTCTAAGAATGGGGAACCCAAAACCGTAACCAGTCTATTAGAGAGTCACTTCCCATGTTCTTTCTTGCCCCGTGGTATGTGGAAGTCAAAGTCAAGGGTAGCATGTCACCCACACTGTAAACTTAGTAACGACCATGGTCTGATATCTAGTACTCATTACCTGCTTATTTTTTTCAAGCACATCTCTCTAGGCCTATAAGCCGCTCCAGGGGCCGGGCAACGAAGTGGTGGCCGAGAACAAGTTAGGGCCGTGTGGCCAGGCCAGAGCACACAGGGAATGTGGAGTGCAGCCCCTACTTTCATTCTCCATTGCAGCACAGTGACCGGAATTCAAAGATAAGGAAAGATTGGTTGCTCACCCATTATAATAGGGCAACGCCACAGTTGATCAGTAACGCTCGTTGGGCACGGGGGGCGGGTGGGCAGCACTGGCAGGACCGGCCCGCACCGCGTGAGACGCTCTAGGCCAGTTCTGACGCCCGAGGGCTGCATCGGAATCACCTCCCAGAGGACTCGTTAAGACACATGGCTGCGTAGCTACAGAGCGGCTCTATTTTCCTTGGTGGGTCTCAAACCTTAACATACTTAACACACCTGGTGATTGTCTTGTAAGTGCCTATTTTCAAACTCTGTCCTGGAGATTCTTGATTCAGTTGGGAAGGGGTATTTGTATGGTTGTTTGGTTAAGTTTTAAAACAAGCTTTTCTTGTGATTTTCGACCCCACTCTAATCTCATGATCAAGTCAGGGTTTAATATTCTGTCTCTGAGCTGAAAATCTCAAAATAATTGCTCACAGCAATTATATTTACCTTAAGCATTAGCTCTTGCTCCCTACGGAGGAAAAAAAAAGAGGCAGGGAGGGGATGGGGGGATGGGGTGACTGGGTGACGAGTATTAAGGAGGGCACGTGATGGAATGAGCACTGGGTGTTATATAAAACTGCCGAATCACTGACCTCTGCCTCTGAAACTAATAATAAAACTATACGTTAAGTAATTGAATTTAAATTAAAAAAAAAAAGGAGGTATCACTACATGTATTGAAAACATGAGGAACTCTCACTTCCAGTCTGTACCATTCGAGGATGCTCTCCTCAGCTGGCGAGCTTGGTTTAGGAAATTCTGAGGATGCACATTTCATCTTGGTGCATAGGGAAGCTTTCTTGCTAAGGTGTGGAAAAACTTGTTCAAGTCAAGTCACAACCCACCTAGAATGAATTTCATGACCAAAAATTATTGAGTATTTCAATGACAAGACTAGAAGTGATGGATTATGTGCAAAAACACTGTCATTTCAAACTACTTTGTAGAGATATTTTTAAATCCTTGCAGAACACCTACCACAAAGTCTGAGATTAAATGGCTTCTCGACTGGAAATAAACTCTGGGAAATGTACTGCTGCTAACTGCTATTGTTGCTAACTGCTATTGCTGCTAACTGCTATTGTTGCTAACTGCTATTGTTGCTAACGCTATTGTTGCTAACTGCTATTGTTGCTAACTGCTATTGCTGCTAACCACCGCAGTGAACAATCTGCAGAGATGGTATTTGGGAAACTGAATAAGCAGACCCGCAGAATATTGGGCCTCTCATCCTGGACTTAAACTTCCATTTGGGAAACAACCCAGCGACAATCAGGAGGGGACTGGATAAACGTACCCATATACCAGAAGACTGTGCCACAGTAAAGAACAAAAAGCAAAAACGACAAAGAACAAAGTCTATAGAGTATTAGCTTTTGTCTACTAAAGCAGGAGATAAGAATCTATATTTTTATTTTGTTTTGGAAGCATATGCAAAAAGCCGTGCAAAAGCAAGTAAAAACAATGGCTAATGTGGGGGGGGGCACGGGAACTGAGCAGCTGGGAGAGTGACGGGATGGAGAATTTGCACTGTATTTCTGTTCATACTCACTTGCACACTGAACAGTGTAAATGTATTACATATACTTTCAAACGTTTTTAAAAAACACCTCTCAGTTCCAAATTTCTACTCACCTATTTCAGGAACTATCAGTCTACCACTCTAGGTACAAGGTGCGGAAGACTGAGAGAAAGTAATGCTATCCTCTACCTGCGCCAATAAACACAAAGGCTTCTGAGAATTTCTTTATGGGAGCGATTTTCTAAAGTACAAAAATTAAAAGAAAGTCCCCCCCAAAATACTTTCAGTGAATGTTTCTGGTTTATAAAAGGTCAGCGAAATTCAATTACACAGAAAACATATAATGTTTGGTAAAGCCTTTCAGTGTGATATGACATTGACACACAACATGAGAACATAGCTTGAAATATAAAAATACAGTTGTGATCCAGGAAATGGCACCAAATTAGAACAGTTTTATTATTCAACATACCAATGTATATACATTATCCTCCCAAATAAGAAACAATTTGATTCCAAAGTTTAAAATGTAGTTTTCAAAATGAATCCTTATTGTAAATTTGGGGGGAAAAAAAAAAGTCCTGCAAATTAACATAAACAATTTTGATCCTTGACTAAAATATGCACCCTGTACCAATCACCTCTCTCATACAAAATGTATATTAAATAAAACCTTCAAAAAGGATCTTGGATATTTATTGCACGTCGTACAGAATGCTTGCCATTATCTGAAAGGCTTTCAGCTCTTGACTGTATTAGCTGTTTAAAATATTTACTCAAATTTGGGTGAAAACAACACTCTGCAAATATTAGCCTACGTAGGATCATATATGAGGTTTACCAGAAACAGGAAAATATAATCTTACTGGACTACTTCTGCCACTTTTTCTACAATAAGATTGACTCTGTTTTCTACTGTTAAAAGCAATGACAAGAGCTGAACAAATTAAAAGTCCTGTTGAAACGTCAGTTTTCTCTTTTCAAATAGAAACCACACGTAGAGGCATTTTACCCAGTCATATATTTCTACTTCCTAGGACCAGCCCTTCTTGAAGTGTATTGGTTAAGATCACACTAGGGGATGCGGAATAATGTTGTCCACCAGCAATAGTTACTGTTTGGGTTTCAACATCTTCAACCTCTTTCAGCCCTAGTCAAGACAGCTCAGGCCAGCCAGAATGCCACGGCTTGAAAAACAAAAGGCTTCCTAGTCAGTTCTCATGCCACCCAGCGGAGTGCCTAGCAAAGAGGAGGCACTCAATAAATATTTAATGAATGAATGCAATTCTCTCTTGGGACCATTTTCTCTACTTAGGAACAGTAATGATACATGAGTAATAGGCTGATTGCGGGTACACAGATCTAACATGACAGCTAAACAAAGAACACGTATGACATAGCACAGATGCTGTTAGTTTCTATAATCCTGTCCCAGGACAGACTGTGTATTTTAAGGGTTAAAACTATTCCAATAATAAAAATTGATTAGTCAAATATTTTTTTTTATTTTGCCAAGGGTCTCTAACAGTATTAGCCTTTGGCAATTCCCAAACATACAATGAACCCCAAACAAAACAAAACAAAATTGCACTATTACAAGGAAACAAGTCCATGAAAGCAGAGAGGAGGGGCCAGTTAAGGAACAGCGACTTCCAGGAGACGGTTGTTTTTTCGTTTGCACGTTGGGACACTCCCATTTTTCTGGTTGCCCTGAATAAACTTCACACATACTTTATCTTGTCTGAACTGCACAAGGAACCTAGAAGAAGAGAATGGGACGAATTAAAGAAAAGTACACACATGACTGTGGATGATGACACTAACACAAGCTTTTGTTTCTTAATGGCTATTGACCTCGATGAGTAGTCCCACTTCCCATCAGCACTTCCTGCAGTCCCCACTCAGCCCCAAGGAAACTGAAGTTCATGAAACCCACCATTTTCCAGTAAGGTGAGAAGGGCTAAGAATTATTTCCATGTTCCAAATGGAAAGCCCAACATGTTATTTTCCCATTTTTCTCCATTTTTGCATAGCAAAAATATAAACTGGGGGATGGTCCTATTACATTATCAACAATTTCAGAAAATGAAACGAACAATTTCAGAAAATGAAATGAAAAATTTCTGGAAAGGGGTCTAGAGACCCTCCAGACTATGATTTCCAAACACTGGTTACTCACCTATTTTCTAAACAATATTTGTCATATCCATATACTATACTAATAGTTGTTTCTACCATAAATAAATATATTTCAAAAAAGCTGTGACCTATGGAATAACAATAATAATAAAATCACAAGTTTGATCTGCCCCTCATATTTTTTAATTTCCACCAAATGGATATTGGAGATATATATATATATATATATATTATAAAATTTACAAAATCTATCAGCATACACCCAAAGCCGCCTCTTACCCTACCAGTAGTATGTGTGGTACACTGGGGGAAACCATATTCTAGTCCAAATCTTTCCTTTCACAGACCATCAGGGATCAAGTGCTTGTCCACAAGATTATTTGTCACACTTTCCTACCACAAACATACTGCCTTCCTCCTGGGCTGGGTGCTGCGGGGGATACCCGGACATATCCAGTGAAGTCCCTGCTCGCAAGGATGGCATCCCTGCAGAGGCAGGAGAGTGGTATGGCTGGTCCAGAACCCAGACTCTCCGATCCCAAAGCTAGTGCTCTTTCTCCACCGTAAGAGTTAATACAATGTTACCACATTTCCAGTATGCTTCTCAGGGAACCATTTCCTGCGTTGCTGGCATATAGCTAGCTGAGTCACTCTAACAGTGATGTGACAGATCACATGTTCACTGGCTCCACCACAAGTACACAAACATCAAAACAGCTCTGTTCTGTGCACATTAGTCTCAGTGTCAAGGTCTACGGAGCCCGTGCTCTGCAAACATCTACTGGACTGAAATGTGACACATAAGGTCCTGATTTATCAGTTGGTTTAACAGGATAGTACTTCTGAGCTTCTAAATGGGCTGTTTGTTTTCAAGTTGAAAGCACTGAAAAGAAAGAGCTATAGTTCCAAAATCATATCATCAATATATATACTTATATCTACGTGCCTCAAAGAAAGAAAGCACCTTTCGAGTCTAATGCCAATACGCACATTTTAAAAAATCAGGTATTTTGACATTTTAATATTCAAATACTACTTTGGTATAATAAAAGTATAGGGAGCTCTTTTCCCCATAACTTCAGCAGTGGCTGTCTTCATGTTCACGAATCATGAGTTCAATTCACTCCAGAAACAATAATAGAGAAGATGTCCTGAGTATTTGCCATGCACTGCACTGCTCCTAGTAAGCTACATATATTATTGCAACTTTGAAATAATCCTATGAGGCAAGTAATGTTATTTATCTCTATTTCATAGAAGAGAAAATCGAAGCATGGCCCACAGGAAGGACACAGTACTCAGAGAATCATGCTCCAGCAAACAATAATGTTGAATGCAAACTTTCACAGCACCAATACCAGTCAGAACTTCACAGTGAAAAGAATTGAGAGGATTTGATTTGAAATATTCACAAAAACAACTGTATACACTAAAATGATGTATCTGTGGGTGTGTATGCATGTACATACATATTCATGTATTTAAAACGTTTAATAGAACAAATTCACTTTGGTTTTTTCCAATACGTTCAGGACTTCATTTTTAGAAATCTTTTAGAAATATGACACATTTTATTTAAGGTCATTCTTAAAATGCAATCTATTTATGGACTGAAAAGCTTGGGAGTTGAAGGACAGTGAATTACAAAGCAGGTTAAAACTGCCCTAAGGAGTAAATAGGACTTTGACTCACCTCCTGGAAATCTACATCCAGTTTATCCAGAACGACTACGGGGATTGGGTTTGTTAAAATAATTACTTCTACTTCTGAGAAGGACGCACTGAGGAAGGTTTCGGTCACTCAAATGAACACTGTCTATAATACTCATCTGTAGAGCTGGCAGTGAAATGGATTCAAGCCACTGAGAGTGAAAAAAAAATACATCACGGGCATCCCTGCCCATGACTTTGTCAAATTTTGTTTAAATTTAAAATGGTCTCTCTCCAAGGAGGTGCATAATCCCTGCTTATGAGCTCTCGAGGTTATGAAGCAGGTTCCCCGGCCCCTTCTCTGCCCCGTAGCTCCCTTGCTCACTGGGCAGGGGCCCACCAGTGCTACCGGGGTTCCACCGGCTACTTTGTTTCTATGAAACCAACTAACAATCAGGAATTGGAGAAAGACAGGTGTTATGGACCAGTTTAAACGCTTTGTTTTCTTCACATGGCCACCCTGCCAACCTGCACGCACACAAGCATGTTGACTGCACATTCAGAACATCGTACCCCCCTTCTCTGCGACAAGGCAGGGTCTCTGCCACCCACGAGCGAACTCTCCCATAATCATGTGCCTCACACACAAACCGCCAGAACCACGGGACGGGCTCTGTGGTTGATGACGTATGAGAGACACAGCTCGCGCTCTCCCGGCCAGCCCCTCAGGAGACTAATGATGCTCGCCAGGACAGCTCATCTGGGAAGAGCTGTAGTAAAGAAGGATTATACATTTCCACCAGCGGGTACTTCCTCCACGGCAGGGGTAGTGTTCTCCGAATACCAGCTTGAGAAATGCTTAAAAGTAGCAATCCTTTGTGGCCTGGATGTTGATGTGACTTTCTCTGTCAAGACAGCCTCGTTAACGTGGGGAGCCAGCCAGGGGGCTGCTTCATCCATATACCAAGGAGCTCCTGCCTCTGGAACACAGAGAATCTTCCCAGGGCCGGTGGGAATCACTAGTTCCACCAAAACAGAAGCCCTGCTCTGAAACATTTCCACTAAAGGGAGGTTAAAGTTCTAATGGGCCCTAACAGGTTAAATCCTGCTTCATCCATATACCAAGGAGCTCCTGCCTCTGGAACACAGAGAATCTTCCCAGGGCCGGTGGGAATCACTAGTTCCACCAAAACAGAAGCCCTGCATCCCAAGCTCTAAAACATTTCCGCTAAAGGGAGGTTAAAGTTCTAACGGGCCCTAACAGGTTAAATCTTAAGTGACTGGAGCCCAACTAGCCATTATATTTTTTTTTCCCTACAGAGAAAAGACCCAACGACAAGAAACGTTATTTACTCCAAATTGCAATTTCCAATGGAGAGGATACATGAAGGTCACCCTCCCACCAACCTCAATATCATCCTTAATGTACAATGAGGACAGATGATGGACCTAAGGTTTCGTAAATCCCAAAACATTAAGGAGGATTAGTCTGGCTTACGGAGGGGTAAGAATGGGTATGAACTTATTTCAGAAAGACTTTTAGAAAGAAGTGAAATAGAATAGGCTGGAAAAATCTTAATGAGAAAATAAAATCATTTCTTGAGCAAGCCGGTTATGTAAATTCTTTCGATACACGCAAAGAAGTATCTAAGCAGGTAGTAAATAATCTCCTGAAAAGTAAAGCAACCCATCAAGTATCGATCAGCATAGTAACTCAAATTCATTAAAAAGGTCTCATATCGATAGAGTTAGCACGAGGGGGGATGCTCCAAACTGCACGGAAGTGGTCGGTCTCTATAATTAGAGCCCTACTGTGAAGTAAAAAAAAGCAAACTTTCAAATTTATACACAGCAGTCTTAGCACAATGGTCAAGATGCAAAGCTTATTCTAGAACTCTACTATGTATATGTGAAAAAAAGGCATCGCAAATATAACATATTCAAAACAGCACTCTTGACTTCACCCCGCCCTGGCCACCCCCAAACCACTCTTTCTTCGGTGTCATCTGTTGCAGTCAATGGTACCACCATTTGGGCTCAGGCCCCAAACCTAGCATCTAATCTGTTAATAAGTCCTCTTGTTTTCCTCCAAATTACATTTGGAATCTGACTACTTCTCACTACCTCCCACTCACACCCTAGCCTAAGCCACATCATCCTAGACAGCTCAGAGAAGCTAACTTTCTTCTGCTTCCACTCTTGCCTCCCTAGAGCTATTTTCCATACTGCAGCCAAAGCAATCTTTGAAAATCACAAATCGGATCAAGCTCCCCCTTACTTAAAACCTGTAACGGCATTCCATCATCCAGTAAAATCTCAGCTCCTTACCTCGGTTCCCCAGCTCTACATGGCCAGGTCTCTGCCTGTCTCTCCAGACTCTTTTCCTACCATTTCACTCTGCCACTTTCGCTCCCGTTTCAGGGCCTTTGCACCTGCTGCCCCCTGCCTGGAAGGCACCTCCCAGGTTGTTGCCTGGCTTGCTCCCTTGATTCCAGTCTCGACTCAAATGTCACCGCATCAAACAAAGTTCCCTGACCTCCCTATCAAAAATAGCACCCTCTGGCCCTTACCCTGCTTTGTTTCCTTCCAGAAGCACTTGTCGTTAACTAAAGTCATATCACCCATTTCTTATTTATGCATATTTGTCTCTTCCACCAGGATGTCAGGGACATGAAGGCAAGGACTTGACCAGCACCTTTCACTGCCCATCCACCATCTAGAACAAATATCGGACACACACTTGCTACTTAAAGGTGGCAGTTGTATAAACGGATGAGACTGGGGTGCTCGACGAGAGCACTACAGCCAGAAGTGAAACGGCACATTCAAACGATCATGCACATACTCATCAGAAATTTCGATATTGAGCTTCTGTTTGGTTTGGCTGAGAGTCGTCCGGTACAGCTTGGTGGCCATTTCAATCAGGTGATCACTGCTGAAGAGAAAGTCTCCTTTACTAGCTGCTTCGGAGCCCTGCAAGGACAAAGCAAGACGCAGACTCTCATAATTAAAGACAGTGCAGGAGGTAAGTGTTTACAGGCTTGGCTGAACGCGTGTCTACAGTCTCTTGAAAACATCAGCTACTGAAGTCCACTCTTCCAAATACACAATAAGAACAAAAGCGGCATTTCTCCCAACTTGCTCAGAGCACTTCTAGTCAGGTCACCGAACCCTGTGCTCCCCAAAAGTTGGTAGATGGACCCGAGGCACCATCAGCATCCCCTGGGAGCTTGTTAGAAAGCAGAGCCTCAGGCCCTGCCGCAGGCCCGCTGCACAGGAACCGCAACAGGGTCCCCGAGTGATTTGTTTGCACATTCAGGCTTGAGAAGCTCTGACCCAACCTGTAACTCATTCTGAGACAGCGACTGAAAAAGTTCCTGTGATTTGGTTAGAGAAAAAAAAGAACAACAACAACACTCCCAACAAATATCCTAGGGCAGGGGCTCTTCACCTAAGCTACACGGGGAGCTGGCAGAAAGTAGCATGGTTGTGCCCATTCCAAGAAACTCTGACTTGGTGGGACTGGGGGCGGGGGTACGGCCTGAGCATCAGCATTATAAAGTGTAATCAAGGCTCAGAATCATTGTCTTAGGACCGGATATGCTCCCTTTAAGATCCACAGGAGGGAAAACAGGCTGAACTGAGCATATGGGATTTTCCTAAGTGTAGAAGCAACAAGACAGGTGTGTCACCAACTAGATGCATGTCCCTAAATGGGATTAATATTTGCTGACATCTGCTTATTCAGGGACTATTTATTATATGATAGGCACTATACATAGTGTCTCATTAATCCTTGTAACAACATTATGAAGCAGTACTGTTATTCTCTCCATTTTAAAGAGGAGAAAAATTAGGTAGGCACGTGGAAGTTAAATGACTTGGCCAAGGTCACTGTAACCTTAGTGAGACCAATTCCAGAGCCTACATTCTTAGCTATGCCATTCAAATCAGGAGGTCCTAGGTTAAGCTGAAAAAGCACAAAACACTAAAAAATCTTTAGGTCAAAATTATTAGGCAGTTGTTTTATTGTGGCTACATTCTTTAATAAAAAACTCACAAAGATGAACAAAGGGACATTTACTAAGTTGGTATATAGAATAAACAACAGGAGGAAGCGTAAAACATCCTTGGATTTCCACGCTTTTTCTCAAAATAAAGGACATCACAGTGAGTGCAAATCAAAGCTGCTCAGTGAAATTAGAACGCAATGCACAAGTTAATAAATGTGATTAGTCAACGCAATTTCAGTTAATCAATTTCAATTACCGAAAAACCAAGCCTGTGAGATTTTACATGGGAGTGAATATACCCAAAATCTGCAAATCAATAAAAAGTTTATACATTATAAACTTCAAGTAATAACATTCTTCAGATGTGGAAAATTTAAGTCAGTGGCTCAGAAACTGGGCAAATGGAGAAATCTTTAGGTCAAATCAATAGTTGGACCTTTACCTCTTTGAGGTGGACGGCAAAGAAGCCATCGTTTTGTGAGCTCATCGATACTTTGGTCACATCCACCAAGGGAACCTCTGACTTGATCTGCCCCGACTTTTGATCAGCAAGAAGGAGATTATTGTTCGTTAAGAGGAAAATCCGGGATGTGCTCTAAAACAAAACAAAACAAATAAGGATGTAAAGCCAATGATCAAAAATACCCCAAGTGGTCCAGGACTTTAAAGCATTCCTTATTTGCAGAAATGCCCATTTGATCCCGTATCTTTCAGCATGCATACCTAAGTAAACTGAGAACACACTAAACACACAGACAACAGGTCTTTAGTCATGTAAGTTTCAGAGAACAAGCAAAATTCCACCTAAACTTAAAGGTAAGGGGAAACAGCTCCCTTTACAGGAACTCGGCTGAGAATATGAAAGGTAAATCAGAATAATCAGAAAACGAAAGATGACTGTCCCAACTGATAAACACTTCCCACAGGTCTCCAAGGGTTAGCATTTTTACCTTCCCATTGGCCCGGTTAATTTTGTTCACAACTTCAGCAATGATAATCTTTTCTTCAATGGCATCCTTCAGCTTCTTATACTTGGGATTCTTGTTGATTTCCAGGTAAGCCCCTTGGAACGGCTGCCCAACGCTAGAGAAAAATTCCCTTACATTAGACACAGTTCCTGATGGAGGCATTACTGGAGAAAGGCAACATGTCAGCCAATTCTGAAGCACGCAACTTCATCAAAGTAAATTTTATCCATGTCCTAAATAGAAGTTGGAAATGAAACCTGAAACCTATTTCAAATACACTTTTGATGGGATCATGGCATTTTGTAGGTAGGACTTTGAGAAAAATCTTATCGCATGGAACAATCAAGATAGAAGTGAGTTCCAAGAAAAAGAGTCAAGACACACGTGCATGGTCTCATGCGAGGGGAGAGGCAATTCCTTCTCATTTGTTAATATAAAGTTAACAGCTGCCCACAAAGGACTTCTAGTGTCTTTCAACAATATGTGGCAATGGAAAAAAGGGCACAAATCATTACCGTCACCTGCTTCAAAGAAAAACTTCATTTTCTTGCAGAGAATAAGAAAATCAAGAGGCGTCTGGGGGAGCATAGATCCAGAGCGAGCCCTTTAGAAGAGACTACAGAGCACTTAATACTACCATGTAACTCTGGCTCTGTTTAGGCCAAGTATGAAAGAAGAGTCAGGCCTCTCCTCCGAGGATATGCCCCTAAGTGGACAAGGTAAACATTCAGAACCAGAGTGGTTTTCTTTCAAACAAACTCCACCTTGCAAAGTGGCACAATCACGCACTAAGATGTCCATTTCCCTAAAGGTTTGTGGGGTGACACTTTCAGGGAAGCCTCTCCCAAGACACCAAAAAACCCCCACAAAAAACAAGAAAAAACCCCGAAAAAAACCAACCATGACTTCATTTTGAGCTATAATGTTCTGACAATTTGCAAATACAACTTTATTTATTTTTATTTTATTTATTTATTTGACAGAGAGACAGCCAGAGAGAGAGGGAACACAGGCAGGGGGAGTGGGAGAGGAAGAAGCAGGCTCCCAGTGGAAGAGCCTGATGTGGGGCTCGATCCCATAACGCTGGGATCACGCCCTGAGCCGAAGGCAGATGCTTAACGACTGAGCCACCCAGGCGCCCCTGCAAATACAACTTTAAATGCTTGTGTTGTGGGCGGAGGATCAGGGAAGAAAATCCACGTAGGTGGTCAGTGTTTCACGGCTCCCAGCATGTAAAAGGCCGACACCCAGGAGGGCTGCTGCTCACGCTGCGGTGGGAGGTAAATTATTCCACCCTCCACCGCCGCAGGCTGCACGGGCCACCGTCCCTGAAAATGGATACAACTACCTCAAAAGGACTTGGCGTGGCATTAATATTTTTTTCTTGTTGTTCACATTTAAACATGTTTTTAATAATAAAAAGTGCTAAGAGCCTTTGAATTTGTTTCTTCACAAATGTATTTTTCTCTTTCCCGTTTCTGAAGAGTCATCCACAGGGAATGTTAATTAAGACAATTACTCTGCAATTTAAAAATCTATCAAAGAGTTAAATGAATGAATTGCTGGAGAGAGTATATAGGCCCTTTTCGCGTGTGAATGTGCTTTATACAGCAGGCAGTTTGGACAACTTTGGATTTCGATGCTCTCTGTTCGACTTAAAGGGAGTTTAGACCATCAAAAGCTGCCAAATCAGCTGACCCAGCAAGCTGTGTCATTTAAAATATTTAAACCACATGAGCCTGGCAACAAAGTTTATTTCAACTTTTCAAAGGAAGAGCTTTCAGTAGTGTGTAAAGACACGGAGAATATAAGCACAGCATATGTAATACATGTGAATATACTTAGCATATAATGCTTTCTCCTTTCTAGGCCGTCCTCTGGGAGAAGCTAAAAGTTGTTACAGATTTGGCTTGAAATCGTTCAATCTTAACTTTTTTCAGAAACATCGATGAAAAAGGGATATTCGGAATTCTGGGGGAGAAATGATGAACTTGGGAGATGTAAGGACATTCAGGTAAGCAGTCTTTACCAATGATTTCACTTGGCAAACTTAACAACTGGTGTTCCTTCTTTTATGGAGCACTTGGTGTCTACAATAAAGGAATGGATCTGGCTGCACAGACCACTAGCATCGTGCCCAAGGACTTAACAGAGCAAAGGTTATCAGAGACCAGGGCTTCGGGCAATACTCAGAAAGTGATGGTTCACTCTTCATTATCATGCAAATGAGCCCGACCCAGCTGTTCAAGTGAGACTGCAATGGGGAGGACCAGAGATTGCCAACAGAAATTCACTGGGCTGGTCTGTGAAAACGATGGAAAACTAACAGGAATTTACAATGTAAATTATTCTTAATAGACTACACAATTTCTATTTTAAAGGACAACTTCTAATTATTTAGTGAAGTGTTCAGGCTAATGCCAACGAAGTAAAACCAACAAATGTAATCTCATTTCATGAAAGTATGCTGTGAAAGCCACTGCCCGAATGTGTTTATGTGTATTCATATCCAGCTGATCATAAAATGGTTCATAAAATTAAAAACCCCTCATGGATTACTAAAAGCAAACGCCACTAGACCTACAAATATATCTGAGAAACTTTTAAAACACTTTATGGATAAAGCAAAGCCATAATACCTAGATGGGTATAAAGCCTTCTTGTCTTTGAAGAGTTCACTGGCTTCTAATTTTTCTTCGTAAATAAGTTTCTGCTGGTCTGTGAATTGGTCCCTGTATTTTTTACACTGTGAGAAATGAAAAGGGGGGGAAGATAATCACTTATATAAATAAATCTTACTCATTCTTAAATATGCTAAGTCAATTTAACAGCATCAAGAATAAGACTAAATGCGTACAAAATAGCCATTTAGAAAACCAAAAGCATTTTTCCTTTCTGGGTTTTAAAAGGTTGGTCCTGGACAATGTCATAAAAACTACTGTTTGTATTGTGGAACTTGGGATGCTTCTTCAAAACACCGAAGGGCCTTGCTGGCATGGGCCCTGCGGGGAGTACTGACCCTCCCACTATGATGTCAGCCTCCCCCCGCCCAATCCTTTAATCCTTAGGCTGTCACACTCTTTCACAAAGACTCACAGTAAGAACAACACTGTACATCACAATTCACTGCACACATTTACACACACACATACAGACAACGGACACAAAAGCGTCACGAGACAATTTTCAACATGTCCTGTGCCCCATTATTTTCGATTCTACCGTATTTCATTTTAAAACCTTGGTCAGTAACCTACTAAATTGATTTCATGACTCACAAATATGCTACAACGATTGGTTGGAAAAATACTTCTCCGAATCCCCCATTACCATCTTACAATGTGGCCGGGACCTAAGAAATCTCCCCTTTACCTGGATTTTGAGATGGCACTGGAGGCAGAAAGGGAGTGGCTGGAGGGACAGGGCCAGGTTTTTTAGATGAACTCAAAGAAATTCAGTTACAAGTGTAGCTGAGAACCACCGACATAATTGTATAAAGGAATGTCAGCATTGCTGCCCACCCTTTCAGGAATAAACACATCCTTCTCATTCTCTACCCCCCATGCGAGGGAGGTATGGGCAAGATTCAGGGGCCAGGAGCCAGCGGGGAGCTGAAGCAGAGCAGACCCCCAGCATTAGAGGCTCCCCATCATTATTCCTGAAAACAGTTCTACCGTCAGACTCAAAAGGAGAGATGAGTACTGAGACATGGGGAATCTCCCCAAAGTGACTCACTAAGTGAGGGGACGGAAGTGAGAATCCAGTTCCACATGTTGACCGGGTACCAATAATACATTAATCCGTGATAATGTCACTCTGCATATGCAGTTATGGTAAGGGACAAGCCTACAGTGCCCAGCAGGAAGAGCTTCCTGGAAGACATGTCCATCAATCATCCACTTACTAACTAGGAGCCCTTCAATCAATGATTATATCTGATATTTGTACATATTTAACATTCAATACACCAATTGACCGAATTATTAAAGTCAATATCTATACAAGTATTCTGTGTATTCACGCTGGGCGACACCTAAATAAAACGTGATGTTTTCATAAACTGAAGGAAGCTAAAATATAAGGCACTATCAAATAGATTTTCAGCTTCCCTTTAATTCAGGTAGAGGGAAACTTGAATCTCTTTAATGTCTTGCGAGGCACTCCGAAGCCTTCCTTTCCAGTCCACCAAATGCGTGCATTGTTTTCACGTACGTCTAAGCGGTACTCAGTAGATCTCAGAAAGCAAACTCCTACAGTCTGCAGGATTTCACTACCTTGTGTGAAGATGTTCAAACTTTATTATTTCTGTCTCAGGCAGTATTCCTTCAGGTGAAGATGAAATAAGGAAACAAAGCAAAACAAAACAAAAACCTGAACTACTTTAAAGCAACTGGAATGTGGAATGGAGCCATGCATTCTCCTTTCCAGCCAAGGAGGAGAGGAGACAGCCACGGGAACACCGGGCTGCTCTAGAAATCCTCACAGAAGCGAAGCACAGTGCATGGTTCAAAAACAGCGAAATCCTCAGGTACAGCTCCTCGAGGCTAAAGGAAGAATGTGGTTAAAATCTGCTTTTACATAACACTTCTCAAACACTCAAAATACATGATAAGGAGTCTCTGAAAAAAAACCCTCACGAGGCATTGTTTACCCTCCACAAGTGGAAGATCCTTTCTAGCTGCTTGTGAGTAGCGTCCAAGAATAGGTAAGGTCTTGGTGGCCAGTTCTTGTCTATTGGAGATAAGGAAGGCATCTTATTTTTCATTTCCAAGAAGTATTTTTGCACCTATGTTGGGTTTGACCAAGAAAATGCTAGATGAGTAAAATATGCCACAAAAGACACCGCTTTACATAAACCAGGATCAAACAGACCATTCTTCAGTGGAATTTAGCAAGTTTTCGTTGATAAAATGTTGTAACTCCTCTTTTTTACTCTGTCTTGATTGGGAAAACCAAAGCTCCACTAAATGGTTAGGAGAAAAGAAGAATGCTAACACTAATACTAATTTCAATATTAACATGAATACTTACACTGGTTAACACTAGAAATCTGTTAAGAGGTAGCTAGCAGCGACACGTGGCTATTGATACTTAAATCTTAAGTAATTAAAAAAATAAAAAATCCAGTTCAGCAGTCATATTATCACATTTCAAGTTAGCCACACGTGGCTAGAGTCTCCTCTATGGTACCATGAGGATAAGAACATTTTCTTCACGGCAGAAAGTTCTATTGGGCAGCACCACTCTAGAGTACTTGAGATGGGCCAGGTACTGTGAGAGCTTTCTACTGTCGCTCCATTTTACAGGGGACAAAATGAGGCTCACAGAAGTAATCTGCGCTCGTCACAAATCTGTACGTGGCAGAGCCAGCTGGCTCCAGAGTTTGCACTCTCCACCACTACGTATACTTGTCTGGTAGATGGAGGGGAATGTTAGACTCCACCCTGGTTGAGTGGCACAGCCTGGCTCTCCTTCACCCCTCCTCCCACTGCCTTGTTCGCCACCCTTGCCCTGCGGCAGCTCATGGCGGCTCAGCAGGACAAGATGTTGGCATTTCCCTCAAATCCCTATGTTGAAATTCTTGCCCTTAATGGGACAGAATGAGGAAACGAGGCCTTGGGGAGGAAATTAGGTTATAGGGTCACGAGGGGTAATGCTCCCAGGATTAGTGGTCTTTTCAAGAAGACCCAGGGAAGCGCTTGCTTCTCTCTGTCTTCTCCTGTGAGGAAACCAGGAAAAGCCCTCACCAGAACCAGACCACACTAGCACTCTACCTTGGGCTGCCCAGTCTCCAGAACTGTGAGAAATAAACATTTATTGTTTAAGACACACAGTCTGTGGTATTTTCATTATAGTAGCCTGAACTAAGACACCTGGCTTGCTTGGGTTACCTTCCCCAGACTGTTCTCTCTGTCAAAGAAGAAGAACATTAAAATAAAATGGCAGAGGGGCAGGGAGAAGCAGGCTCCCCGCTGAGCGGGAGCCCGATGTGGGCCTCGATCCCATGACCCTGAGATCACAACCTGAGCAGAAGTCAGATGCTTAACCAACTGAGCCACCCAGGAGCCACAGAACATTTAATTAATTATTTTATTAATCATATGTGGGCCACTAATAACTTCCTGACACAAGTCCACCTGAATTTGGGGGGAAATGATAAAAAAGTCATAATCTCTTAGTGTCACAGCTAGGATTTAATTGTTACCAACAAGTCACTTATTATTGAAGCGATGCTATTAACTAATTAATCCAATAATGCCAATCAGCCATATAGAAAGTGTAAACTTACAATTCTCTGAAGTGTAAATTCATATATTTTCTTTCCAGCATTGGCTCTGAAGAATTTCCTGTACTCCCTACGTACCTTTAAAAAGAAGCAGCAGAATACAGAGGTTAACGTGCGGTCGGCAGATGCCCACACAGTTGGTGCCCCTCTACTAGAGACGAACACAGGTGGGACGAGTAAAATCTCTACGGGATTTTTCTGGATACGGTAAAATAACTGAAGCACATTGAGACAGTGGGTTTTAAATCAGAGAAAACGAAATTAAGAGATGCAAAGTGATAATACCAGAGTGTTCTGATGTTTTAAATCCTCTTAACTAGTGTTTAAAGAGCCTGATGATTTGACAAGAAACGCTCTACAGATATAGCTGCAAACTCACCACAAATCAAAATACATTTCAGAAAAAAAAATTATCTAAGGTCATTTTCACTGCAGATTGTTCTTTAAAAGGTAAAAAAATGCCTGAAGAACTCTATTGCAGTTTCCAAAAGCCTTGCATCAGAAGACAGGACTTTGGGATTGCACACTGAGAACTCAATGTGCTTAAAAATAAGAATTTAAAAGGCAACTTGTGAACTCTCATTATCTTCCATTTAATTGCATTAATTTTTCTCTCATCTCTGCTCCTGCCAGTTTCTACTAAGTACTATCACAGCACTTAGGACATCCTATTAGTTTTAGTTTCCTATTTGCTCCTTGCTACACTGTCATATTTACTTTGCATACTAATGTCTAACAAATAAATAACTAGCTGAGGTGTTTACCGAATGAATGAATAATATGGTTAAGTCTTGAAACTGGGGGAAAAATAGTTAAAATATTTATCATCCAGCTGTACATAAGAACATTAGATTTTAGCAAAACATTAGCCTATTTGAATAATTCAGACATTATGTACCTTTGTCTTTTGTCTTTAGTTTTCTGGGTTTAATTGCACATATTCAAAATATTTCTACATTAGGGGTTATAAGCTAGCCACCTACTAACCAAATTCAGTCTGTAGAAAAATGTTTTATATGCCTATTTTTAAATTAAGAACTTCACATAGGAATTCAGACTGCACATTTCTCTTAAAATTTTCTAAGATCTAGCAACAGCAAGCCCCATTTCTACAGAACAAGGACTACATGGACCGTAGGAGCTGTTTTGCCTTTATGAGACAGGCATGCTCCGAACTGCCTGAAGCCCCGTCATTCCTAATCCACCTGCCCTCTGCTGCTTCCCTCATCCACCTGGCCTCCCTGGTCCCGCGGCAGGTGAGCACCAGACCCATTCTCTCCACTTGTGGACTATTAAGGTCTAAAACTTTCCCCATCCATTATACAGGCAGTTTTTCTTTTTGTTCCTATTCTAGGTTACTGATTACCGTTTTGCTTTTTTTTTTTTTAGCCAAAGAGTTGCTAGATTCAGAACCATTTCGAATCTCAAACTAATAAAGTTAGAAGGGACAAGGAGAAGAAAAATGAAAGCTGTTAATTGGCTCCTGGAATTTTAATAGCGTAGGAAAGCAGGGAAGGTAAAGTGAGGTTTCATGTAAACACATGCATAAAGTGGAAGTCCTACTATGTTTAGTTGAATGTCATTGTACATGAGTTCTCTGCAACATGCTTTTTGATATTCACAGCTATATACAGAAGAGGCCTGGTGACAACGTGCTGGCATAAGGAATGGTTCCCCTCGTGGGCTCTGGCAGTCCTGAAAGGATCCCCTGAACTTTGTAATCAATTCCCCAAGAACTTAATCACTTAAAAGGACAAAACTACTGGTCTTATCAACAACATTCTTAAAAAAAAAAAAAAGCACGAAATGATTACATTCTTGGACTTCAAAGAAGTCTGGCCTTATTTCATAACAATAATAATGGTAATACGTTAAAATACTTCTGTTTTATTGGAAACTGGGGGAAAAAAAGAGTTATATCTAGAGGAAGCCCAGTTACCTCCAACTAAAACCTACAATTCACCTACAAACTGAATTTGATTTATAGGTTGCTAGTATAAGCCCCTAATATGAAAGTATTTCTGAAACCGTATGCAGTTAGTTAAACCCAGAAATCTGAAGATAAATGTGATGTTGCTGGTAGAAATCATTACACAGAATAAAAATCCTGACTCAATGTTTTGTTCCTCCTTTTTATGAAAATCAGAATGCAAATTAGAACAAGCTAATAAAATAAAAAATAAAATCCTTTAAAAAAAGTAGTTATAGAATTTGTTCAGAATTCTTGAAACAGAACATCTTAAATTCCTATTTAAGGTACTTCTTAATTACTTCAAAAATTACTTGATGTATATTCAGTATAATCAAAAAGGTTAATTTACTAAGAGTTTATAGACTAAACTTTTAGGGAAAAATGCAGATTATTCAAAAGCAGAACGTACAGACACTGCTAATGCTGTTTAGATCCAGAGCCAATGGTTTCCTGGATGGTATTTAAATATTTAGAAGAAGATGAACTGTTATAAAATAACAGCAAAAATAATAAAGAGGAATAGTGTCAAAAAGGGGCCTGACTATCCCTAAAGACAATATGGATGGCACCCGATGGCGATGAGTTACTGACTATTAGGAAGACACAACCTTTATACTGCCTAAACGTTGTTCTCAAGGTTTTCTGGGGCTCAGTCATATTTACTCACATGCATCCTTACCTAAAGGAGGAAGCACCACTTTGAAATAAACCCTGTCCTGAATTAAAAGGCATTTGAATTAAAGTTCTCTCTTTAGCTGGAATGATACACTGCTGGTCTTATTTGTCCGAATCTGTACTTTTATGCAAAATCCTTTGGGCTCTATGCTGAACAGTGAGAACGGCAGTCACTTTGCAGAAAGCTCTGCCCAGGAGCCATCACTGGAGCAGAAGAGGTGGACAGAGGGAAACAAAAGGCTGATATCCCCCAGCTGGCCACTGCAGACCAGGGGTCAGCTTTTAGCTCAACTACTGTAACTCTGTCCTGTGAATTAAAAACAGAAAACAAAACACAAGCTTCATCCTCATAAAGAGAACATAAAATAGAACTTGGATAACAAAGCGTCTTATCAGATAAAATATGCTAGAGTGCTATGACTTTAAACCGGTTGTTTAAAGAAATATACCACAATAAAATCAGCAAATATTAGTGCACAAGTTTGTTTTCAAAAAGAAACGCAATTAGGCAAGATGACATTGTAAAAGACTGTGCAGACCATAAGCAAGCATCATCAATCGTTTTCTCAGGGTTAGTAAGTGCTAGGCTTCCTTGAGGTCACCGTGGGCAGAAAGAAGGGGTGGGGAAGTACCTTCAGTCCAAGCCAGTAAGCCCAAATGACAGCAACTGCATGCTTACGCCTAGCCTCCTCCTTCAAGCGTTTCAATTCCCTTCGAGCCTAGAATGTTTTAGATAGTAAATAAAAGAGATAGCCCAATGCAGACAGCACAAATGACCAGAAAAGACACCCCACCACACAGAAGAGCCACTTTACGAATAAGGATTTCAGAATGATAGAGGAATCGGGCATAATCATTTAAACGCAAAGAATCAGCATAAGGCCGGTGCAGCCCCTTGTCTTTTTAGTGCACTGAGCCTCTGTTCCAGAGGAAGGCGATCTGCGAGGTACCTAAGGTTAGCACGCCTCTGCCCCCCTACTTGCATTTTTTTTTCCTTCTTCCTTCCCTGTCCTCTCTCCCTTTCCCACTTCCGTCTCTCTCTCCCTTATCCAAGCCTTCAAACAGTGAGTGGAAGCTAATGCCTTCAGCAGCCTTCCTTCCGTTGCCAGAACACGGGGCTAAAGAGGCTATGAGTTTCTACGTTCATTCATTCGGATGTATAAAAAGACAGCTCTTGTGAACAACCGTTTGGAAAATGGAAGGAAGATGGGTTGTTTCTCTGAAGTTCAAACAAAAAAACGAAACTCAAAATCCTTCCCCATCAGAAAATCAGAAGTAGCCCGTATTGAAATTCAGTGTGAGCTCAAGGCCCCAAACAGTGAAATACACCGACGATAAAAAGTGAAATGACTTCTAGGTTTCAAAATCAAACTTAGGGAAGAGGCAAACTGAGGCATGTTACCGTGAAAGATGAAACAGGCACTGATGTTTCATTACACGGTAGTACTGACTGGGAAATGAGCTCACTCAGAGGGGAAAACCCAAGGATAAGTGTCGAAGCGTCCCTCTGCCTCTGCTAGGACACTTTCCTCCACTTACTAAAGGAGCTAGTCTGTTCTGCACAGATTTTTCAAGGGAAAATACAAATGAACAACTCTGGCGAGTGCTTTTGGCAAATGAGGATCCTTATACAGGCAAATGTTGACTTTTCTCATTTTTCTCACAAGATGGGCTTCTAATGCTGACAAGGTAAATTTAAAAACATAGGACTCCATTGATATTTATGTTTCTAACTGGAATACACATTTTTAGCAGAGATGACCTTTGATTTTCGAAGTAACAAAAACATCTAAAAGTCTCGTCCCTTGGGGTATGTGAAATGTTCACAGAGCCCACGACTCTGCCTGGGGATTAGCAAGAGTATTTCAGGAGGCCTTTGTTTCTGAACACAAACAGCTGATGCTGAAATTCCTGGGATTCTTCAGTGGCAATTATAGCTAGCTTTGCATGAACACAGCTTTCTGTTAAATCACAAATGATCATTCTTTCCACATATAATATTTTGCTTATAATAATCAATGGCTGCCACAGGGAGCCTAAAACAATTTCATTCACGGATTAATATGTTTTAAGGCATGCGTTAAAGGGGGTCCTATTATCATCAGATTGCAGAAGACCAACCGAAGCCCAAACCTTAACATTCCCAGCATGCCCCTCCCTGCCACCCCACCAAACAAAAACACCTCAAGAAAACTGTCAGTATATTTTGGGGGGTTGGAGGGAGGGAAGGGGGAAGGAAAAAAAAAACTAAACATGCACATTACTTGAGAGATTTTTTTTTTTAAAAGAGCAACTATACTAGTGCCTCATTAATAAGCAATTAGTCTCTTTGGCCTACACATGCTTAGGGATCCTGATGGGCACTACTGAGGCTACCACATCCAGGTTTACTACATCCGGCTGCGAGGACATGCACCAGCGTGAGCCGCTGTTAGCTGGACTCATTCGGCCCCTGACAGGCTAAAGACCCGAACTGATTATGGCGGATTCCGGGACGGAGGAACGGGATGTGCGAACCAAGTACCTTCGATCCAAGCCAGTAAGCCCAAATAACTGCAATAGCATGTTTATTCCTAGCCTCCTCCTTCAGCCGGCTCAGTTCCCTTCGCGCCTGTGATGCATTTGAAAAGGAGTTACAGAAAAGTTTAAGGCAAGAAAGGTTACTGCTGGTTCCCAAAGGGGAAAGAAGAAGACAGACACCAGTCACCGTCACACAGTTAACGCGGAAGCGTGTGCCGCCACCCCACACCAACATGTCGGAGGGACAGAGAGGTCAATGCGTGCTCAGTAGCTTAAGCCAGTGAAACACTTTCGGCCCCCGAAGGAGAGGGTCCGTGGCCCCACACGGCACTCCCGACCCGCTGCCTTCCTGGGGGGCAGTCTCTGGCCTACCTGGGTACCATGCCAATAGGCCGCGATGGTGGTGACTGCCTCCTCACAGCGCTTCTGATGCTTCAGTTCCCGCAGAATCTTCCGGGCCTAAGGGGAAGAATCACCCAGGAAAATGGAGAATTAACAACAACAAAATGTGAAATTCCATGGCGATTTGAAAAAAAAAAACTTGAAGAGAACGTCATCATATCCATTCTCAAGTAAAAAATCTATAGCTTAACGAAAAGGAGAAATTGTTTATTAGGCCTCAACGGACGAGGAGAAGGTGGTAAATGAAGACGTCCTCAAGCATGACAGCGTAGCCCCCACTCAGACTGAGACAGCCACTCCCGGGCCCTAACGTGGGACGGGGGAAAATCTAAGCACAAAGCAACAGAAACTGGTGCACATCGGATGGAAAGAACGGCTCTCAGAACGTGGTCGGAGGATCTCCAATGATCCACCAAAATCCATTTATCATTTTATTGTTGTACGGAATATAACTGTAGCTGTACTTTTTATTCAAAAGAGATGTTTAAACTTGCTAAAATAATCTCACTGGTCTAAAACCAGTGGCTTCTTCCCAGCAGCTGCCAGAAACTGATTTTGTGGGGGCCAGGGACACGTGGTTTGGAGGTGCACTCCGAGTCCTGGAGGTCTTCAGACTCCAGCCATAGCCCCATGACCCAGTGATGAGGCCAAACAAGAACTGAGAGGCAGTAATGTCACTTCCTCTACGTGCTTGGATTTGCATTTTGGCATTTGCTGTGGACAACTACCACCGTGTCCCACAGGCCTAGACAAAGGTCAGTCAATGCTACTGGATTGCTGGCCCCGGGCTCTAGCCTCTGAAGGGGCTCTGGGCCTGGGAACTACCTTGGAGTAGCCCCTCCAGATCCAGCTCACTCCACAAAATCTCCCAATGGGAAAGTGGTCAGGACAGGCCCTGATGTATCTTCCACCTAGAGCAGGGAGCAGGGGTCAGTAAACTTTCTATAGAAGTCCAGATGGTAAGTATTTTTGGCTTTGCAGGTTTTATGTTCGTTATCACAACTACTCAGTTCTGATGTTACAGTGCAAAAGGAGCCACCCACGAGATGTAAATAAATAAACAACGTTTTGTACCAATAAAACTTTGTTTATATGCACTTTGTATTTTTATTTATATATATATTTTTATATATATATGTTTTATATTTGTATATATATTTATACAAAATTTGTATCCCATATAATTTTTACACTTCGTGAGATGGTTCTTTTTTTGTTGTTATTTTAAACAATGCTTTAAAAATATAAAAGCCATTCTTTGCACAAAAACAGGCATAGGCTTGATCTGGTCCAGGGGCTGTAGTTTGCTGACCTCTGAACCAAGCTTGCAGGAAGGACCTGGAACTAGGTGATCAGTGCACTGTGATCCTCACTAGAATGGCCAAACCTCAGGATGTTTTGATCATTACAGGGCAGCCCACAAGATGGTCACCAGGAAGTTACGGAAGGAGTTGGGCTGGGGGTGCTGAGGTCCGGCAGGACACACAGGTGCAGAGGCAACATTGAGAGAGACAGCCCTCCGGATCTACACTTCCCCTGCAAACAGGGGGCAAGAGGATACTGAAATCATGTACGGTATTATTTCAAGGACTTCCTGCTCAGAGAACAAAGCTCTTGAAAAGAGAGCCAGTTGGAAGGACGCAGCCAAGACATGGTCACAGGGGCCCCAGCGTCGCCCATAATATTTATTCTTTCTATCTGACTGTTTACAGGGTAGGCAGGAGACGAGGAGCTCTTCCCTGCAGGGTGACCTTAAAGACATCATCCTTTGTGAAGAACCTGAAAACCCCAAATAAATAAGGCTCACTTCTTTTAAACTTACCTTCCAACCCCGGATATAAGACTGAATCACCAAGGCAGAACTCTTGATCTGTTGATACCTCTTTTGTTGCTGTAGGACAAAAGGGAAAGATATTAGCAGCTCTATTTACATATCTGTAATACACACACTGCAAGGATTGAGAAAAAGGACTTGCTCACTTAGTGCAATTAACCCTTGATCTCCCATATTCCTTCTGGGAACCAATATGTAAAGAAACCAAAATTGCGAACGATCCAGAAGTATTACAGTTAATCCAGAGAACGCTTCAAGGATGCTAAATATAATCAATGATCATCACTTAAATAGAACTGTGAGGGTATAAATGTGAATCCAACCCCACTCCTGCACGCAAGGACTTGCGGTGGACACCAGTCAGCAACGGCAAACAGAAACAGCATCCTGGGAGAGTCGAGTGAGCACCAAATACGTTCAGATACAGCCAAGGCTGACTCCAGGTGGGGAAGGTTAAGGCAAACCCAGTGAGCCTCCAAGAAGGCCCCAGGCCAAATGTTGGCAAAGCAAGCTCAATGCCCAGGGGCCCTTTTAACGTCCAGGGGTGATGCCTCAGAGAGTGGAGGCCACTGGAATCCTACCCCTAGAAAAGTGAGCTCTTCCTGTATTTCGTGTGGAATATTCACTGGCACATGGGCATCTGGGATTTCATCCCAGAAATTTCATAGCTTTTCAAAGTACTGAAGTCATGTGGTGCCTCTTTCACTTTGGAAATGCTAGATTGCTCAGCTCCCTTTACTGAGGGCTGAGACATGCCTTTCGGCACTCTGGGCTATATTTTGGAAGCTCAGAGGACACAAGGTGATGTTATCAACACATGAGCAGCAAAACAAGAGAAGGCCAGGGAGAAAGACCTTGGACAAGTCACTACCTTCTCTGGGTCTCCGTTTCCTCGTCTGTCAAACGAGGAACTGCAACACCTCCTAGATTCCTCACAGAGGAACACTCCATGCTGTAGAACAAAGTACCCACCATCTCTGGCCACCACTTCTGACATCCATTCGGCATCTCACTGTTCTCTTCTGAAATTCCTAAATGGCTTGAAACTAACTCTATCTCACTTTTAAATTCATCTCATAGAACCATTAAATAGGACAGAACATGGATTTTAAAATAATCAGCAACTGAAAACCAGCATGGAAAAAATGTCTGAGTTATCTGGTTGAGGAAAAATACTGAGTTTAATCACTGGCTTGGATAACATGCAGTTAACTGTTTGAGGTATTTAGTTCAAATTCTGAAGCAGATGTAACACTAGGGCGAATTTAAGACTTTCTCTGAATGTGAGGCTATTATTTGTTTCTATTCTCCAAATTCATATCCGTTGTAGTTCTCACAGAACATCACGACTTAATGATGCATTCCACGGGAGCTCTTTTTTGGTCTGGGGAAACAAAAGCTCTAGACAGGGAGGAAAGGTGCAGACGGCACCTACTCTTCCTGGTTCACCGCCTTGTCTGCTTCCTCGCAGCCTTCTGATGAAGTGCCCCCCCCCAGGTCTTCCTCGGCCATGCTATGTAAATTTATACCCTATCTCCCCACTCTTCTTTATCTCAGTACTGTTTCCTTCCTAGCTGACTACAATCTGTAACTGCTCTGATTATTTACTTGCTTACCCCCGTATTGTCCTCACTAGACATAAACCCCAGGAGGTCAGGAACGAGGTTGTTTTGTTCACGGTGCTCTCCCCAGAGCCTGGCAGAGTAGGTGTTGCAAAAGCATTCACAGGATTCAAGACAGATGCATTCGCTACACTTCCAAACTTGGATTTTCTTAATGTTCTCAAAATAAGTGATGAAAAGAATCCTTGAGGACTGGCAATTTCTGGGTCCCCTCTTTCTCAGGCAAATACAAACCAGAGCGTTATGAACCAGCTGCAGAAGTGCCAAGTGCCCTTGTTATGTGCACGGAAGAGAATCCACCACGGCCAGGTTGGTGACAACCACTCTGTGCCTTTGCAAAATACATAGGAATGCATCTGTCGTCGTGGCTGGACAGGTTCACATGTCCACACCCGTACTAGTGGTTGTACCCTTTTGACTAGAGGAAGCAATTTTAAAGATACTCTCTTAAACATCAAGCAATTTTTTTCTTTGGCTTCATCATTTAAGTATGTCCTTAATTTCTCAAACTTGGACATACTACACTATAACATGTGACATGAGAATAGGTCAGCAACACTATGTCCTGGTTATACACTGCCTCATACTTAAGATGTTTCTGGAGCAGAAAAACAGAATACCCTAAAGGAGATCTGACTGCAAATTTAATCCGTCTTCCGACTCACTCTCTAGAGCAAATGCATGGAATGAAAAAGCATTTGGGATTAGTGTTTTTATCACTAAAATTCATTTGTGAGAACACAGCCCAGGTTGAAGATGGCCTAAAGGCGAACCTTCGGGCTCCCGTCAAACATGTTACTCCTGCAATGAAACATCTATAATCCAGTGAGAAAGAAAATCCCAAAGAGAAATTCCATGTCCACCAAGTAAACATACTTTATTTTTGAGTCTTTTCCGCTAGTTAATAGGACCAGCTATCTGAGGACTAAGGAAATCCAACTCTTTCACCAAACGCAAAATTCTACTAAAATGGGGCATCAGTTTTCTGGAATTAAGCCATTTTCAGTGCCGCTACAATACGTGGAGAACAGCCAATTATTCTGGAAAGCTGACCCTACCATACGAAGAGTTAAATGACATTGCCTCTTCCAATCTGATGAGCAATTTCAAGATTTCGATTTCCCACTACATGTTTCTATATCAGCGGAAGGCAGCGCGACATATTAAACTTGAGCTTTAAAGTTGTCCTGGATCCAAACCTCATCTCTGCCACTCAGTGGCTGTGTGCCCATGGGCAAGTTACTTAACGACTCATGCCTCAGTTTCCCCGTCTTTGACAAAGGTACCACAAGAGCACTCATTCCATGAAGTTGCCGGGGGAACCGAATATGTAAAAATTACATACATAGTTAAGTATATAACAAATACTTGCAAAAGAGCATCATTATTACAGATTAAAAAAGGTGGGAGGCTCTTACTGCGTATCTCCTGTACCAGGCGGCTATCACAATTTGGCTTTTTCTCATTAGCAGGAAGTGTGTGCGGCATTTCCACCCCCGATAAATCTTCTGAATGAGAGTGGCCAAGTCCTCAAGACGCTGCTTCCTCAGGTCTTCTAGTTTGAATAACTAGTAAGAAACAATAGGTGGGTTTATCAAAAGTCTACCAAAATCTTATGACATGCATGAAAGACATCCCTAGGAGGAAAAAAGTCATGATGCTGGAATCAATCACATTGAGAAAAAAAATGAATTAACTGTTTTAATTGTAGATGATAGGGCTAACAACCCATGAGAAGACGTATTTGGATGAATTCATACAAGATCCACTATTAACAAGATGGTGATGTAGAATTTATGACCAATCAGAGAAGGGCTGACCCGGAAGCTCAGACTCACCTTCACACTATCCATGAGAACGCAACCATTAAGGGCAGGGAATTGTTGATGATGTTTCTCTTTTGAGCAACTCAAACATTTCCCAAATCACCGAAGACACTGCTGTGTTAATTATACTTCATGCTACTCTACATTCGTTTATAAAAACGTTTGTTCCCCTGCAGTTCCTACGTAAAATTTTAAGTGTCCTTTTTACCTTAAAATTTTTTTCAATAGGAATGCTTCCACGTACCTCAAAATAAGAGTTGTCTTTCCTAAAGTTATTGCGTAATCAGCTATAATCAATATAGACCAAATCTGCCTCCAATTCCTATGAATTAGGGAGGTTGTATTGTTGTAATAACTGTGCTGTACAATCTATCAGTTCAAAGACTTTGATGCTTCATAAAAAATACACATGTTCTACTGCCCCCTACTCGCTCATCCTCCTGGATGTCTGCAGAAAAAACAGGAATGTGCCCTCCTGGCAGCAGCCTGGGCGATGTTATGAAGTTAAATATCCTTTAAGGACTTGGCTATATGATTATAACGTGAGTTCAGAGTGCCAAAGTTTCGGTTACATACTGTTCTCGGGTTCCGGATGAATATCTTTGATCTACCGAAGGAGTATTCTTCTACAGGAATCTCTAATTCATTAAACAGAACCTCCACGCCAGCCCTATAAAAATAAATAAAAACAATGAGTTTTCTGAGTTACAAAAAGAGCTTATCTTCTCTTCAATCATGGTATCAGGTTCTCGGCACCATAAAAAAATAGCTTTATTTTCAAGTATAATTGGTCTTTCAGTAAGCAGGCTTTTGTCAAAGATTTTTCAGACTCAACTCCACAAATTAAACCAAACCCAGTAATGTTAAAAGAGTAAATTTGGGTTCAAACTATGTAATCTAAGAAAATATGGTATTAAAGCCAGTATCTTGATTTCATTAGCAGAGGCAATCTCTGTATCCAATATACCCGTAACAAAGTACCAACCAGAACCAGGAGGGGGTACAAGAAATTCACATCTATTTTGAACCCACTCAGTTAATTCTTGAAAATATTTTTAATATTGCGCTTGTGCCTCGTGGAGGTAGAGAGCCCAAGAGAGTGCTAGTGCCAGACCAATGGGGTGTAATGAAGCATGGCCTTATGTGATGGGAGCAAGGCCTGAACTGGGCTCTGATGTCTCCATCCTGGACCCCGGTTTCAACATCCACCTTTAACCAAACTTCACCCCACCTGCTTATGGACTAGGTGCCAGGCAGGGAGGGAAGACACGTTCTGTACATTATGGTAAATACCGACCATAATACCCTGGAAAGTAGCAGTGGGAACAAACAGTATCCAGATCCCACATTATCTGGGCATTGACTTGTGCAGTGGAGACCACATCATATGTCTGGAGTTCATCTCCTTGTAATACAGGGTGAGACTCTAATATTACTGATGTTCCCATTCCAGGCCGGGTCCAGTGAGAATGTGAAGGCAAAACCAGTACAGTGAAATCAAAGCCCTAGTTCCCGCACAGGCCCGTAAAACAGACATGCGGGCCTTCCTGTGCTCGTTGGGACAGCTTCTACCACCAGCAGAGAAGGGGCAACTTCTCTGACTGGCGAGAGCAGAAGGAAGAGCACAGGACAGGCAAAGCCTGTTTTCCCTTCTGCAGCAGCACACGCGTTCTCTCTGCATGTGGAGAGCTCACAGGGGCTGCTCCATGGGACGGGTCTGCAGTGGTCCGGCGCTCTGTCTGGGACTCGATGGCTGAGTACGACTCAGGGAGGATGGGCTGAAAGCCGTAGGACTGGGGATTCTGCCCTTTTCTCCAATCCAGCTTTCTCAGCAGTAACACTGACTCTGAGTCCTATCTGCTCTTGTATCTATTTCTCAGTTGGTGCAGACCCAGGTGGAGAGTGAGACCCTTGCCCCCACTCGCTGTCTGTCTCTGGGGTTAATTCCCCCAGAGAAAAAAACCAAAAAGCAGAGAGCAGTGATCCAAGATGCCTCTAACTCCTTTTATGATTCTACACAAATACACTTAGCAATTACAAATCCCCTCCTACGAACTTGCCACAGTGTATTTTTAAAATTCTACTGACATATAAGTTCCAAATGTGGATCTGATTAGCCCTGTTCAGACCTTACAATCGAGGCGTCTATAATCCATCAATAACTGGCACAAAATGGTACCCTGACGGAAGAGTGTCCAACACAGAGGATGCAGCCAACGTGCCGCAGAATCCTGCTCTAGTGACAGCATGTGACGAGAGCAGCACGGTGTTCGTATGCTTTAAAACTTCACTATTAAATGTGATCAATGAATTTCTTACCTTGCAGGTCCTTTCCAGTGAGGCCAGGTTTGTTTACAAAGCATTTTGTATCTTTCGAGGCACGGTTCATAGGCCTGCCTGAAGGCGTAGCCTGCCCTTCTCACTCGGACATTCTCTAGAAGACCCAGGTACCTGATCTGATGACATACTAGGGCCTCGGTGAAGATGTGTGCTGCTTTTTTATCATTTGGCTTGATGCACCTAAAAAATGACAAAGATTTTAGGTTTTAAATCTCTTATGGATAGATCTGTGTTTTACAAAGTATATAGTTATTTTGTGATAATTATTTATTATTCGTGGGAAACCTAGTCATTTCTCTTGACATTATTTCAAATCATTTTACAGAAACCTAAAAATGAATAGAATATGACATACATGTCAGTTAAAAAAGAATAAACTAATATATACAATAATAACATGGATGACTACCACTGACATTTCGTTGACTGAAATAAGCTTGACATAAAAGAGTACATATTTTTTTCATACCATTTATATGAAATTCAAGAAAAACAAACCTATGGTTAGAAATCAGTATTGCTGTTACCTCTGGGGAGAGGTAGGAGTGCAGATCGACAGAGAAGGGGCACAAAGGAACCTTCGGGGATGATGGAAATGTTTTGTATCTTGGTCTGGGTGGGGTTGCACAGGTGTATACATATGTAAAACTTCAACAAGCTGTACAATTAAGATTTATATACTTTACTATATTATTTATTTATTTGACACAGAGACAGCCAGCGAGAGAGGGAACACAAGCAGGGGGAGTGGGAGAGGAAGAAGCAGGCTCCCAGCAGAGGAGCCTGATGTGGGGCTCGATCCCAGAACACCGGGATCACGCCCTGAGCTGAAGGCAGACGCTTAATGACTGAGCCACCCAGGCGCCCCTATCTTCCTCCTTTTTAACAGGGCATTCTGCTGCCCAAGGAATGACTACATTTCCCAGCCTCTTCTGCAGGTAGGTGTGGCCATGTGATCAAAAGTCTGGCCGCTAGGATCACAACAGAATTAATATATGGCACTTCTGTGTGCATCCTTAAAAGGAAGGGACTTACACTCCCCTTGTTCTTCTCCTGCTAACTGCTGGCTGGGAATGTAGAGCCATGGTAGAAAGCCATCTTTGACAACATGGATGAGGGAAACACCCTGGGAACCACGGAGCGACAAAATAGAAAAAGGTGCTGGACTGGCCCTAGTCCTTAGAAGTTACATAAGAACTAAGTGAGTCTTGTTTAAGCCATTGTTATGTTTGGATCTTCTGGAAGCAATCTCTATATCTTAATTAATACACTGTTGAATATCTATGGCAATATCTGCCTATATATTCATCAGCTTATAGTTTATTAAGACTTCTTAGAGATACAGTAAAACCACTGAAAGGGAAGGGGAATGAATGAACATTCTGGGGTGAACAAATGTTCCTTATGTTGACCAGGGTGATAGCTGTCAAAGTATATACGGTGGTGAAAAAAATGACAGCTATTCACCTAGGATCTGTGCATATCACATCACGTAAATTGTTATTACATAATAATTTTTTTAAAGTCCACTTAATTGAGAATAACAAAAGCAACTGACCACAGAAAAGTTTCCTGTTTTTTTTTTCTTTCCTTTTTTGAGACTAGGATCTTTACCTACTGTATGTTCCAACCTGATTGCAATCAAACCAGTGGGTTTTAACTATTTATATTTGTTACTAATATAAATATTAGGTAAACAAACCACACAAAAATGTTCTTCCTGCTAGGTTCCTCACAACTGCCTTTTCAAAGACAGTTATGGAAGGGATGTACGGTGTGTGTGCACTATATGAAACCGGACCTATTAGACACACATCCCCCATTATCTAGTTCACCAAATACACACATTGAAAACTCCAATCCTCATTGGTCTTTACTGAATCTTGAGATCTAAGGTGCCCTGGAAACAGGAAAAAAAGACCACATGCTTCTGAAGGAATTCTTTCTGTAGCTTTGAAAAATTTAAGATTGTTTTGTGAGTCATTCCTTTCTCCAAATCTGTAAGTCTCATAGAAAAGAAAGAGACATATTTTCTAACACCAAAGTTGTAACTAAAAAGCCCCACTTGCTTTAATGCTGTGTTCTAAGTTAATGCAACAAGGTGAATCCAACAGAAGAGTTTTATGCAAAACCTTTACTAGAAAAACCCTTAGATTTCTGAACATGTCATGAAATAAAGATACAAAAAGTGAAAAACCCTATGTGCCAACAATGTAATTTCATTAAATAGCTATTCCCATTCTCCACCACGCTTCCCCTCCCACCTTCTTAAAATTCCCTGCTTGAAGGGGTGGGAGGGGCACTGGAGTATTTTTTAAGCAAACCCAAGATACCACATTATTCGACAGGTAAGAACTTCAGTTATCCTCTCTAGGGGCTATATTCAGATTTAGGCAAACAGGGAAATGGTCTTCCTTGAAAGTACCTTCCTAATGAACCTGTCAAAGAATTCTATGTGCCAGAAATACCTAATATAGTTTGGATTCTTGGTCTGGAGGTTTTTCATCAGTGTGGCCACAGATGCCTTGAACTGAGAGCCTGCTGTAGGAGGCCTTTTCAGGTTGATCTTGGCGGGGTTCCCTTCGGGGAACAAAGACTTGATGAGGGTGTGGCCCGCCTTCCACATGGCTTGGGACAGGTCTCGATAGAGAAGATCATTGTTTTTGTCAACAAATCCTTCCACCTGGTACAGCACCTATGAGCAACACATGAAACTCAACAGCTGATACACTGTAGTCCTGGGCATCACATAACTGCTCAAAATATTCCAAGACTATCTATAATGCAGCCTCTTCTTTCTCCATCAACCTCCCCGCTCCCCCGCCACATTAGTCACACTCCTAATACCGAATTAGCCTCCAAGTTTAAATTCCATCTGTCTAAATCACAGAAGAGTTCAAAATAAATTCTATTACGCTTCAGGATTTGCAAGAATAAACTCCAAAAATGCTATCATAACATTTTCAAAGGATTTTAGGCTTTTTTGGTGTTGGAACACATTTTTGAGGTTTTACTTTTCTTTCTTCTCTTTCTTTTTTTTTTAGTTCACATGTGCCAATTCTAGTCTGCTTAAAAGTAGACAGGAGAAAACAGAGATAGCACTGATATTTTCAGACCTCCTAACCAGGCAGAGAAATTGACCAGAAAAGTATCTTTTCTAAGGAAAAAAAAGTATCTTTTCTAAGGAAAAAAAAAAAAAAAGAAGTACCAAGTTCCAACTTTTTGAAATTAACAGAAATTCAGATACTATATACTTTTAATTTTTACTAAATATATAATTAAGAATGTTTTCCTCTTTGGAGTTTGCAACCTTGGGTAAAAGAAAGGAGGTATTCACATCAACTGATACTCTTTTAGGACTCTAAAAATTAAACTACTGTCAAGATTGGTTTTAACATTATCTTTACAGATCTTAGGTGGCATAAAACCAATTCCCTCAAATATTAAGCAAATGAATAAGTGCTTTTTTAAAAAAGAAGGTATTTTCCCCACTGTTGTTTCAAAATCTCAATCTAAGAATTCATTGTTTTTGCTAAGTGATCGTGCTTGTAAAACCTTACTGTCAGTCTTTAGAGACTAAGTTTTACTAGTAAATCTCCTTTTATTCGTGTTGACAGATCTATTTTTATAGGATAATGGAGAGCTTGGAGACAATAAAATCGATTTTTAAAATACATTCGAGCTCTTCCATTAAGACCACTGGCTTTTGCTTTCAGCTCTTAGTTAAGATTTTGCTCAACATGATCCAGATTCTACTTCTACTGAACAATTTACTGATTCTACGATTTTGGCAACTCATCTTACAAGTTGGCACTGGTCCAAACGCCACCTCTGAGGCATGGCCTTCTCAAGGGAAGGAGTGCAGGCTCCCTGGGTGCTCGCGGCTCCCCCATACCTTGCCAGCATAGTGCTGAATTCTGAAGCAGCTGTGAGGCAGGGATGTGTCATTGAGAAACCTAGAGCTCTTGCTCATCCTGCTCTCAAAGTGCTGGTGGGTGGCGCAGACTTGGTTGAGCTTCTCCAAGAAGGTCTCATCGGTGACTGTGCCAGGTCTCAGGCACTCCTCATCCAGCATGGCCAGGATCCCGTTTGTGTTCTGCGAAAAGGAAGTAAAAAGGGTTTCCTTCCTTCCTCACTGTATTGTTTAAATAATTATTCCTAATGACACCGTCAAACACAATTAACTTAGTCACGAGAAAATTCCGCTTGGTTACAACAAAAAGCACAGTATCAAAACAGGTCACAAAAAGCCACAGAAGTCGGCCCCCTTCCACAGTGTCACAGGTGTGTGTGCATGCTGGGGGGAGGAGGGGTCTCTCTCAGTCTCCCTCCCCCACCTCTGCCCCCCTCAGCCCCACCATCCCCACAGAACAGGACTTAGGACTGTCACCTCAGCTACCTCAGTGGGCTGTTGACTGAAATTCACATTGTTCGAAAAAGGCAAATCAGACCTCATACTCCAAACACACTCAGACACAAACGTAAATGTCAGAAACTAAATGTGACAATGAAATCTCTATGACATGTGGTCATAAATCACAAAACACAGTCTTCTAAGGCCATTATTTGATTCGTAGCTTGAGAAGGAAATTGGTTTCATATGTTTTCAGATTTTTCATGTGTTCAAAATACAGTTTATTTTCTAGCAAAAAAAAAAAAAAAAAGATGTGATTTGGGGATCAAGGCAATCAAGCTGTGTTTCAAGAATATCTGTTTAGAATAAAATTCCTCCGGGGTGCCTGAGTGGCTCAGTTGTTAAGCGTCTGCCTTCGGCTCAGGGCGTGATCCTGGTATTCTGGGTTCGAGCCCCACATCAGGCTCCTCTGCTGGAAGCCTGTTTCTTCCTCTCCCACTCCCCCTGCTTGTTTTTCCTCTTTCTGGCTGTCTCTATCTCTGTCAAATAAATAAATAAAATCTTAAAAAAAAAAAAAAAGAATAAAATTCCTCCACATAAAATTTCGAAATGGATGTTGAACACGAGTGAGAATTTGTTGTGTATTCAAACCCTATGATCATATTTATCCCAAGAGCAGTCAGCCCTGTTAAACTGAATCAAAAATCCGGAATCTTCTACTTTGCTAAATAAAGGCTGCTGTTCCTTGGATTGCCCCTATGGGCCCACACGTCTCCATTCCAAAGAGAACAATCCGCTCTACTGACCGTCAGCCCCACCCACTTCCGCCGGGCCAGAGCTCCGGGTTCCTCTCCCCTTCTCCTCACAAGGCCGTGACATCCTCTGACCAGCATTTGCTCATTCCACACAAAACCCCAGGGGAAGTGTGGACTCTCAGGAATCAAGTGTGTTCACAACAGCCCCAGAGTAAACATTATTGTTAGGTAACCCTGGAAGGAAACATTTCCTTTATGTACCCAGGTTCCTACGTGAACCTGAGTTTCTTCAATCATACGTGCACGGGGATTTGGGACTGAGATAATCTAGTTCAATTAAGTGTATTACTGTGGTTCTCTTTCTGTTTTTCCTTCTTGAAGGGAAATAATTAAGTTCAATGTTATATTTATGAAGGAAAATGTGCTAGTCGTGACTTGTGAAAGTTAAAGTTCTCACAGCCAATTACTTTGGTCACAAAATTTACAAGGAAAAAATTTTCAGTAAATTTACTGATTTTTCTGGATATTAGAGTTTTGAATTGCTTTAGGTGGAATGTTAGCATTCCAACATTGTTCAAATATTTCAAAACAAAGTTTATTTATTAATAGGAAAACAGTCATATTTCAGAATATCCAATTTAATGTTCCATTTAATTCAAGGTACAGCTTTCAGGAATATTTTGAAAACTGAGGGAATAGATACTGGATAATTACATAATGTCCAAAAGGTCTTGTTATAGATGAACAGAAAGTGACTTGCTGGACATTTAAAGCCTGTGATTCTATTCCAGCACTAACCTACCACTGACAGCTAAAAAGACTGCAGGACAATAAAGTTTACGCATTGTTTCAAAAACTTTCAGTAATTTTGTTATCGAGGCCCAGAGTGTGAGTAATATTTTTTTTTTTTAAAGATTTTATTTATTTATTCGACAGAGATAGAGACAGCCAGCGAGAGAGGGAACACAAGCAGGGGGAGTGGGAGAGGAAGAAGCAGACTCATAGCGGAAGAGCCTGATGTGGGACTCGATCCCATAACGCCGGGATCACGCCCTGAGCCGAAAGCAGACGATTAACCGCTGTGCCACCCAGGCGCCCCGCAGAGTGTGAGTAATATTAAGCATAAAAAAAGTTTCCAGGTTTTCACATACCAATCAATCTTCCTGCAATCAATTCATTTATAATAAACTACAGACTACGATGTAAAAACAAAATATTTAGTAACCTTTTGGAATCAAAGATTTATCTAGTATTTTTCATACTTTAAGCCTTTTCACATATATACAGACATAGCTGGCCACCTGAAAATTCCCGTGGCGCTGGGCCACCTGCAATGTCACACACATACACACACAATATCCCCCACATAGGTTGCTTGAACCAAGGCTGGGTCTACACTGGAGTCACTCCTGGGTCCCACTTAGCTCAGCTCCCATGACTGTCCCTTTATACTCCTTTGTATCTTAACTTGAAATGTTTTTTGTTATCTTACTTGAAGAACATGTAACTGGAAGACCATGTCCCTTTATCCTCCTTTACCTTAACTTGAAGAACATGTTTGTTGTTCTTTATTAATTTATTTTAAAAATGTTTTCCAGCTTTAGTGAGATACAGTTGACATAAAAGACTGTGGAATTTTAAGGTATACAAGGTGATAATTTGATACACTTGTATACTGCAAAATGATTACCACCACAGCCTTAGTTAACACCTCCATCACGTCACATAGTTACCATTTCTTTTCTGTGATGAGAACATTTAAGACCTACTCTCCTATTTTCTGATATATGATATGGCACTGTTAACTGTAATCACCACGCTATACATTAGGCCTCTAGAACTTACCTTGTAACTATTGAATGACATCTCCCCATTTCCCCCGCCCAGCCCCTAGCCACCACCATTCTATTGTTTGACTTTTTTAGCTTCTATATATAAGTGCTATCATGCAGCATTTGTCTTTCTCTGCCTAACTTATTTCACTTAGCGTAATGCCCTCAAGGTCCATCTGTTTTGTCACAAATGGCAGGATTTCCTTCTTTCTCATGGCTGAATAATATCCCATTGTATATATACACCACATCTTCTTTATCCATTCATCTACAGATGGACACTTAGGTTGTTTCCATATCTTGGCTATTGTGAATAATGCTGCAATTAACATGGGAGTAAGGATATCTCTTCGAGATCCTGATTCTGTTTCCTTTGCATATATATACCCAGAAGTGGAATTGCTGGATCATACAACAGTTCTATTTTTAATTTTTTGAGGAATTTCCATGCTGCCTTCTACTATGGCTGCACTAATCGACACTGCCACCAATAGTGCACAGAGGTTCCTTTTCCTCCACATCCTCACCAATAATTCTCTTTTTGATAATAACCATTGAACAGTGTATTAAAGAGCTTGCTGGAATTTTAGAAACGAAATGGATATTTGATTTGGCAAAAACATTTTTTCCGAGCCTCCTCTGACCAGTCAGTGCTCCTACTCCCAGGAGCCACGGACTGGACCTGGGCTCCCAGCACACAGCCGCATGGTGTGGCCGAGGGCCTGGCATGTGAATGTCATGCATGGGCTCTGTGACACGGCCATGGGAGGTGCATCGGAAATCCTAGCCAAGGATCAAAACGTCCCGCTGTCCATGTATGTGTTCGAGAACTGTGTATGATCTCTGATGGCAGAGTCTCCAGACTGTGCAGTTCTCTAAAGAACAGTGTCGAAATAGGGAAAAAGCTACAGCTCAACACCAAAGGCAGTGAGATCTTTCGTAAGCAGGAAATTATTACTAAGCAATTTTTTAGGAACTTGTACCCAATACTCACATTTTCTTTTTTCTTTTTTTTTTTAAGATTTTTTAATTTATTTATGTGAGAGACAGCCAGCGAGAGAGGGAACACAGCAGGGGAGTGGGAGAGGAAGAAGCAGGCTCCCAGCGGAGGAGCCTGATGTGGGACTCGATCCCGGAACGCCGGGATCACGCCCTGAGCCGAAGGCAGAGGCTTAACGACTGCGCCACCCAGGCGTCCCCAACCAATACTCACATTTTCTATTAGGTCACAAATGATAGCATTATTGAAGTAGTCAATGTGTGTCCATTCTATGCCCTGAGAAACAAAAGAGAACAAAATCAGATTCCATACGATGAGGCCACACACCACCATCTATAAAACAGCCACTGCGCCACATTACCATGCCTCACGTTCTCTCTGAGTATTTCCTTTATAAAATCAATGCTGCAAAATGTCATCTTCCGGTTCCCAAAACTTCCTGAATTTCAGCGGTCTACCACTGACATGATGTGACTAAAGTGCATGCCCTTGACCTGTTCTGAGACCGCCTCCCATTCCACTCTCCCATCTGTGGCAATTTCCCATGCACTTCATTGGCCCTGCGCCAAACATTTACTCAACAGGCCCTTGGGTCAATATTACTTTGTGTATATTTACAATGTTTATAAGGAAATAAGTCAGAACTTGATCCTAGGAATTTAAGGCCCACATTTTTTCTGTTCTTAATTTGTAATCACAAGGAAAAAATTAATTTTAGAGTCATCCCCATATTGTAGGGCAGTTGACTATTTCAAATGTAAAAATATCCCAGTGCTAAGACAAAATATTTCCAACATAAGGAAAGACACAAAAATCGACCTCCTGGTTCTGATACTAGCTATAAAGCCAAATCTGTGAGGCTAAATGTCATCATTCTGGATCTGCTTACAGTCTGCCTGTAAGTGTAAACATTTATTTTTCTTCTAAGGGGAATTTAATTCATACAGCAAGCTAGGGATCTTCCTATATATTCTTAGACGTGTTTTAGACAATCTGTACAAACTGTTTTAAGTTACAGATCAAAGTTTGGGCCATCTCCTCATGCTGAGAAGACAGGAAGAGAACGAATCTGGCTTTTAGGATGTTTACGTTAAAAAAGGTGCCAGCCAAGTATGAAATGTTTCTAAAGCATGGTGATCATTCTAAAAGAAAGATGGAATATTTATGATTTAGCTTTCGAGTACATGGGTTATTTTACTAAGACACTGCGGATAACAATCATATTAGAAAATTCTGTTATTGAAGCAAAAAAAAAAAAAAAGGATTCAGTGTCCTTAATGATTTATAATAACACTATAGAAAATGAAGAAAAATAGGTAATACCATTATTAAAATATTAAAGCAAACAAAAAGAAACAAAAATATAATATAATATAGATACAATATAATAATTTCTCCTTTTGTTTGAAGTAATTTTATACTTCAAGAAACATTATTTAAAAAAATGAAAGGGTGAAAACCACATATGGTTTTACGATTAAGGATGAACCTTTATAAACATTACTTCAGATTATTTTCAAATTACATTATGTAAGCTAATCCATACATAACACTAGTACACACCTGGCAATATAGTAAGCACTCAACAAACACTACCTGTTTTTATTATAAAATTTCAGAAAATCAATGCTTTTCAAGATTGAACAAAGTCTCAAAGTATTTCAAGTTTATATAGAGTGACACTGAACTTGGGTATATAGTTCTCCTGAGTTTTGGCAAATACATAGTGTCCTGTAACCACCACAACCAGCCTCCAAATTTCCCTTCAAGCTGCCCCTTTGCAGTCACGCTCTCTTCACAACTCCCGTCCTGGGCAACAACTGACTCTTCTGTCTCTGCCGCTTTGCCTTTTCTTGGACAACATATCATGGAATCCTACCATATGCAGTCTTTTGAATCTGGCTTCCTTCATTTAGCATAATGCATTTGAGATTCCTTCCTATCACTGTGTTTATCAATTGTTTTCTCCTTTTTTTTTTTTTTTGGACAATGGACTGACATTTTATTATTTTTTCTTTCATTTTTAATGTTTTATTCTGGAGTAGCCATGATTAATATTCTTCAGATAAGCCCTTGATCAAGTATTTGTTGGTCCACCCATGTTGCTGCAAATGGTGTCTGTTCCTTTTTATTGCCTGAGTAGTATGCTCTGGTATGGATGTACCATTGCTGTTTGCTCGTTCATCTGACTTTTTTTTTTGTTAACACACTGTTGTTTTACATCACTGCGTTAGAATCCATTAAGACTCAAGCCAATCAACTGATACTTACTGAGCACCTACTATGTGCCAGGCACTGTTCTAGGCACTAGCAGCAGAGCAGCAAAGATAATCCCAGTTAGTTTAGATGTCATAACAAACGAACTTTTAAAAGATAAAATAGGGTTAAACTTAGATAAATCTGATTTTAGGGTCCTGTTTATATTGACTTCTGAATCCACAATTTGTATGAAGAGTAAAAAAGAAGCCTTTAAAAAAGTGTATTTCCGCATTACCTCCCGTATATACTCCTCTTGCTCTTCTTTAAGAGTTAGTTCAATGAAGATTTGTTGTAGCTTTTCATTACAGTAATTAATAATGAACTGCTCAAAGCTGTTGTCCTACATGGAGAAAAATGAAGACAGCTTTATAAACCATGCCATTAGCTCTCCCACAGCAGGGACATTCTTAACATCTCAATCCACAAGAAATGTCGCACACACACACCGTCTCGCAGATATAACCGCGGCCCAGCACACAGAGGCTTACACACTGCAGGCACTCGAGAAATGGTTCACGAGCCAAGTAGGTGAATGACGTATACACAACTGATGCGGTATTTTGAAAGATGAAGATTTTTAGGTGACAGAGAAGCACCCCACACATGGTAAAAAAGTAAAAACATAAATAATTTCCCCTAAAGGATCCAAAAAAGAACAATGAGATTTATAATCTCTGTCACCCAAGTTCTCAATCTGCCATTCTGGGGCAAAACTCTGCAGCTCAAGAAAGTCTTCTTGACCTGACCTCTTGTTCCCCCATCCAGGGTCAGCTCCCTCATTCTGACTCTTAGATGCCAGCACTTTCTAAAAACCGCGCTACATGTATATGCGTGTGGGCATATGTGTACACGTGTACTGATTAGTTTCAGCCTTATCTGTCTCACTAGACGGGCAAGGGCTGACCACGTGTCTCTTCTGTTCACCAGCGTTAAACCCGTGCCTTGCACAGCACTTTGCACCTAGCAAGTCTCCACATGACTTGATGAGTGACTGAATGAGAGAAGTGCCTAAAAAAACAGAGATTCAAGGGAATCAGCACATCAAAATCATTTCCCTAGCGAGAAACTCTCTTCTCCGAAGGCTCACATATTCATCGCTTGTATGGTTCTCAGCAGCTTCTCCTTCATATTAGCGTTACCTCCTACGCACGCTGGTGGAAGGGCCAGGCCTACATCATCTCTGGGCCATCCGCAGGGCTTAACGTATTGCCATCAGTACTGAGGGCACAAAATGTGTGTCTGTTCAATGAATACACTTCCCCAAGAACTACACCACCTGGGAAGAGGTAGATCTGGTCATAAGATGTGTTATTTTCACCTCTATCGTCTGTCTTTGCGGAGAGGAGATGGTGGCTATGGGAGCAAGGGACGTATGACCCCACCACTGAAAAGCTGGACTCTCTTCCTTGCGAGGCGGCCAGTGCTGGCCCTAGCGAGCTACACCCCAGGGTGAAACTGAAGCTCGCTGCTGCTCGTGAACACACAGAGCAACTGACCTTCGAATCTCTCTGCTAAATGACGAAAGCAAAAAGTCATAGAGCTTTTCAAAAGCTGAACTTGCAAAATCAACTTTGCTCCTACATAGGACACGTTTTAAAACGAGACTTATGATGCAGGATCTGACTACATTCTTTCCCGGAATTCAGCTAAGGGTTTCCTATCACCAGTGATGAACTCATTAATCAGGGAGAACTTTTTCTAAACCATAAATGACACATACACATGATCGTTGGCTAATCTTTTAAATGTTAAATCCGGTCAAGGATAAGAGTTTTTTGTTTTTGGTTTTTAATCATGAAGGTTTTTACTAAAGGGAACACATTTATTTTCAATACTTTCAACAAACAGTCTGAGACATGAAGGGCATTCCCCAGTATTCATTTTCACATAAAGTTTTAAAAGCCATGTGCTCCAATCTTCAGGGCTTAACAGTTTTGATTAGAAGCTGACGTCAATCTGGTCTAGATGCCTTATTACAATATGATCAGGATAAGGCCATTTCTCTACAAGGAAGTCTGGCTTTCTTTGGTAAAATATATCCTTATATAATACTACTACCCTAAATGAAAAACTTATAAATGAAATTAAAGTTTTAATGGTTTATTTAACAGTTAATATCCCTTCTGTTATTTGATAAGTCTATGCTTACAGAGCTATTTAAACAAAATTAAGCTAAATCTTCAAATGGTAATTAATGAGGAGAAGCAAGAGGAGAATAGTGTCCTTAGACACATTACACGGCTATGAACAGCTGGAGGTAGGCTTTGCAACGGGACTATGAAATACACACAAGCAGGTTAGAAATCAGAGGCAAAGCTTCACAATTACAACATAACTTAAGAGGTGAGTTAGAACCAAACTAGATTTCCCCTCAATATTTAAAAATTCCAGTATGAATTCCCTATTTCATAACCGCACACAGTTAATCAATAGCCATTTACTGCAAAATCCACACAGTTGGAGAAGCCATTAACACAGGAGCATGCAACAGACTGTCACTGCAAATCGTTCATACTTACTGCATTCTGGTGCAAAAAGGGACAGATTACACAAAATGCAGTCAGTTCTTAATTGGCAATGAGATTCTAAAAGTAAATACTTCTTGATAGTTATTCATTGGTGCAAATGACAGATTTTACCATTCAAGCTATGTTTCTGATTGGCATAAAACTTGAAATCAAGACACATCTCCAATCAGTTCAAAAAACAGGCCCCAGTACCTCCATGCGGTATCTGAATTGCGGTTCTGCTAGGTGTGAGCTACACAGGATAAAAACAGTTTGACTCGAATAATACTTCATACAAGTTGCTTGAAGTCCCAAGGCTTCGGGATCTAATGCTTCCAATTCTAAATTCTCAGGAAAAATAAATGATACATTCCCCCCAAAGAGTCAGAGACAAAGGCAACTGGCAGGTCATGAAAAGAGTGAAGAGATCCAGCAAAATCCAAAGCACCTCCTCTTTCTCACCACAGCAACCCACCCTGTGCTGTCCCTGCGAGGTCTCCCATCAAACATAAACAATGTGGTAAGGAGAGAACGTTCTGGAGACGGCCTAAGAAAAAACGTGTCTCTCCTCATTCCGCTGTCTAAAGAACAACAACAAAAATAGAATAGCACGATCACCAAGGCAGAAACCGGCTGACTTCCCCTCAGAAATATCTCCGCATCTATTGCCAACACACCTCACAGCCTGCAAAACATGTTACGAATCACCAGAGCAATCATTATCGCCAAACTGAAGGCAATCCCACGTCTCATGATCTACGTGTAAGCTGTTGACATTGCCCTCATGTTTTGGGAAACGGGACTTCGCAAATCATTAAAAATAACGTATAAACATTTATAATTTGCAAAAAATTAAGGAACAGCCTGGTAACAGTTTGTAGAGCTGCAACTCGCATAGGTCCGGAACATGCCCTCATGTGTACAGACACTAAATATCACCAGGTTTTCCCCGTGGGTCATTCTCCCCAGGTGGGTCTAGGAGCCACCCCCTGAATCTAAAGGCCCCACAGCAATTGGATATTTGGATACTTTTGTGTCAAGAACTGTGGGTGGCCAGCGATCCCTGCGCCAGGCGCTGTCTCCCACATGTCAGTCTCATGAATCAAAGTCTCCTCAGGAGGAAGTGGGCAGGAGCTTGAATGACTCATCTCCCCACTCATTCTCTCCCATGTTCTACCCATGCCCCATGCATGGAACGTGTCTCCACTGTCTAACTCATGTTTATCCGTAAAGACTGATTATGATAAAACTAAAACTTTGGGGAGCATCGTCGAAGAAGCATATCCAGAATTTTCCATCATACAATCTCCCTACGTGAAGCCTAGAACCATCGCCATCCACACCAGACTGCTCTAGGGAAAACAGGTACACAGCAAGGTGTCTAGGTTCTATGCTGTTTTACAGTGTGTTCACCAAGTGTGGACTGGGGTGGGAAGAACTTGCTAGGTTTAGACGTATGTAATATACCAAAATTTCAAAATCTAGGGCTTCTTTCAAGAATTCCTGAGTTTGAGTCCACCTTGTCAACATCAAACAAACAGAAAACCATACTCCCAGTGAAGTTCACAACTAGTTCACACTCTTTAAGTATCAGTTATGAACTTTCTGCTTGAGAGGATTTGAAAGATGCATTAAAAATATTGGCCTGTTACTAATTTATCTTTATTTTCTTGGCAATAGAGGAGGCTAATGATACCTTATGCTCTTTAAGAGAAGTAATATTTAAGTCTTGCACTCTTTAAATACACAACATTTTTCTTCCCAGTACATATTCAAATATGGTAAATTTTAAGAAAAACAGCACTATAGTGCTCTTGTTAAATAATTTAAAATAAGCTTTGATTAAAAAAGTTAAAAAGCAAGGATAATGATATACAGATACATATTATAAACCATATTATTTCCCATCATTTCCACTCTAAAATGTACTTAAAATTCTCCTTCCTCTGGCACATGAAGAACAAAATTAAAGGAGAAAAGCTGAAACAGAAGGTATTGCCTATAACCAGAATCAATTTTCTTTTAAAAACAATTTAGAGGGGCGCCTGGGTGGCTCAGACGTTAAGCATCTGCCTTCGGCTCAGGGCGTGATCCCGGAGTTCTGGGATCGAGCCCCACATCGGGCTCCTCTGCTGGGAGCCTGCTTCTTCCTCTCCCACTCCCCCTGCTTGTGCTCCCTCTCTCGCTGGCTGTGTCTATCTCTGTCAAATAAATAAATAAAATCTTAAAAAAAAAAAAAAACAATTTAGAAAACAAATCTCATATCATGAGACAGACTTACCAGGTTACACTGACTCTTGTTCGCCTATTAGGTTCTTTTATTTGGAACAATCATTGCATCCAGCCTATCATATTCTTACTGTATATGGGTCACTTTCAATGAGGTTCATAAGGGCAAGAGGAATAAAGAGTCCCTGATTCAAAATAACTTTGCCTGTATGAAACTAGCTCAACTGTATGAAGAGTGAAATATCCAGCCTGCTGTCCTGCTTTGGTCTACAGCACACTAATAATTTATTAGATTTTCCCAGGAAACTACCTGACATTTTTAGTACTTCTCAGATAAGCACTTTAAAAAAAGCTGAATCAATTTAGATGGGTCAACTTCGTTTTGAATTAAATTTTTTCATTTGTTACTTTATGGTGATGCTATAAATGTTTCTCAGACAGCAGTTACAAGAGCATCCAAACTTAATTGTGTGGGACTAGGAGCGTCTGGATTATAGAACTCTCTTCCTTTGCTAAACTGGACTTACGTTCAAGGAGGATTTATAATAAGATTTTTCTTCTCTATGCATTTTAACTCACTTCCTCTTATTTTTGGTATCAGTGTGTTCCACTAATCTGTTTTCCAAACTGACATCAGATCACATGCAGCCAGCAAGGCAGGGCTCTTCACGCAGCTGGCCCTGGAATGCTTTGCAGTCAAATCCATGTGTCATCATCCCATGGTTTAACGCATCAGTTTCCCTCTTCCATTTAGAGACGGACCAAAATGATTGAAAGGTTTCTACCAGCTCAGCTGAAAAAGGTTTTCATGGGAATTGTCGACAGGGTCATGAGGCAGAATTAGAAACATTAAAAATTTTTTTCTCTGAACCTTCACGGTCCAATTTTTAGAGTGATGCCCAGGGTGTTCTAAAAGGCAGAACCCTTAAGCCTTGCAGTCAAGTCTCATGGAAAAACAAAGCCAGAATTCTCTCTACACTCTATCAGTCTCTTTTCACTTGGGTAGGCAATATCCTAGAGATTTTCATTTGTGCACTGATGAGGATTCGGAATACTTCCTCCTAAGCCAGACCCTGAGTTTATACTTCAGCTTGTGGTACTTTTAAGTCCTAATTACCTGGCTACCTCATGTTCAATATGATGGACTTCCTGATGTTTCCATGTGTTCTAATTTTGCTGATAATCCAGGAAAATGTAGGATGGCACTTGAGGTGTGAATGTGAATACATTAAAAAGAAAAAAAAAGGCCTCTCTAATTCTGTATCAAAAAGCAGGTAAAAGTATCTAGAAGTGTGCAACCAAATCTCTATTCTGACTTCCCCTGAGTAAATTTAATTATAAAATAAATAATTAAGCACATTATTAAAAATCCAGATGTTTGGAAGATTAATCTGAGAAGGTTTAGGCAGGAAAATGGAGAGAACAACTAGTTATAATGAAAGACAAATCTTAATTCTTTCAAAAAACTGGAAAAAAACGCCATTTACTGCATGGAGAAGGACAATTAATTTCTCATGATTTTACAGGGGCATCGTAAGATCTGCTATAGACATGACTGGTTAGATTTGGTCTTGGTTCAAAGTTCTGGTTTGGGATCTTTTTTAGAAAAAAATTTTTTTTTTTTAAATTTCAGGATAGTTCTGAATATATTCAAGCAATTCTCCTAAAAACCTCAAATTCTTCCCTATTACCAAGAGCCCAGGGGCCTCCCTTTGCCGAGTCTGCTAAAGGGGCACCAGTACAAGTGGAGACTGTGCTGAACAGCATCTTCGAGGGGCTGGACGGGGGGGGGGGGGCAGGAGCCAGTACACGGCACAGGTGCCCCCCACTCGGCCATCCGCACACCAAACAACCCCAGGGGGCTCCCCATGCTGGCCAGCTCGGAATGATGACAAGGGCACAGAAATACAGGGCATCAGAAACATCACATTTGGGTTTTCTCCTTATTTCCAGGTACTGGGGACCCTGTGAGTTTGGGGAGAAAAGTGCCCTACAGGAGGTCTTTCATTATTTATTAAGCAGGCCTAGTGTTTAGGTCCTGAGTTTGCCCTTTGGTAGCCATGTAACCTTGGGAGAGCTACTTGACCTTCAGAGCCGCACCTCCTCACCTATAAAATAGGAATAACTGCAGCGATTTCATGACATTTTTGTGAAAATTAAATCAGACAATATATGTGCCACTTATCACAGTGCTTACATACAGTTAGCCCTCAATGACTGGACACAATATGGACTGTGATCAAACAGGGAGAAGGTACTCTCACAGAAATAAATGTTGTAAGAAAAAGACATTTGCTAGAAAGGCCTGGCTTAGCTACAGGGAAGGGGCCGATTTTTTTCTATTCTGTGAACCTGATAATTTGGAGCAGATGAAGGCTTTGGGTGGTCATTCTGGGCACCGCCTGGTTATTTAAAGGAATTCACAAATCATTACTTATGGGGAGAATAAAGAAAGGAGGAGCCTGATCTACTTGTTATTTTCCAGAACTGAACTAAAACACCACCCCTAAAAGTAGGAGTTAGTGCTTTTAAAGGTCCTTAAAATGGGGGAGGGGGAAAAAAAGTCCTCGAAATGGCTTCTAAATGCCAAAGTTAGCAAGAGGATAAATAGGAAATTCTAATCTAAGTATATAATGTTTAAATACCTAATCTGTAATAGGCATGGAGTCTTTTTAAAAAATTCATTATGAACTTCCACAGAAATTCTTTCCACCTTTGCAACAGAACTCCTATAGAAAGATCAAAGTTGGGTGAGACCAAACAAATCACTCAATCCAGACCCTCTCTGCCTGAGTCCAACAGGGATGAGGTGACCAGCTCTGGCCAGGCTCCTGGGCTCCAAGCTTTATCATGGCACCATTTTGCTTCCCTTTCTTACGAATGAACGAACGACGAAGGCACAATGTCCATATACCTTGTTGGCAATTTCACAGTGAGAATTCTGAATTTGCAATTACAAAAGTCAAATACTGATACAAGAAGTTCTTCCTTTGACTGCACTGTCTCCAGAATGCTGGCTCTCAGCACTCCACACGCACACACACGCACGCACGCACACACACACATTTTGTTACATCTGCAAGGTTTTTTTGTAGATTCAAAGTTATATTAATGAAATTTAATGTTGTTTATAGAATATGCAATTTAATTTCTAACTGTCCTGCATTAATAAAGATAATAAAAAAGCTTACCTCAAAAATTTCAAAGCCATAGATGTCCAAAACACCCATGACCTTCTTTCTCACTTTGGTCTGTGCCTTAAAAAAAGTTTAAAGTTGATGGGTTAATATGGGTCTGAAACAGAACACTAAAAGCATTCTAAGGACTATACACATATAAGTTAATTGCATCTCGCAACTAGGAGAATAATTGTAATTTAGTTTTGTTTTTTTAAATGTGATAGAATATTGGTATGGAATCTTCCAGAAATTTTAATAATAGGTGATTTATTTAAAGATGGTATTAGTGATGCGTTATTATAATAATAGATCATTCAATATTACAATATAAGCAGGGCCTTTCAAAAATCGCACTATGCTAATACCCTCATTTTACTGAAGAACGTATCACTAGCTAGAGAGGTCAAGTGACCTTTTCAGCCATGTGCGCACAAGTAGTTAGATGAACCACAACCAAGACCTGGGATGCTCTCACAGTAATTCTGCAAAGACCATTAGACCACTGATGGGTGAGATTTCTTACAACATACATGGCAAAACAAAGTAAATAGAATCCTGACAAATTCCAACATCCTATGCAAGGTAAATCCTTTTCAAGGAACAACCTTTGTAAGTGGTAATCAATTACCTGAGTATAAAATTAAAGTATCTTTAACTTAATGTTTACACTCTGAATAACATTTATGACATCTGATTTATCTGGTTATTGAAATTCAGTACCTTAATGCTTTCATTGATTCGATTTACCAACCATGAAAACAACCTGCTGTAGAGGTTTTTAGCCAGAGCGTCACGGGCATAATACGCCTATTAAAAAAAAAAGAAGGAAAGAAAAAAAAAAAGAAAATCTCATCACCCACAATTGTCACAATGCTTAATTTCAATAAAATAATAAAGGTATCTTTTAAATATTTAAAGCTCTTTTATTTGAAATTTCTTTTCAGAGGCAGTCTTCATTATACTCTGGACGAACAATCAAACCGTTAAGAGAATTGGGCAAATCATTTATACCCAATTATTATGCTTTTTTGCATCCCAGGAAACTAATTCAAAATAGTGCAAACACTTTCTCCATAAAGATATCCTTCTCTGTATTACAGAAGAGAGGAAAATCAGAGGCAATTTAGAAGTCCAACAACCGGGGAATAGTAAAATAAATAAATGAATGTCCACTGAAAGGGAAGTTACAGTTATCACAGAATGATCATTATGAAAATTAGGTAATAAAATGGAAAATGCTTATGTTTTATGAAAATAAGAAACTGTACATTTTATACGAAGACTCTATTTTTTTAACCCCTACACATAGGAAAGGAAACTCAGAGAAAAAACATGAAAATCGTTCTGACTGATGTGATCTGTAAATTTTTTCCTCCATTCAACCTTCTCAACATTTACAAAAATTCCATAACGACTAGTGTCACAATACTGTTGGACAACAGGCTGGATAAAACAAAAATAAGATGCTTTCACGTGGTTGTTCATTTCCTTGAAGCTGTTCAGAGGCACGTGACAAAGAACAGGCAGAAGACATAGTCTCGCGGACCCTGACCTTGAATGCATACACCGGAGAAAGGGAGGCTTGCCGGGGCGAACCTAAGAGCCCCCAAACACACGGGGTGTCACGTGGGTCCCACCGTGCGTACAGGAGAGATGTGCGATGCAGCGCTCCCGGGGAGGCATGCTGATGAGCGCCCGCAGCCTCCGGGGAGCAGAGCTGGAGGGTTTGCTGCTGTTTTTAACACTCTGGCCCCATGTGTGCATTTCCCTGCTTACGAGTAGAAATGTGGGCATTACTATGAAAGTAAACCATTACATTTTTAGTTTATGAAGAATTAGGTTGTATGGAAGTTCTTTTTCCACGTTTCTTTCTAAATGAAGTGTAACAACTTCAATCACACAGTCACCTCGATGGCAACGTACGGCTGCTTTAGAGCACCTTTTTTCCCCTTCACCTGACACTTCCACGCTAATCCCAAATCTTACTTCCTACATCTCAGGCAGCCACTCCAACGAGAGCTAGAAAATCCACCCAGAAGTTGGCAAACAAATAGAACCCAACCGCACAGTGTTGTCTTGGAGGGTGACGGTGGTTAATGATCCCACTGCAGAAAATGCGTGTAAATGCTGAAATAGAGGACGAGACCTGGGTTTAGACGAATGCCTTTTCTCTACCCTTCTTTCTTCTAGGTTTTACTTTCTTAAAATAGGCTGTACAAGTGCCTAGAACAGTGCCTGGCACACAGGTCTAGACATGTATTTGTATCATGATTTCTGAAGTATCCTCTTCCTTTCCCACTTGTGAGCCTATAGAACACTTTCTTCATCCTTTCTGCTTTCTTCTTATAAATTCCAGTTACATCAAACACTGTATAATCTCAAAACATCACCTATTTTTAATCAGAATGTCGTCATCGTGGCGTCTGGTTTTTTCATAGTATGCTGTCAGCTTCCAACCAACCACCGTTCCAATATGCAATTGAACTAATAGTGACAACTTACTCTGGCTCTGCTTTATATTTTTTAAAGTGTATTCACAGCCAATATATCAACCTTCTTTGCTTCCTTCCAACACGTATTTATTCCAGAAGTCTCAAACTCTAATGTTTCCAAGGACTGCTCAATAGAAGTGAATGGGAAGGAGTGGGCTCTGCAGGCATTGAAAGATGCATTCCACATTGAAGGCACTCAAATTCAAAATTTAAAAAGCAAGCAAACAAAATGAAACAGAACAACAACAATAAAACTACCTTTTTATGCCCACTGAGCTCTACCTGGCCCCAAGAGCTGCCCATCCGCCCGGCCTGACTCCCGGAGTCAGATTCATGCCACCTCATTTCCACAATAACGTCCTCCAAGGAAGGTGAAGAAATGTTTGTTCTCACTGAAGGATCACTAATGAGGTGTGTAGAACTAAGGAAGACACCAAGTGTGCTCATTGACCGACCATCTCGGATTCTAAGCACAATATGAGGAGACTACGTGTTCCACAGCTGTGTGAAGCTCACTGAGAAAGACCCTCAGTGGAATGTGCTTTGGAGACGACCGATGTTAGTCTGTGGCCCACCCTGTGGGACCTTAGGGTGGAGATCCAACCAAGATGAGTGGAGCGATCAGAGAGCAAGTGCCCAACAGCAGGAGAAAAAGGAATTAAGAGAAGGGAGAAGTGGGGGCCGATGGAATCTAGGAAGGCTTCCTGGATGAGATGTAATTACATGGAGCATTCAGACAGGCAGGAAGAATTAGCCATGGCATGTGGGTAAGGGAGAAGTAAGAGCAAAAGCACTGGGTAAAAATTATTATGGCACTTAGAGAACTCAGCAGGGAATAAACTGAGATCAATTGTGTAGGGTCAGATTATGTGGGGCGGTGGAAGCCAAGGAGAGAGGATGTGGCAGAAGCTGAATGACAGCTCTGTCTTGAGTGTCTATCATTCACTATCCGTTGCTGTATCTGAGGAAAGATTGAAATGCCTTGGGCAGAATGAGGAACGGGCGATAAAGATGATAATGGGGCCCAAGAATGGAAGTTATGAGGAAATGTTAGTAAAACAAATTATTTCTCGCTAGAATAGAAACCTTTTAGGCAATAAGATCGGTAGAAACCTAAACCCTACATTAAAAAAAAAAAAGAAGAACTTGAATAAGGAGCTGAAAAATCAAGGACCTCAAGCCAAATTCTTTTATGCCAAAGGTTAAAAGAATATGGAAAAGTTTAACCCAGGGATGCAAGGCGACTCACGCCCATGAAGTAGGAAGCACCTGGGCCTGGCTTCCGTAGAGGATGGTTAAAAGGCAAGACCAAAACACACAATAAACACGCCACAATATATCCACATATACATTCCACATATGTCCACATATACGTGGATACTCCTAAAGGGGTTTCTTAAACAGCAGGCGTTTTCTCTTTGCAATAGCACGTACTTAACGATCCCCACTCTGGCTATTCAAAACATCTCAACTCAGTGTGACCTTCAATATGGTGGTTCTCAAAATGTGGTCCCCGGACCAGTGGCAGCGGCAGCAGCACTGGACATGTGAGACGTGCACAGTCCTCAGTCCTACCGCAGACGCGCTGAATCCAACGCGCCAGAGGCACGGCCTGCAAACCGGGTTTGGCCAGCCCTCCAGGGGGTACTCATGTGCACTCAAGTTTGAGAACCGCCTCCACACTTAACCTCTCCAGCCGCGTTGCTCTGAACCCATTTCACAAGTCTAAAGCCACAGCCGAGCCCGACCCACCCGCTCCCAGACGCCGACTCCTTTTCCCACTGTTTTCTTTCTGAAATGTGCTTTTGCACTGGGTGTTATATGCAAGTAATGAATCATGGAACTTTACATCAAAAACTAGGGATACTGTATGGTGACTAACATAATATAATAAAAAATAAATAAAAGAAACAAAAAAAGAAGAAGAAGAAATGCGCTTTTGCCCATTCTTTCTACAGCTAAACCCTTCAAGACTGGCTCGGAAACCGTCTTCTCTATGAAGTCTCCTTTCACCCCTTCTGCCGCTGCTCACGGGGCCTGTGCTGAGCAGGCTCAATGAATTTTTCTTGATTAAGTCAGTCACTCACCATCTGACTTCGCATTAGTAAGCTTGCCCTGGACAGATAGGATAATTTAGGAAGAAGGACGCACAACAGTTATAGCTAGAAAACTTACATATACACAAAGTTATAGTATTTTTCACAGTCAAAACAGCTCACCTAAAATAAAAAACCAACACTGAAAGAAAGCTACAGGCACACAGGCACCCTTGGGTCAGTGGCAGAGACTAGTTCAGAGTTGTCAAGAGGAGGTAAATCCGCCTACTGTCTTACAGATGCTTAAGGCCACTTACAAAGAGGAGGAGAACACAGCTGGACTACTACGGGGGGAGAATAATGTAGGGCTCTGTGCGAAAGGTCCCGAATTAGTCCTTTACTTCCAGCCCAGATCAGCGCTGACTGGTGAGAAAATGTCTAAGCCGTAGAACAAAGGGTTTATAGTGAAAAGGATTCCAGAAGATGCCTTGGTATAACAGCCACACACGCACCCATCCGTCCATCCCTTCATCCACTTAGCTTGAACCAAAGGACAGAAGAAATACGCAACTCAGACTTGTGTCTTAGAAAGACTTCACTGGCTTCAGATGGACAGTAGACAAGAAGGCAGGCAGGGAGGCCAGTTTGGCCATTTGACCACACACTGGCTTCTCCCACTGTGTTCTCCAAATCGGTGAAGGGCAATTCTGTTCTCCCAGTTGCCTGGGTGAAAGTGTCGGGGGTCACCCTTGACTCTTCTCTTTCTCTCATACTGCCTATCAAGTCAGCAGCACATCTCACGGCTCTACCTTCAAACGACACCCAGACCCACTTCTCACTCCACAGCTACGACCTGGCGAAGCTACCATCATTTCTAGGCTAGCACACAATTCCTTGCAGCTCCGTGAACTGAATGTATGTGTAGTGTATGTGTAGTCCCTCCTCCCCACCCCAAATCCTCTGTTGAAGCCCTTATCCCCAATCGGACGGAATTTTGAGGTGGAGCCTTTAGGAGATAGTTAGGTTTAGAAGTTAGATGAGGTCATGAGGGTAGAGCTCCCAAGATGGGATCAGTGTTCCTTATGAGGGGATGAGGACATCCACGCATTCTCCCTTCCTCCACCCCTGCCGTGTGAAGAGGATACAGCAAAAAGGTGGCTGTTTGTCACCCAGGAAGATGGTCCTCACCAAGAATGCGACCGTGCTGGCCCCCTGATCTCAGACTTCTAGCCTCCAGAACTATGAGGAATAAACGGGTTTTTTTTTGTTTAAGCCACCCAGACAATGGCATTCTGTTACAGCAGCCCAAACTAAGACACCTGCTTGTGCCCCTCCTCCCCCTACACTCTGCTCGCCACCCTGCACCCAGAATGACCCTTTGAAATATGGCAGGTCCTACCACTGGTGTCATTTGCCAGCTCACTCAGACCTGACCTCTGGCCCCAGCACTGTGGGTCTCCCTTACGCTGCTCTAATTTTTCTCTTTGTCTGCTGCTAGCTTGCTATATAAATTTATTTATTGACCAGGTCTGCTGCCTATTGTCTGACTCCTCCTCCTGCCAAAATATGAAGCTCCACAAGGCAAGGATCCCTATCTGCTTAGTTTGCTGCTGTGCCCCCAGTGCTCAGGACGAGGCCTGCAACCTCCTGACAGTTCACAGAACAGCCTGCAAAATAAAAAGTTTGTTTCCACTTAAATACGAGTATCACAGACTTTTTAAAAACTCACTTCTGGGCATTATGCTTCACCCACCTGAGCCACGTTCAGTGTAGTTGAAACCTTCTCCTGCTTGGCCTCAACCGTTCGGAAGCTGAATGCTCGTTCTAGAACGGACTGATCGATGCCGGTCAACTCACAGATTTCCTTTAACTCTGTGGGGGGACGGACACAGACAGTGACTGCCCGGGTGCTGCTAAAAATCATTTTTAAGGCTTACGGTGTTCTTTCTAAATCACATTCAAACCGAATAGTGTAAAATTTATAACTCAAAAGACTTAACACTCCTCTCTAATTATGTTTCTGTAGAGTTTCACTGGTAAGTGTTTTCGAACCCGTGAGAAGCAGAAGTCTTACTTTCTAGATTAAAAATTGGGCAGAAGTTCAAAGCAAGTTTGCTAAACAAGGCTGACTCTCCCCTGACTTACCATTTTTGTCTTTGATTTTGCTTTCATCTAAACCATTCACTCGAGATTCGGGCTTGAACTCGATGTTCCCCAGTTTCAACACCGCGGCCACCACCTCCAAGACTGACTCGGCTTCATGATCCATAAAACCCACAATCTGCATGGCGTTCTGGGGGCGGGGGAGAAAAGCAGCTGTTTTCTTTCTATCATTCTTTTATTATTATTATTATTATTATTATTTACTGAATCTGATAACCAATTCGTTTCTGAAAAAAATAACAATGAAAAGACCAAGTTTCCGAGAATAAGCTCTACAAAAGGCAAACCTATTAACAGACCTGACGTAGCACCAGTGCGGGGCTCTGACTTGCTCAGTGGTTTCATGCTGCGATTCAAGCATCCCCAGGGCAGTGGGCGTGCTGTGGCAAGGGGGTGCAAGGGTGCAGAGAGGAACGTGGAGGAACAGGAGGCTGAGAGCTGAGCCTTGAGTTCTAACCCATTTCGTCTGCAGCAGCTCTGTGTGTGTGTGTGTATGTGTGTGTGTTTGTGTGTGTACGCGCACGCCCATGTGTGTATGCATGTGCATATGTATCTTTTTTTACACTGGGTTCTGATGCTAGAAAGAAAACCAAACAAAAAGCTTTTTATAACCTCCTACATAAAACCTCCCTGGTTTATTTTACCTGAGAAAAACTGGTTTGCAAAGGTGAAGTGCCTGACCCGAGGCATTACAGGGAACAAGGAACATTCCATTAGTCATAAACTTTTATTGAATGCCAATGATTTGCCAGGCAAAGCATTACAGAACTGGACTTGAACCCAACTCTTAAATCATGTCGAAAAATCAATAGGCTTCCCATACGAGGATGTTTACAGAGTTTTAACAAATTATATACTTTTTGGTCATGGAAAATTTCTAACATATACAGTAATACAGAGAGCAGGAAAAGAACCCCATGTCATTTCACTCAGCCCTGAAGATGTGCGGCCGGTCCCTTTTCAGCTGATCTGACCTTCTCCCCTGCCTCCTCACCACCACAGCTGTCCCAGTGGGCAGAAAAGTACAGTTACTATAGCATGTCCTACTAGGAGTAATTTTCAAAGTGCCACATAAACACAGAAGTTAGGATAGTGTGTAAAATAATTCATTTTCTAATGAGCATGAAATGCCAATCATGCTGGTTTACATATGATTTTTGGAAAAATATGTAAAAACATGAATTTCTTTCTCAAAAAAGTATTGATTTAATGCTTTTCTAGGACAGTTTTCACAGTTGTACATTAACTACTAAGCCATGGCTATGAAAATATTTGATTTAAATACAGCATTAAAAGAGTCCGGATAATATAAGAAAGGTCCTTTTGATAAACAGTAAAATCGCACGCTCTAGTAAAGCATGGGCCTTTAAAATATTGTATGATTTTAATAAGAATATAAGAAATTCTTGCATAATTCTAAAACCTTAGGGTGCATGAGTTAGACGTCTGAGAAAACAGAATTGTTACCAATTCCAAATGAGCAATACAGTGTCACCCGTTTTGAAGAGCAATGGAAGGACTGTAGCTTGCTTACCCTCACAGTTCTGAAATTTGCTGCGTCATCCACTCCATTAACTTTGGCAGAGTCCAAACTCAGGTAGTTATATCTGCTGAAATCCCGCTCGAGTGTAAGTTTATCTATTGAATCATGCACACAAGTTGATAAGTTACTTCAATAAATCTATGCATCTTTAACATCTCATTCCTTAACACCTCCAGATAGAATGACTTTCGTATTAGGTACTCAATCAACAGAACAAAAATTGATACCCAAATATTAACAGCATTTTTCTAAAATCTACCTTTACCACTGTTGTACATATTTCAAACTGCTTTTTTTTTTACATTTATTCGTAGTAAGTGCCTTCCATATTTTTATAATTTAAACATCTTCAATGCAGTATTTCATTATAACGTATCAGATATCTGCCTAGTGATTCCCATGCCACTGGACATGAGGGCAGTGATAAAGGTCTTCATACGAAGTGTTCTTTGGAGTCTTCTGAATTACTGCATTGAGATCTATTCCAAAAAATGGTGCGCCTGTGCAGTGGGCTCCGATCATTTCATGACTTATTCTGGATTGCGAACTAGTCCCCAGGAAGAAGTCCTCACTTTGAAGTGCCACCCACACGCCCTAAGCAGACCAGGGCCCGACAACTCTGCCAGCTTTGTCCTTTTTCATGACTTTTGCTAATACACACGTATAGTGAATGCATCAGTGCTGTTTTAGTTTACGCTCGTTGATAATTAGTGAGGATGATGCCCCAAATGCTGTTTACTTTCCATAGTTCTCATTTGGACTATTTGTTCAAAACTTTCATCAATTAGCTATTAGTTTATTGGATACTCTTCTGATGGACTTCTATGAATTCCCTAAAATAGCCAAAGGTCTGATTTTTAACTCTTTTATCAATTACAAATGTTTTCCCACTATGTTTAATTTTCACTGAGCAAATTTTTTTTTTTTTAACAATTGTTCTCATCTCCTGCTCCCTCCTAATTTCCTCTTCCTGAGTGGAACAATTATATGCTTCCATTTTATTGTTTAAAATTATGATTTCTCCCCCCCCCCCCCCAATATTTCGTTAGTGCTTCGAGTTAGCCATCTGAGACCTGTGCCCAGCCTCCGGTGAGGTACGGGGATATTCAGCAAGCAAATGCTGGGGCAGGATGACAGAAGCAAGCAGCCCATGTTCTTCACCTCAACCACAGGCAGGGAAACATTTTAAGAACATGAAAAAGAATGCTCTGGGAAATGCTGTGACACTAAAAATGAAAGCACAGGCACAGGGACTTACTGAGGAGCTCTTCAGAGGCACCAGAGAGCAGCTGATAGAACACATGGAAGTTTCTTTCACCTCTTGGTTGCTTCACAACTCGAGACTTCTCTAAAAGATCTAAAGAGGAGAAAAGAGTCAAATTGTCATGTATTTTTAATTTTGCTTTTCAAATCCAGCATGGTTCTTCTTATCCACACACCCCCCTCACTTTCTTTTTCACTTTCTGTTTTATATTAATGAAACAATAACAGAAGCTACATTTTCCATTCTTCCTTCAGGAAGAAGCCCAGCTCCAACTAAAATCACCAAATTAAACTAACCAGGTTCTTGTCGAACAATTGCGAATATAAAGAGTAAGGTCAGCAATACGTTTGACGAGCTGATTAAAGACGATACAGTCTGTGTCTTAAGGTTCTCTTGGTTTTATGTAATATGTGATGACATTAAGTTCTTCAAACACAGCATTACAAAGCTAAGCAATGGAATTCAGCCATTCAGTTATGAATCCACTGAATAATTATGAAGTTAATGTTCCTGAGATCTTACTATGCGCTAAGTGCTTTATATCTCATTGTTACCGCATTGAATCCTCACAGCCGTTTTATCAAGTATTATTTAACAGATGAAAAAAACAGTCCAAGAGTTTAAGCAGGATTTGAAATCAGGCCGTGTGATCCAAATGCAAACCCCACCTCATCATATCCACACAGCCTGCCACCTGGGATAAGGGAAGCACATTTTCTGGATATTTCTATGTCTTAGAGAATGAAAAGGTGCTTTTTATCTCATGAAATTTGGGGTGGTTATGTGGCAGCATATTTTCCTTGGTTCCAGGTACTTTTTCATCCAATAATTTGATGTCTTATCAAATTTCCAAACTTTCGTCCAAAACTGAAGGACAGAAGGAAGGAGGGAGGGAGAAAGAAGCCAACCAACCAGAAAAGAGCCACGGTGGCAATATACAAGAGATGTCAAAGTACAGTGGCAGACTATTTCACCTGAACTCCTGCTTATCACCGACCAGTGACCTAAAAGAGGGTCTGGATCCTGTGGGCAAAAGCCAAATTTAGTTGTAAAATTCCAAAACGATCACCCCATTATTAATTCTAGAGAACAGACACATCTGAATTCTTTTTTTTTTTTTTTTAAGATTTTATTTATTCACTCGACAGAGAGAAACACAGTGAGAGAGGGAATACCAGCAGTGGGAGTGGGAGAGGGAAAAGCAAGCTTCCCGCTGAGCAGGGAGCCCGATGCGGGGCTTGATCCCAGAACCCTGGGATCATGACCTGAGCCGAAGGCAGACACTTAACGACTGAGCCACCCAGGCGCCCCCAGACATATCTGAATTCTAATCAGGTTGAAATCTAAACATTATCAAAGGAATGAGGGAGAGAAGTTGTACAATTTCTCTGGGAATGGACGCTGAACTTCTCAATTTGTATTTCTGGAATCCACAGTAGCATGTAAAAAGGAGGCTAGGTAAAGTTAAAGAGTGCAGCTTTGATGAATGAGAAGTCCTAGGGGCCTCCCAATACCCGAGGTCATTTGTAAGAATGCAGAGATGGGTTGCAAGGACACATAAAATTAAAAACAAGAACAAAAATACATAAATTCAAAAATCATAGGAACCAGGATGCTCCGGACTTTTAATCTTCACCTCCAGCTCTCATCTGATTTGGATGACTGCCAGTGCCCTCAAATCGTACACAGAGAGTAAGGAAGACGTCATATTTAGCAAAAAGGAAGAAAACAGAAATTGAAGAGCACAAGTGAGACAAGATTTCAAAAAGAAGGGATTGTGTACTATTCGTCATCTCTAAGGACTGCATGTTTCAGTTTATAAGTAAATACTGACATACAAAGCAGAAGACAGAATAAGCGGGTAAGATAAGAATGCAGTACGACTGTACTTATTAGCATGTGACCAAGATCCTATGGGGTTCTAGGAGTATAGGCACAGTTTTGAAAGAAAAAATCCACAGAGCATGGGCAGATTCTCCATTAGGAAGCTAATCTTTAGAGCAAATTTCTCAAGCCTAGAAACAAGTAACTTAACTACATGAAAAATATAAACAAATGCTACAGGTCACTTTATCTGCTCATGTACAATTCCTCCAGTCGGCTCACTTAATGCTCACCCACTATGCGCTGGAACAATTGGGAAATGCAACCAGCACCAACTGCAAATATGAAGACCTTCTTCCTCGTGGCCTACATGAGTCACACATGCTACGATTACTCCCACCACCCAAACCAACAGCAGCAGTTCTTTCCAAGGTGGGATGTCTAGGCCCTCAAGAGAGAGCAGGAGATGGGGGTGAGGAAGGCAGAATGACCATGTGTTTGGGTCAAAGCCCACAAACCCCAGGCTCTTCCATAGCGTTAGGAGTCCTGTCACACACCTTGCAAGCATTGGCAGCCTGCTGCCCTCTTGTTTCCTGACGACAAACAATAGTTTGATGGCACCTATCCAATCACATTCCAACAAGCCAACCGTGGTACTTCAAGACATGAAAAAATGCCCTCAAAACATGACAGGGCCACACTGCAAAAGCTGCACACTGGCCAGCCTCAGGTCAGGCACTTTTTGAACAAATGCTCACAGAAAGTGGAGAGTATACAACAACGATGGCTAGAAGATTCAGCAGATAACAGCCACCAAGTTAAAGAATAATATTCGCGTGCGCACAGTGTGGAAAGGAATGTTGGCCAATGTACTTCTTGAACCACACATGCTGATATGATCGGCAATGACTATCACATTCAAATGTGAAACATAATACGATGTGTGTTTAAAAGGAAAGGTGCAAAGGGGAAGCAGGATGGGAACTTTCACTGACCTTCTGCTATGCACTTGGTGCCTTTCATTCATTAACATATTCGGCCCCGAATACTCCCATGAGGTTGGTTTTATAATCCCTATTTTATAGATGAGAAAACGAGGCTCACATCACGCTGTTACCAAGTGACAGAGCCAGAATTCAAAGCTTTAGGTGACTAAGATATCATGCTTATGCTGTTTGTAATTTTCTAGCAAAAAGGATGCAAAATCCATAAACACTAGGAAAGGCTGTACTTTACATAAAATATATGACTTCACCTAAGCAACTCAATCACAAAATGACAAACCTTTCATTACAAAGCAGTTGAAGGTTTTAGCACCTAAACGCTTAGTCTATTACTCTAGAGCCTTCTAGTCTTTATGACTTTTCTCGTGTGTTACAAGCTTCCAGGTAGAAAAGCAATCAGGGAAAAGGTTTGCCCCAAAATAATTGACTAATGCTTAAAATCATTCCCTATTCATTTTTAATGGGCATGCACCAACATAATCTAAGAGTATGAAGCCATATCAAACAATTACTCAAAGTACAGAACATATAAAGACTTGCCACCTGATCATTTCAATTTACTGAATGCTCCCCTGAATTAGTCAAAGCAAACACTGGCTCAGCCCTCTCTTTGGCTTCACACGCTCCCGCCACCACTGACTGAGCCTCTGCTAACAAGATTTAGTAAAGAAGAGAGCAGGATATGCTGAGTATAGAGAAGAGAGTATTACGTCTCCGTGTATTCCAGTGCAGATACATTTCCCTCTCAAAATATATATTTAAGTTCATATTAAATTGATACAAACTTGAGTTTTAAGGGAGGAGACAGACCCATTAAGCCACCCTAAAGGGGAAAACCAACAGACAGGGACAGAGAAAACTCTGGAGTCAGAACTTCCCCACCTACCCCACCATACCACTGCCAACCTATTACCAGAACCAGGCCCTCATTCAGGGGCTTTCGAAGTTTTACTAATTACCAGTGAGGCGAGGGCACGGACATGTGCCTGTGCACTGCATAGGCCAACCTCCTCACAATACAGACATGAAAGGAGTAAAATGTCCATGTTTGCACCTGCTGGAGAAGGAAGTCTTCTAACTGGCAAAAGAATAGCAAGATAAGTAGCAATTGGGAAGAAGAAAACTTGACATTACTTTAGAACATAACAGATTAAAGATTAGATAGTTTGATCCAATTTATTTTATGTATAGTCTCTCTTCCTGGGGAAAAAAAAAAAAAAGGAAACAATCCATCCAAGTCCAAGACTTAAGGAATAATCGGCTTGGTCTCAGTTTTGCCAAGAAGACCAGAATGACAATGGAAGCCCGTGACACACAACTCTGGCCAAGCCGCAGAGATCCTGTGCTCCTTTCCAGCTGCTCAAGGTAAGTATTACGAAAAAAGTGTTTGGGCGGCATTTAGCTTTTCCAATCAATTTATGCCCCTTCACTGCTGCACTTAGCCATAACAATGGGCCTGCGATCTAAGTAGCAGATGTGTTAGTGAGCCCAACCGATGGTGGTTTCAGTGGAAAAGAGACTATGAGCTTAAGTCTGCTCACGTATTAGGGCATACATTCTCAAGTCAACCCTCTACTTTTTCTGGAAATAGACAACAAAATCCTTTAGGCTGACAATCAGGAAGTTTCACTAATAACAAATTTCAAAGTCAAAAAGACGGGGGTTGGGGGGCGCCTGGGTGGCTCGGTCAGTTAAACGTCTGCCATTGGCTCAGGTCATGATCCCAAGGTCCTGGGATTGAGCTCCAAATTGGGCTCTCTGCTCAGTGGGGAGCCTGCTTTTCTCTCTCCCTATACCCCTTCCCATGTTTGTGCGCTCTCTCTCTCTCAAATAATAAATAAATAAATAAATAAATAAATAAATAAATAAATAAACTCTTTAAAAAAAAAAGGGCGAAGGTCTTCTTACAAATCGCGCATTGCGCATGTGTGTTACAGTGAACCAGAGCACCTGCGAACAGTCGCCGCGGGGCTCTCAGCCTGGGTGTCACACGGAGCTCCATCTGCATGCAGCTCATGGGCCTTGAGACATGTGAACCACCTGGCGTGCCACATTACAGTTTTCCCTTACCTCCACCTCTATGGCAGCATGGGAAATTTTAAGAAATCAGCTTCCAGTTTTACTCAAAAGCCAGTATCCTAAAGTATAAAATCAGCGATAAAGATAGCTGGACCTGCTCCATGAGAAGCTGTGAAAAGGCATCTGGTGTCTGCGCGCGAAACATTAACTGGGGCTTTAAAACACCAGGACAACTTGGCTTATTATCTACTTAATCAACTACTGTTTCTGATTAGGATCTGTTTATATACATATAGCATATATGTATTTTCACAACAAATTTCTTCCTAACGCAAATTTAATGTTTATCTAATAATTAAAAATTTGCTCATATATGTACATACCTGAATCTAAAACTCCATACCCAACCCTGAAATAAAATTAATGAAATATAGCCCATAGTATATTATTAGATATACTATCCTAATTAATTTAGATATATTTAACATCTGACGTCTTCTATGTTTGTATATAATCTTGTTTCGTGGTAAACATATTTCACAGTAAACATATTTTTGTAATAGAAAAACCACCAAAGTAAAACTGAGGTGAAGGAAAGCATCAATTTTTATACAAAGCCATCCACAACACAGTAACAACTGCTCTTTGAAATTTGTTTTATTGCTATATGCATACTCCACAACCAATGGTGGATTATTTCTACCTTCTGAATACTAAAGCACTCTGAATACTGAAGCACTAAGAAAGCCCAGTCTTGTGTTATAAACTAGACAATGCATTGTCTTGATTTTTGGTGAATTTCAATCCTAAAGAAGACAGGTTAAACACAGACACTGTTAACTGATGAAACTTCACTAGCTGTTGAGAACTGACTCATGGATGGGTAGTCTCCAAAGCCACCTCAATCTATACATATTCTCAGGAAACAAAGCAGTGCGGAGTTTCCTCTAGGAAGTGTTCCAGCTGGCTGGCTGTTTTGCTCCTAACTTGTCATCAATTATATCAAAGATATGATATAAAAGGAAAAACAAAGCTATAAATCTCAAACCATTTAAAAGAGTAAAACAATATTCCATATCCTACAAATGGCATGGATGTGTCATATATATAAACATGTCATGAGATAGATAGCACATAAAAGTGTAAGCCAATTGTACCATAAATTCAAAAGAAATATAGACTAGGAATTCAGAGAGATTGGCTCCATCCGCCACCTGCCCTGTGGGCGGGGTGGGTGCTTCTTCCTGCTCTACTGATTCCTTGTGGGAGGATCTCTCTCAGCCCCTTACTCACTCCTCACCAAGCAGGGGGAAGGATGGCTCTGAGTAGGGAGGTTTAGAGAGGGGAATGAGCATGCACATACTGTTCAGCCCTCTGGATCCCCACATGGCATTCACGGTCAGCCCTACTCGCCAGCGTGGTCTAAGAAAACTGGGGCAATGCACACATGGAGAGGCCAGAGGTGGCTTAATTCTGTCAATGCCTGCCTAACTGCCAGGCTGCCAGATGACTCCTAGCACACCTGCCTGGATGAGAAACCAAAAGCCACTTTCTTCAACCTTGCCTCTAACAGTAATAAATGTGCTTCCTCACCAGCTTGATTCCTGTGCCTATTTTTCATGATGCCAGACTAGGTGGGGGAAAGTAGGTCATCTCTTAGACCTCTGAATCAGTTCGTTTTTGCTGCATGACAAATTGTCCCAACACTTAGCAGCTTAGAACAATACCATTTATTAGTTCATGAGTCTGAGCATCAGCTTTGTAGATCTGGTCTGAGCCAGCTCAGCTGATCTCTCCTCTGCTCGCTCACAGGCTGGCGGTCTGTCGGCAGCTGGCTGACCTCAGGTGCCCTCACTCTAATGTCTGGTGGTTCACTCCATGTGGTCTCTCACCAGCCAGCAGCCTAACCCAGGTTCATTCACATGGTGGTAACAAGAGCGTTCCCAAGAGGAGCATGAGAGGACAAGCTCCAATATGCAAACAACTTTCAAGTCTCTGGTTGTGCCACGTTTACTAATTGTTCTATGGACCAAAATAAATCTCATGGCCAAACTCTGAGTCATTGACAGAGAGGACTACCCAAGGGTGTAGACACAAGGGGAGAAATTATTGTGACCATTTCTGAAAACAATCCATCAGATTGAGGCCGTTTAAAATAAAAGGGTCACAAATTATTTGACAGTCTTCCCATTGAGAGGTGGAATCTTCGTGCCCCCCACCCCAATTCTGGGCAAGCTTGTGCCAACTTTGACTTAATAGAGTGCAGCAGAAGTGACACTGTGTGATCTCCCAGGCTACTGCAGGCTTCCTCTTTGTTCTCTGTCAGGATGTTTCCTCTTGGAACATTCTCTCTCAGAACCTAGCCATCTGTGAGGAGCCCAAACCACAGGAGGCCACATGTAGATGGCTCTAGTCAGTCATCCCAACTCAGCACACACTTTGAATCATCCTAGCCCAGGAGCCTGACATGTGACATATGAGAAAGCTTCCAGAAGATCCAGCATCCACTCATGCAAGTCACCCCCAACCATATGTCTTTCTCACTGAAGCCCCATATATCATAGAGACAAGCCAAGCCTACTGTGCCCCATCGGAATTCCTGACCCACAGTATCCAACAGCATGTAAGAGGGCCATTGTTTTACCCTATTAAGTTTGGGGTGGTTTACTGGGCAGTAATAAGAGGGGGACCAAACACTAATTTCAACATTTGCTTTCCTTCATAATTCACAAGATATAATTTCTTTCAAGCTGAAAAGAGAAGGCAGTGACAGATGAAGTTTGAATACCAATAATTCTGTTGCCTTTCTGGGATTTAGAAAAAGCATTTTAAAATGATTAGCATAGAATATTCAGACATATAAAATAAATAAGTCATGGCGATGTACTGTACAGCATATCAACTACAGTTAATAATACTCTGCATATTTGAAAGTTGCCAAGAGAGTAGACCTTAAAAGTTCTCGTCACAAGAAAAAAAAGTTTCTGTAACTATGTATGGTGACGGATGGTAACTAGGACTTATTGTGGTGATCATTTTGCAGTGTATACAGATATGAAATCAGGACGCGGTACACCTGAAACTCACATAATGTCATACATCAATTACACCTCAATAAAATTTTTTTTAAATATTCAGATAAAATTATCCAATAAAGCAGGAGTTTTATTTCTCAATAAAGTTTTCTGTGTCAGTTAGGTCACTTATTACTCATTGTGTACTTGTGTAGTTATTCAATCAAGAAATATATTTCAGGTGTCAGACACTATATTTTTGTTGCTGTCGTTCGGCAATGAACCACACAAACTAAATCTCTGTCCTTATAGGACATATATTTGGCTAGGGGCTGGAGACCATAAACACACAAGTATATAATAATGAAAAGAAAGCAAACATTATTCAATGTTTACTAGGTGCCTGGCACCATTTCAAGCACTTTAGATGTTAACAGATAATTTACACCTTTTCATAACTCTATAAGATCAGTACTATTATTATCCCATTTTAAAGATGAAAAAATGGAGGCACAGAAAAATAAGTCACTTGTTGTCTTGTTGTTTAGACATTAAAACCACGTGAGAAGAGTTGCATAAGGAACGTCATAGGTATGCCCCAGATAATGAAGCTGTGAAAGGTAGGGCCTGCCTATATAAAACCAATTCCATCCTCATTTCAGCATTTACTGAGCACCTACTGTGTGTCAGGTATTACACTAGGCTCTTGATACACTACTGTGAACAGGAAAGCCATACCTCCTGCCTTAAACTGTGAGGAAGGTATATATGCACGCCTGAAATCATAAGGCTTTTTCACAGCGTATCTGCCTCTGTGTTATTCCTCTTCTAGGAGATAAAATCCCTAGAGACTTGTAGTACATTTTCTCCACAGTGAAAACTGCCATCAAGTGCCACAGCTATAAGAAAGTGCCTACAACTACTAATGAAAGCAACAGGTGTCCAAGGTTTCTAGTTCATAACAGTAGGCCTCAACTCCTCAAATACAAACGCACAAATCTTATGAGACTTATAAGCATTAACAAAGGAGCAGAAATATTATCTCACAGAAGCCGAGACGTGCTAGATGCTTCCACATTTATCTTCCCTACTGAAACATGCATGCCATTTTCTATTTCCACAACACCCCTGGCCTCATGATACTAACCCCAGGGATACATGGTTTCCAGCTGAACTCAAGACTTGTTTTTGAGCACACCTCTTTTAGGAAGAGAGAGTAAGTTACTGGGCTTTCTCTTCCACTCCCTGGGAACCCAGCTGGCTTGAGTGATTGTGTGTCTTTTTCCAGGTAATCAGTACAACTGACAATGATCGATGCTGTTACTACACGGCTGCTGGAAACTGAGGCAAAATACACTTCCCACAAAATGGCAAGTCCTTTCTTCTTTTCTAGACTACAAGAAGCTGACTTTTGGCAGCTTGGAGAGGACAAGAGTGGGTTTGCCCATTACGCTACACCCCTGAAGCCAGCAGACAGCAACTCCCCCTGACCACCTATGAGTCAGTCCTGTATCTACACAGGGTGAAATTTTCTGCTCTTACCGCTAACGTATTCCTTTCCTTTCCAAAGCAAAGGGTACTCTAAAATACAGGGTGTTCCCACTACCACAAATTTCCATATAATTTCATTGTGGGAACAAATGGTAACGAACACCATATGAAATCCATTCATGATGATATATTAATCTTAACTGGAAAAGAACTGAGTGTTTAATATTTATTCTCCATGGATACTGCAAGAATTAGTTAGGGGGCAGGAAGACATTTCTATTTGGAACTTAAACTTCAAAACGTAAAATCTAAGTTATTTTCTAATACTTTCAATAAACTAATCCTTAAATATTTTCCTAGAGTCTTCAAAAGTAATTTTGATTCAATCATTCCACAATGTTTAGATGCATTACCCTCATTTTAAGAATAGTGTATTAAATTAATAATGAGAGTTAATCCATCTTGTAGAAAGTAAGTGCTAATGGTTTATGAATATCTTTCAGAATAAAAGTTAATCCTTCCTTAAAACAGTGGTCTTAAAACTGAGGCCCACCTCTTCCCTCACAGCTATCATTAGCTGCCACAACATCGTGCCGGAAGCTTGGCGGGGTGGTCCTCAGTGCTTTTGGTTACATCATACACGGTTTGCAGGAGTACTTTGCCTTTCAATTTGACACATAACCTAAGTAGCACTATCCCAGCCAATTTCATTTCATAGTAAAGCTTTCTCTTCAAACATTTCTCAAACAATTACATATTTTTACAAATATGGCTAATCCCAATGCATGGCACACAACGTGGAAACTAAAATGGAAAATTAAACTATTTAAGAATTACAGAACAGTGGAAATGGGGAGAACCGCAGAATTCATCCAGTTCAATCCCTATTGTTTCAAAGATGAGGAAACTCTGGCCCTAGGTTTCTCTGTGAATGGTGTTTTAAAAACAAAACAAACAAAAATCAGCTGCATACTTTCCTGAAATCACTTAAACCACTGATTTTTCAAATGGCAGTCCTCTGGTTCTAGAGTTCATCAGCAAAGATCTCAGGGGCTACCTGGGGGCCGAGAGGTTCTGGCTCCTTACCTTCTCTTCAACCAGGTCAGATCTTGCTTTCTCTAGTTCCTATTTGGGGTTCAGCATGAAATTTCAATTGAAGAAGGAATGCCACTGCTGTAACAAATCTAATGAGCACTGCTTTGGCTACCTGAGCCAATTTATTACTTATTTTCTAAGGCAAACTGAAGGTTTTTTTTTCAATCCCAATAGCACCACTGGGTGGTGAGGAGGCCAGCGGTGATGGGAGGTTCAGTGGTGTGGCCTCAAATCAGAGGAGGATTCAAGAGGATAACCAGGCTGTGGCTCCAGGAGGAAGTGCACAAACCCTAAGGTGTCATCTTTGGTCTTCCAAACAAATCAACTATGAAATCAGCATGAGCAGAAACGTCAGGGTGGGCTGTGTATGCCGCAGGTCCAAAGTACTGGTAACAGGCCATATTTACAAAATACTGACCATCACGCCCACTTTAGAAAACTCTGGACCTGGGGCTGTTCAGCAGACTCACCTGACAATGTTCATTTTTTCACCTTTGACAAGAACATTTCATTTCCATAACTACCAATCATGACTAAAAAAGGCTAAGAAATCTGTATTTCTACCTACCAGGTTTATCACATTTCAATGACATAAATACACAAAGACAACATTTCCCACAATAAAATGTGAGGTACAGGCTTACTCATTTTATTGAGTAAATGTTACCCAAAAAGTTGCTAAAAAGTTATTAAATTAAAATCAACTATTTATATTTTATTTTTAATCATAAAATAATTTTGTTAAAGAAAATTACCACTGGAGGATCCTTTATTAATGAATTGACTTAAAAACCTATAGAATATAAAATACCAGTTGGACTAATTCTTATTTGTTTAGCAAAATTTTTAAGATTTTCAATGGTAAAGACTTTAAGTGATCTTTAAAAAAGATTTAGGACGGGTGCCTGGGTGGCTGTTGGTTAAGCATCCGACTCTTAATCTCAGGCTCGTGAGATCAAGCCCCGTGTCCAGCTCTGCGCTCTGCAAGGAGTCTGCTTGAGATTCTCTCTCCCTCTCCCTCTGCCCCTCCACCCGTTCAGGCACGTGTGCTTGGTCTCTCTCAAAAAAAAAAAAAAAAAAAAAAAAAAAGGTTTAGGAATTATAAAACACTCTGAAATCATAGTCTAACACATTGTCTGAAATGCATTGTCTAAGGAAAAGAAATTACAGTCTTATGCCTATCTCTTAGAGACTCAAAAGTATCTAAAATATTCTAATACATGTTTTGCTATTCTGAACTTCTTTGAAAGGATTCAAGGGAAATACTCACAGTTACTTATCACTCCTCCCAGTGGATCGCCTTTAAAATCAAATTCAATATCCATATATTTGCCCTGCCAAAGAAAGACTTTGTGAGTTTTCAAGATTACCTCAAGATATTCAGTCAGCGTATCTTCTTAGAGAATAGCATGCTAAGCCCTTTACACATTTGTTTAAATATAATTAACACACAACTTATGTAACCATGAGGCAAAACAATATGCCTCCATAAATAATTCATACTAAATACCACATTAGCTCAAAGCTAACATATCATGTTGCTAATTTAAGAAGAGATCTTCTTAGCCAGCATGTGATTTTTTTCATTTCAGATACGTGTTTCAAATGTCTGAAGAGTGTGTGTGTATTCAATTCAAGAATAAAAACTGGGAAAAGTAAGTATTCCTTGTATATGCACCAGTTGGGAATATAAATTATTTCATTTTTATAAGTAAAATGTGTTTTAAGCCATGGCTAGAAACTCCAAGTATACTGGATGGTGGATAAAATGGAACACATAAAGTTCTGTTTTTATATCTATTCAATCAAATGCATGATTATACACTGTGACCAATCTGGAATCAAAGATTGATCATTATTACTCTCTTTGGCTTTTGATCCAGATTATACAGCAGTATATATATCCCAGGTTCCTATGACATTTTATAGATGGCATCTTAAACACACAGAAACACACATGGAGTTTCATACTGTCATTTTTAAAGAATTGGTCTATAACTGTCTAGTTAAAGAGTAACAAGCGTAACAGAATAACCCTGACAGCTGGTTTTTGTTTGGAAAAGAGTGTGTTGGTCTAATAAGTGGTCTTTGCTTTTGTTTCATGTTCTACTTTAGTAATAGTCACATAGATGGCTTGTAAATAATTCTCCCAAAGAATGACTACTTTAACTCCTTCTATTTTCAAAATAATAGTAGAGGGTAAGAAACATGATCACACGGCACTCCATCAACAATGCGGTCCATGACTTTTCATTAGCTTATACGTGCTCTCGTGCCTTTCCTTTCTTCATTATCAAGGGTCATCTGTCCTTTTAAAAAGTCTTCTCTTATTCATTAAGCAAACGTCTACCAAGCATTTCTTAGATACCGAAGTCGGGACGAGGGAAAGCAAGGCATAGTTCCTGCCCTCAAGGAACTTCCAGTCTGAGGGGAACTGCGCAGGTGAACAGGACATTCCTGTGTGTGGAGACAGATCCCACAGAGGGGCAGGGTGCTACGCACGAAGAGAAGAAGACAAAGGCTGAAGTCTGCCCTAGCTCAAATGTGAGGTGTCCGGGTTAAGTCAGGCAGCAAGGAGGCGAGAAAGCAGGAAGGAGCGGCCATAGGAACAGGCGTCTGTGAGGCTGGTGAGGGAGGTTGGCACACCTCATGGCATCAAGATACTTTTCTGACAGCAAAGTCCTGTCATTAAAGATTTCTAAACAAGGAGGCCATGATCAGACTTGCCTATTTACAAGATCAACCTAGATAACGTGGGATGGACTGCTAAGGAGCAAGACCAGACCTAGCTGACAGGAGGTGGCAGGAGTCATGGGAGAAATGTTGATGGCTTTAAGCAGGAGTGAGCAAAATCGGGAAGAGTGAGCAGAGCTGATTGCTGCCCAGAGCGTCACCATGACAGATCCCGGTTGGACATACGAGGTTAAGACAGGAGGAGGGCAGTGATTAGAAAGTCAAGGAATGTGGCCCAGGTAACCGAGTAGATAGCTATGTTCCATGCTGGCAGGAACAGCACAGGCGAAGGAGCGGCATGGGAGGGGAGAAAGAGTAGCTTCACAGGAAAGTCAGAGGCTGACCATATGAGAGGAGATGATTTTGATGGAAGGCGCTTCCTAGACACAGGAAGTGACCACATTCAGAGCACAGGCAGAGGGATCAGCGAAAGACGGGAGTTGAGAACCTCCCGGTGTGACAGGAGGGTGTTTCTATAGATTCAGGAACAGGTGAGCCACCAAAGCTGAGGACGTGGATGAGGAGGAGCAAGATGATGATGACAATGATTTCCATGAAGCAAGCATACTATCATCAGCTGAGAGGAAAGGATAGGGGGTCTGCAGACAGTACAGTAAACCCCGGGCAGAGTGGGAAAGGAAGCTGACCAGGGATAAACGAAAGGACAGCACTGGGAACTCAGAGGATCTGGGGATGGCATTCTTCCCAGGAGCTTGTCATGAGTCTTCTCAGAGAAAACCAACGCCTTCCCACTGCCTAGAAAATCAAGTCCAAGACCCTGAACCTGATACTCCAAGCCCTCCAGGTGAGGCCCCGACCCATCTCTGCAGGCCTTTTTGGCCCACGGCTCTCTTCACAGATCCTCTCATCCTGCCACTGACTCGGACAAGTGCAGGTCCCCTCTGGTCTCTCTCCTCCGCTTCCCCATGCCAGCTCTTCCTGCTTTCTATTCAATTTTGGCACATTTCAATCTTACGGGCCCACTCAGAACTGTCCCCTGCCTCAGGCTCCTCCAGCTTCTCTATTCCGAATTTCCATAAAACAATTTTTGGAACTCACTCATGGGGAACTTACGATTTTAAATGTTGTGTTATAATTACTTTCAGACATGTCCATTTTTTCTGACTAGTCTACAAGCTTCTTAAAAACATTCATTCATCAATGTTTTCTGAGTATGTACTATGACACCAGGCACTGTTCTAGGTCTGAGGCCACCATAGTGAACAAGGAGGCCGAGCTACTTGCTCCCACGGCTCCTCCTCTCTAAGGTCCAGGATCAGAGAGAAACAGAGAAAGTGAAAAGTGACTACAATCATTCCAGAGACTAATGAATGCCTGAAAAAAATAAAAGCATGATGAAGTCAGAGTCTAGAAAAGGCATCATGAAAGTGACATTTGAGGTGAGACCTAAATGGTGCAAGACAGTGACCCTGCAGAGATCTGGACACAGAGCACATCATGCAGAAGGACGGGCAGCTGCAAAGATCTAAGGCAAGAAGGCGCTCGGCACTCCTGACTGTCACAAAGGCCTGTGCAGCCCAGCCACGCGTGCAAGAGCGGGGCAGAGCTGGCCGCTGCTCCCGCAGGGAGGCACGGGAGGCTCGGGGAGGAGCCTATACTGCACTCCAGGTGCAAGGAGGAGCCGCCGAGCGCTTTCCGCAGAGCAGTGATGAGACTTAAGTTTGTTAAGATCACTCTGGATGCCAGTAGGGAAAGGTCTGTAGGCTGCAAGAGGAGATGCAGGGAGACCTATGCTTAATTAACTGTTTTAGAAAAACAAAACCAAAAACCCAAATCGGAGGTTTCAAACAAATGAATACATTGTATGGGTTCTTTTATTCTTACTGAATGAAAGGTTGGTAATGGAATTTTCCGGACCCTATGCGTTCTCTCCTAGCTTGGCTCTCTGCAGATAGTAGACGCTCTGATATTATGCCTCTTCCCTCCCCTGAAACCCTTGGTCGAGAACAGTGACTTCCAAAGCCTTAAATGTCTCTTTTCAAAAACAGTGGGGGTCACTTTTTTAACAGAAGTTCCATAGGTTGAACTAGAGGTACGTGGAGGGTGGGGGGCACTGTGAGGCACCTCCATGAGAACACTGGTCTGATATGTCAGTGGCAATAAGCATGCATAACTACACCACACCACCGTCTACCACACTGCTCAGTGAAGAGATCAAGTTCATCACACAGTCAAAGGAAATGCAATTTCCCGAGAGTACAAATGTTTAATACATAAACCACTGTTATATACAGTAGTGACTGTAAATACAGCAGAGTCCTATCAAATTATAATGTGGATTTGAGTATATTAATGGCCAAGTCACAGACTACCAAGCAGAGAAATTACTAAAAACTAGGCATGAAATGATTTAGTCTGTAATCAAGTATTAATCTTGTATCCTAATACCCATGTTATAATAGGATTTCTCTGAAGTCACTTATTAAGCCCAATCACCTGCCAAGCCCTTCACTAGATTTCAAACATCACAGAGTAGTAATGACTCTTCAGGCAATATGGTTTTCTTCATTTTTATAGTCTATAGACCAAACATATTTAGATATTTTTTAAAGTGTATGTGTATAATTCGCAAACAGCAAAAAAAAAAAAAAAAGTTTCCATAAAGGAGCTTGATCTCTTGGAATTACTTCTATCTGCCCACACCTTGCTTCTAACTCTATTTATATAATGAGATTAGCCATGTTACCACAACAGGAAAAGGCATGGCTCAAATCAGCTATAACCACGTAAAGGGCTAATCCAATGGAAAAAATTCACAGCCCTGGAATTAGGAACCTCAGCCTTCCACTTTCCAAGCTACCAGAACTACCTCTACCCGAGGTCACCGTCTTGCCTTAAGCACTGGGTGACTCTAAGGAGAAAAAAAGCAAAGACGGAGACTAAAAGAAGTGATGTGGAGAAAGGGAAGGAAGGGTCTCTGGAAGAGAGGCATAAAAATCATCCAAAATGGTCCCACCTAATGTATATGAGAAGAGAGCTTATAAAGAAAGTGGCCTTTTATTATAAAATTTATAAGATTGGTTAAACTATAGAAAAAAGGGGCCAATTTCGAAATGTCACCATCACACTCCATGTACTTCCCCCACCCGCCACCAGGCAGTGTCTGTGTTTCCATAAAGACCAAAGGCAGGACAGCGAGTGCTCAGCTGGAGAGACCCCCAGCGGGCTGCCAAGCGCAGTGCATGTTGGGGAGAGTCGGGAGATGAGGCCAGGAAGGTGTGTCTTCCTGCACTCAGCATTTTCCAACTCAACCAAACTCGAAACATCAATTCACTGCAGTTTTTACTATCCAGTCCTCCTCCCCACCCCCTGCCAAGAGCTGTCAAATCTAATGACTTCACCTCTATAAAGAGGACACTTCCATCCTTCCTCGTCCCACTGAATAAAGGGCAAAAACTATAGAGTACACAAACTTGACACCCAGTTTATCCTTCCTTCTACTTAATCTGACTCTTAGTTGTGATTTCTAAATACCAAAACTCAGATAAGTAAAGAGTTCTTCTAAAAAGCCTCATTTCAATTGCCCATGGAATTCTATAATACGTGACAAGAAAAGTATGAAAGAAAAGGCTGTCACTCCAAAAAGAATTAAAAAGAAAAATCCCAGATAGCAAAAAATAGTCCTTAGAGAACTTTCAGCGTCTCAACAGCAATGGTGTTCTTATTTTTCAAATGTGTATATTAAGAAATACTAAACATCTACTGGTTGTTTAAACATACATGAGCTAAATATTAGTGTTAACACTTATGCTTCTACAAATACTTACAAATCTAGAGGAGTTGTCATTCCTTACAGTCTTGGCATTTCCAAAAGCTAGTAAGAAAGAAACAGATGCATGGGTAAAATTGACAGAAAAATAATTTCGAGCAGAAATTTAAAGCAAATGGAGTATTCGATAGTTATAAATCCTAGAAAATACAACTTGTAGCAATGACATTTCTGTCTGAGCTTCCCATACAAACATACTGAACACAAATCTTAAGAAAGCTTCCACGTCTTATTATAAGTTCATAGAAAAAGAGATCATTCCTATGATTCATAGAATTTTTTCAAGTATTACTATAAATGTAATCTTGCCTAATTAAATACCTTTTGCTGTTTTAAGAGTAGTCAGTTGAGTGGATAGCAAGCAAGGCTTGTATTCATTATCATCAGTGTAAATAAGATTACTTCAGAGATGACTACTTAATATTGTCAAAGGCTTTATGGAACTTGATGACGTTTCCAGATGGAAAAAAGCACAAGAAACTTTAAATTATTTAATTTACTTTAAAATGAAGCTACTGAAATTGATTATACATGTAACTGTGAAATATAGAAAGAGTAAGAGATTTGGAAACTAACATAATTTCCAGTAGTTTGGAAATACTACACGGTTTCTATAGTTATACCCATCAGACCTTAGTGCAACTTTCCAGAAAATAAAGAAAACCAAATTGGCCCATAATGCAGAATCCAAGTTTATTCCAAACTTAGCTGCTGCGAGGAGCCCAGTGTCCCAAGGAGTCCCTTTTTAAAAAATGAGGGCACATAAGAACCATAGGTCGATGCCACCCAGGGTCAGAATGCTCCTGTTCCATATAGAGATTTCATGATGTCATAAAGAAAAAGGTCTGTTTCACCAAGCTTGCGCACAAAGTAGTGGCAAATTAATCTGGGCCATGGTAGTAGAGAAGGAAGCTGAATAAACATAAGGCATATAAGCAGAGGGATCCCTGTTTGACGCTTTGCAAGAAGCCCAGCAGTGTACCTCAAACCTCAATGTGCAAACCAGTCACCTAAGGATCTTGTTCGATGGGTCTGGGGATGGTCATGAAATTCTGCATTTCTCCAAACACTCCCCATCCCACCCACCCCTGTTACTAGGATCCCTGGGCCCTGCTGCAAGAACTAAAGAGTACTCAGTAATGTGGCAACCAGAAAAATGAATCTTGAGATTAAGAGGCCAGGCATCAAATCCCTGGAAGCCTCCATAACGTCACTAAATTAAACAGAGGGAAGATTAGAGTAACAGGAGCTCAAATGATGACTAAGGGCTAAAGGCTGAACCAAGTTTTGAAAGCAGTCACGTGACCGCGGGTTTCCATCTAAGTTCACCCGGGATATTCAGTAGCCAAACCCGATGCGTGATATTTCATGTTAGTTGGCTTTTTTGTGTTTTTGAAAAAATAGTTGGTGCTGGCTCAGTTCAGTCTAAATGTTCAAAGTCAACACAGGGAAAGTTCTTTGTGTCAGCGATTAAGCTTGGGAGGGGTATAGTTTGGTAGGTCCCTGACGCCAAATTCCCTCTTCAGTAGAAAATCAGCTGAGGTGCTCTACTGAGTGGGGAAACCTGCACACAGGAAATACTCAAAAAAGGATACTTACTGAAAAGGCTCACATCATTATCTAGCTTCCAGCACCAGCTAAGAGCCTTAATGAACGCAACCCTGAAAATGCTGAGTGTCGCCCTAGTGGTCACGAAGACCACGACATTTCTCATGCTTTGTACAGGCTAGCCTTCCCAGTGGGTGTGAACATGTAGGGGGCCAAGCTAACTAACTTGCACAGCCCCAAAGTCCAGCCTGAGATGCTGATGCATAAAGGACAGTTTATTGTGGCTTGAAGGTCAAGGTCAAGTGAAAGAATTGCTTCAAAAAAACTTTATTCAGGGAGCCATTTGCACACCATAAACCATCTTTTCATCAAACAAACCCAAGTTGCACACACAGCTCTAAACACTAAAGTCTTTTATTGTGAGCCACAGAATCAAAAACAAGTGTTCCATTCTAGAACACTTTTGAGACACATTCCTCAATGGTTTTTTTTTAAGTTCATTGTTCTAAGTGTTCATTTACAGTAGCAGTTCCAGTTAAAAAGTAAAGCATTCCCATAAAAGATAATACATGCCCACAGCAGACATTTCTCCCATTTCCTGCACCGGGGCCTAGTTCCAAACAGCATCAAATAAAGGGCCAGATTCTCATCACAGATGCAAGCTATAGCATTCCACAGTGCTTCTCCTTTAGATCTCAGCATTCTTAAAATAAGCATATACAGAAATACACGTACAGCACCCTAACTTAAAAGCAAAAGGCAAAGTAAACAAAAAATCAAATACTGGAACAATAAAATGAAGATACAGCACTTTCTGTAATAGCTTCTTTATTCATTAAGGTGACAAAGGAGACGAAAGATGGGTAACAATGGAATAGATGTTTCAGCCTTTGCTTTTCACGGTAAAGTATTTTCACTAGTCTTATCTCACTATCTGGGGGATGAAGGAGGGACTAGGTCCAGGTAACAAAGAACACAGGCAGGGTTCTGTCCCTCCACGCTGAGGGGCATCCCACTCACCCCAAAGCACCTCTGCTTGAATCCACGTTAAATCTCGACCCTCCATGACTTTGAATAAAGAGTTAAACCAAACTACTCTTCTACACCAAGGACTCTAATCAGGGCTGTTCCGGACCCTTCCCCACCAGGGGACATTTGGAAATGTCCGGAAACATTTTCGATGCTGACAACTAGGGGCAGGGGTGCTCCTGGCACCTAGTGGGTAGAGGCCAGGAATGCGGCTAAACATCTTACCATGAAGGCACAGGACAGCACTCCATAGCAGAGATTTATCCAGTCCAAAATGAGGTTGAGAAACCCTACTCTATCACAACTGTATCAAGTGACAAAATAAAGACATGCTTACAATATAAAGCAAAAATTAAGGGCTTGCCATCAATAGGGAAAGACTGATTTACTGTTTCCAAAGCAAAGAATGGTGCATGCCTATGGTTTATGCCAACCTCCATGCATTAGGGGGACTCACCTCTGGCTTTTTCTGATGACATTATGGACTACACGTATACGTCTCCCACCAATTTTTATGTTGAAGTCCTAACCCCAATGTGATTGTATTTGGAGCTGGGCCTTTAGGAAGTCATTAGGGTTGTATGAGGTCATAAGCCAACCAGGGTCCCCACCCCTGACCACCACACACAACGAAGAGGTCATGTGATCACACAGCAAGATGGTGGCGACCTCTTCAAGCCAAGAGGCCTTCCTTGCCAGCACCTTCACTCTAGGACTTCTGAGCCTCCAGAAGTGTAAGAAAATAACTTTCTGTGGTTTAAGCCACCAGTCTATGGTACTTTGATAGAGCAGCCCGAGCCGGCTAACACAGATGGCCAACCACAGAATCTGAACTCCAGAGTCAGGTTTAAGCTTTCCGTGACCCTCGAAACAGCCGTCCTTTAGATGTTTCTCTGGCACGGCCTTTCTGACAACAGAAATAAGCAGCCACAGGTATTATCCCGAATGATAAACTGCGCTGCACTCACGCGGCACTTCCTCACCAAGTTTTTCCTAGCCATCAAATCAAATGCAAATATCAGGTGATTATTTTTAGGCAAAATTGGAGTGATTCAAATAAAAATTGAAAGGGAAAAAAATGAATGTAAGTGGGAAAGCTCCTTTTAGATGAGTAAACCGTCTCCTTCTTTAAGCACCTGAAGCCAAGAGTCCTTAGGACACAGCTCATTTGCTCGGCAGGTCTGGGCCTGAATCTTCCTTCCTCTCTCCCCGCTCCCAACCCCCCTCCCAGCCCACCAGGTACCTGAAGAGCCCTGCAAACTGGATCTACTGTACGAGTCACACTGACCCAATGTACACAGAAAATCCTACCTTCCAGGACCGGGTTGGACTGTAAAAGCTGCTCTTTGACTTGGTTCACTTCTGCTCCTTTTCCACAAACGGCTGCTACGTAGGACATAACAAGCTTGCTGGCCTCTGTGGATGAAAACAAATCCTATCAATAAATTAAGAAGAAATCTGGAAAAAAATTTTAGAGGAAGGAAATGGGTGTAGAAGATCCACTAATACTGTTTTCAAATGCCTTTATACCTGGGATTTAAATAATGTTTTGGAAATCTTTTAAAATATGTGTGCTTTCCAGTCAGAATGGCTAAAATCAACAACACAGGAAACAACAGGTGTTGGCGAGGATGCGGAGAAAGGGGAACCCTCTTGCGCTATTGGTGGGAATGCAAACTGGTGCAGCCACTCTGGAAAACAGGACGGAGGGTCCTCAAAAAGTTAAAAATAGAACTACCTTACGATCCAGCAATTACACTACTAGATATTTCCCAAAGGATACAGAAACACTGAATCGAAGGGTACATGCACCCTGATGTTTACAGTGCAGTATCAATAATAGACAAACTATGGAAAGAGCCCAAGTGTCCGTTGACAGGTGAATGGATAAAGAGGATGTGGCGTATATATCCAATGGAATAGTACTCAGCCATCGAAAAGAATCAAATCTTGCCATTTTGCAACGACGTGGATGGAGCTGGAGAGTATTCTACTAAGCGAAATAAGTTAGTCAGAGAAAGACAAATACCATATGATTTCACTCATGTGGAATTTAAGAAACAAAACAAATGATCATAGGGGAAAAAAGAGAGAAGCAAACCAGGAAACAGACTTAACTATAGAGAACAAACTGATGGTCACCAGAGGGCATGGGGGGTGGGGGTGGGGGTTATATGGATGATGGGGATTAAGGAGTATACTGGTTGTAATGAGCACTGGATATTGTACCTAAGTGCTGAGTCACTAAATTCTATACCTAAAACTAATATTATACTGTGTATTAACAGGAATTTAAATAAAAACAAAAAAAATTAAAAATTTAAAAAAATATATTTGTGCTTTCTATTCAGTGACATGTCATTCATTCCGATACAATAAGAATTGCGCTTAAAGATTATCACCAGGATGAAAAAAAATTTGCTGAGTAATATAATCAACAACAATGTCAGGAGAACTATCTTCTTAAAGCAATCATTCACACATAATTACAATATTATACACAGATAATTCAAGCCAAAAATAACTTGGTAACCTGGGTAGTTTTACAGAAGTATTTTTAAAGTTTAAAAGAACTATCCTCCTCAAAAATATTTTCAAATCAAACTAGTTTGCTCACAACCAGACTAAATTAGTTACTCTTCAACTCAATTAAAAAGCCCAGCAGCTAATGTAAGGATTTGGTAACAAGAAAGTTAGCTTTTTCAGGGCACAGTTGTTTTCAAAGGTTTCACCAGTAACTCTGAAAGGTAAGCTGCTAAAAGAAGCCAGCCACGTGTGGCATACAAAGAATTCTTAGCTCAAAGGTGGGCAAGGTTTGTTTTTGGTGGCTTTATCCTTCGGTGTCTATCAGCCTGTGTCCCCTCCCAGCATCTGCCTCTTAGAACCTGATCTTTTGAATACTGCCTTCCAAGGAATATTAATATTCAGGGAAAATGAGGTCCAAAGTCAAATGAATTAGATGAAGTGAAATAGGTTTCTTTTTAAAGGGCTTCCTGGAGAATCATGTGCATGGCGGAATTCTGGAAAAGGCTCTAGAATGCTACATTTCCCAGACTGGTTTGCCATGGGATCTGTTTCTCACGGAGCTGTCCTCGTTCTGATTTTCCATAACCAGGGAGGGGCTCGACTATTAACTATCAGCAGAATTCCCTTCATTTGGGCAGTCGAGGCAAGGAGACTCATCAGAAATCTTGCTTTCTCTAAAGTCTGTGCACTGGTGCCACCATCTGAGAGCAGGACGCCTTCCTCTGATCTGAGTGACGATACCCCTGCCCACAGGTGTAAGGGGGCAGATCTCAACACTGCCCTTTCTCATAGAGAAACCTACAGGTGGCTTCCAGTCCCACCACGAAGAAGTAATAAATGAACAACTGGAATTCACGTTGGGCACAGTGCCCGGCACTTGCTTTAGGGCTTTAAAGCAACCCAAAAGCATTGACTAACAGAGCTACTGAGCACCAAGAATCCACACCAGGTCACATAGTTCTCAAGGCCTGACGCAGAAGCAAACAGGGTATAGGGAAAGCAAACAATCTCATGGAGCCCTGAGAAATAAGGTGGGAGACTGGGTACTTCTGCAATGGTTGCAGTGAAGTCTTCCTCCAGTGTGCTTTCTGGGTAATGAAAATGGGTCCACACAGGTTCTCTGGTGGTCTGTGATGGCTGGTTTCTGTTGTCTTCTTTTAGGGACTGCAACTGAGAAATGCCAATCTTTTCATCTTTGTGATTCCCTTCCTCCAAAGGGCCCTGTCCCTTCACACACCTTCCACTGTGTAAAGTTTCTGAACTACATTTTCCACTGTTCTCAGGATTTCAGAATCTAAAAGCTGGTGAATTATATATGGAGAGAGAGTTTATATGCTATCACATGTCATTTGACAAGTTCCCTCTACCCATTGGTCTGAACTGGAACTCTTCTTCCGGTCACTTCAGGATACTTTCTTTCTAGGCTCTCTGGCTTTCGAGTTCAGGCGAGGCTGCCCTCCCAGGAAATTCCTGACATCCTGTGCTGTCTGGTCTCCAACTCTGGGCCACCTCTCCTGAGTTTCCCACGCATCCCAACTCCAGTCTGTCCTCTGAAGCAACTCACCTCCAGGCCTGCTTTCCCATCATTCCACCTGTCATTGGTACCTTCGCTCCCCATCCTCGCCTCCACCTTCACACGTTATTATATCCCTGACAAGAATTCCTGGCCTATCTTTCTACCCATTACACTACTACAAGACTGGAAGTATTCATAGGCACAATAACAGTCTCAGATGGTGGCAAATACACACACACACACACACACACACACACACACACATTTATTTTAGATGAAAAAGTAAGTTTCCTTTTAGGTAAACTCACAATAAATATTAAAAGTCCAGGTCAGGCTGTTTTGTTTATTCCAGTGATTATGGACCTCACTGTAGCCAAACCTCAAACTTCAGATACATGACCACGCTGAGTTCTCTGGAAATCCTGTTCTGGACCAGGATGGACTCTTAGGGACAAAATGCTGGGGGTGGGGGTGGGGGCAGGAATCAACCAAGAATCAAAATTCTCTGGTGGCTGTTGGAACTGGTTTGGCCTCTCAGAGAATTTTTAATGGCCAGTATGAAAAGAATCAAGTTTTCTCAGGGTCAAATCTGTTTAAAAAACGGTACAAGGAGCAGATCTTTTGGAATTCGGATTGAACTTACATCTGGCTGTTAAACTAAATATAAACCCACAGTATCAACTGACATAGAAGAGGAGTTAACCTAATTGAAATTAGGAATGACGTTTATTAACTTTAAAATCTATTTAAGTAATTCAAATATAATTTTTAAATGTAGTTCAAGGATACTTACTCCTAAGTTGTTAAAAAGTTCATACATTCAATTCTTCACTATCTTCGGGAAATCTAATCCTGGATTCATTTTCGTAATTCATTTTTGGAAGCCAGGAGTAAGGGTAGTTTTCTTTAAACAATCTCATTATCTAAAAGAGACAACTCTTAGAATTTTTCCCCTGACATAATACTTGATCTAAATTAAGCAGCTCATGAGATACTCAACACTTCAGAGAAGTAAGTAGAAGAGTAAGGATAAGTTGCAAGGTCCAACATAGTTTAGAAGACCGTTCTCCTAATATTTCACCATGCTGGAAACAGGAAATACAGTTGTCTCATGGAGCTTTCTGCTTCATTTCCTTTTGGCCCTTCTGTACTGAAGTTCAAATAAAGTTGTATCTTTATTCGAGTATGTAGATTTTTATCCAAAGCAAAACTTCACGTAATAACCTCTATGACTGAAATATATTTCTAAGAATCAAGAATTATCATCTTCTGTATTTCAAAGTCCAGTTTTTGGATTATGTTGATTGTTACAGAAACCAACTAAACATGACCTTGGCAATCATGGCATACAACTAGAAGCACTTTCCAAAACAACACTCTTGAACAGAGGATACTTTCATCCAGTAATCACACTCTTCACTGACAATGTCTTTCATGTACATTGTAAAAATAGAAAATGATTCTACTTGAGACAAAAAGGCATATTCTTCACGTGTACTCAAAACTCTGAAAAGCACAGCTATTTCAGACCTAAGAACACTGGCATTTAAAACTGGCAAAACATAACAGCATTTGCTTAGAATCAATTCTTAGTTTATCATTTTCTCTCACTCACAGATACTTCACATATGTAAATTTATGTACACATATATGTTTGAATGTAACGTGAATCCTAAAATTCATCAACAGTCAGACAAACGAAATATTAAGTCTTCCAAGTAAAAGTCTCTTCTCACCAGAAAATGGTAGAACACCTAGGGTTTAACAGATATTCTGCGCTAATGGGCAAATGGCCTGTCACACAATACTTGTAAATCAGACTGGATCAGGATTCATTCGACAAAGAGTAGAAAGGGGTACAGAAGATAGATTATGGAATTTTAAATTTCTGATAAGGAAAAAATGAGAACTAATTTAACTCTGTATTCTCTGGTACCTTGTAAAGGATTGTGAACAATATATGTCACCTGTTACTATGCAATTATCACATAATCATATAATTACATAGTAATATTTTTATGAAAGAAACCACTGTGAAGTAGCAGTAGGTGAATGAGAAAGGAAAAACAAACACTTCAGTGGACAACATTTGCACTCAGAAGGACAACAGGATGGGAATCTTGCTGCTAAGACAGCAAAACCTGTGCGTGTTAACTGAACGGGCTCCCATGGATTCAGTCACGGCATCAGAAGGAAAAAACCCAAAAACATATGGATACAAGAAAGGCTTATTTGAGTGTTCGTCACAGAACTTCTCATAAATTTATCCAGGAGTTAAAAGTATCCACGTATGCATTCATAGTACATGCAACACCATGAATGTCACGTATAGATCATATAACACACAGACATGTCATATAGCAAACAGCGCCACTCATTTCCACACACACACATACTGATATATTTATCTGCTTCTTCTATCTCTATACTTCTCTATCTCCTTGGTTAAAATATCCAAGTTTTTCTGGGCTCCTGGGTGGCTCAGTTGGTTGAACATCTGCCTTTGGCTCAGGTCATGATCTCAGGGTCCTAGGATGGAACCCCCCACCTTGGGCTCCCTGCTTAGCAGGGAGCCTGCTTCTTCCTCTCCCTCTGTCCCTCCCCGTGCTCATGCTTCTCCTTCCCCCTGCCTCAAATAAATAAATAAAATCTAAAAAAAGAAAAAAATCCAAGTTTTCCTAGGGACTGAGCTTACATAGGTCTCACAGTCAAGTGACCTAAAGACTAAGACTACCTAAATCAATGAGGCCAACTTTGTGTACAATGAAAGAAGGATTCTGCAACACAGAGGAACACCCTTTTCAGCAGCCACAAGTCTGCAAGACTGTAAAGTAAGCCAGCTGCAGCATATCCAAACTAGTCAGACAGGAGGCCTCAAACTGTTCTGGTCGTGGCACAAAAAGCATGGGTCTCGCAATGAGAAATGCAGTCTTTACTCTAAGAGGAGTCATGACGGCAGTGTTTCTACTGAAATACAACGCTATATACAAGTTGCTCTGCTCCTGGAAGTTGGCCACGAGATCTCTGATAATTAATATAAAACATGTGGATCAAGAGAGGCCTTTCTCACATGGGGAAGAAACAAAACACAAGCTCACTATAATTTGGGCTTCAGTCTGCTTAGCTGTTCTGCTTCCCTAGGACACCTCTGTGAGGAGATGTAAAGTCATACAGATGTAAAGTCCTACAAGGTTATTTGGGGTTCAGAACCAAAGGTCTTAATGAGCAAGGCAGGTTTCATAACTCTCTTAGCAGATGGCTGGAGAGTTCCTAGAAACTGATGTAACTGTAAAATTAGAAACCAAATAATTTATACTGTTTTCTTATGTCAGGATCATCATCCTAGGCCCACAGATTTATTTTGATGTCTTTGGAAAAAATGCAGTTATGATGGTTCCTTCATGTTCTGCCTCCCCTGCCCCCAGCAGTGGTTGAATGATTCTCCACGAACTATCTGTATTCACAGTAGTGAATTCTGAGTTCACTGCCTAGAAATACGGGCACTTTTATGAGGCATGATGAATTTTTTATTTAGCACAGCAGTAATGAATTAAATAGGACCCCAAAGGACTCAAAGAGTTCATGCCTCTCCCTGAGTGCCCACATTATATAATCACGTAGCATAAGAATATCTCCACTGCTTAAGGCCAATAACCTCATCATCCACCAAGGGGGTTTACAATCTCATTAAATTAATTACTTCTTGTAAAATAAGCCCTCTGATACTGCAGAATAGTCCTGTATAAGCTATCAAGTAAAGATTCTTACCGAAAAGAGATACTATGTGTAAATTATACAGCACATTCTGGGCCCTCCATAAATGTTAGTTCTCTTCTTCTTTCGTTTAATTACCAACAAAATCTTTAATAACGATGTGTACTCAAAAACAATTTCAGTGGACGAGATAATGTGGACGAGATAATGTGACATTTCAAAAGTGGCCTGGCATCCCTCTTCCCCACAAAACTGATGAAACCCCCCTCCAAATTCCTCACACGACCATGCTGCAATCTCTATATTATTTTCCATCATTTCATTTTCCCGTAAGTAATCTCCATGAAACAGAGACATTAATCAACACATAAATTCTATGCTTTACTCAGATGGATAGTCTAATGACAACTAAAACCATGATAAAATTTGAGGTAATTTCTGTATCACTGCTTTCAAAATGAAAGAAAAGTGGAAAGAGATGGAATAAGTAAACGAAGCACTAAATGTCCCTGGGGACAGAGAGGCAGCAGATGTTGTTGGGATCTATAAATGAAAAGGAAGAGCTTATTAGCAGCTACCAAAGAGTGTAGTTGAGTAGATATTTTAAAATAGCAGCTCTCAGGACTAGGGTCCACCTCTCAGCACTAGGAGGTTTAATGATAATGGACAGCTGAAGCATGACAAGATCCAGGAATCACAGTAGCTCAAAAATAAGATAAAGGCATCAAATGACCTCTAGGCAGTGCTATTTCAAGGTATGATCCAAAACCCAGCACTACTCAAAGTTGGTAGGTCGATGGACTATTACCGGTCTACACATGAGAACAGGCTTCCGTAAGTTTTCATAGCAATGTGGTCATTTATTTTGTCTGTTTAAACTAAAAACAATTAGAGGTTGCTTCTTCTATGTCTTCTTTTATTTCATTTTTCTGATATCAATCAGGTACAGATCTGGGGAGGGGAGACTGATGTTTCATGGTGGAAGGTCTGAGAAGCACTGCTCTAGAAGGCTATGGTACCCCCCTCCAGCTTCCCACCTGAAGTAGCACCTAGCCTTGTGTACAGCAAACAGAATGACCCTACCAGAGGGAAAAAGCAAAGGCCAAGACGCAGCTGTCCGTTCTTATGACAGAGGGCAAAGGGATCCTAGGAGGGACGAAATCTGGGGAGAAGAGGGAGAAAAGGATTCCAAGTGGTGAGTGGTCTGTTGAAACCCAAAGGACAAGTTATTACGTAACGAAATATCAAGAGAAGAGAAAACTACAGAAAAAAAGAATGAACTCCATCCCACCAGATTTCTACCAGAGGAATGAGGTGTTTTTGCTTTTCTCAGAAAAGAATGAACAGCAACCCCTCTGAAATAGTACCAGCAACCTCCACTTAGCTTTTCAATAAGGAAGACACGTGAGCCCACCAGGAGATGGAATCTCAGTACGGGAGGGAGCAGTGTGGTTTACAACCCTCTGAGAAGGAGGGGGTCACGCACTGACATGGCTAATTAGTGGATGTGTTGTCTTCTTGGAATGTATGTTCCAGAGTAGATGAAGACTTGGCCAACACCAATCAAGCCAGTGACCACAACCCACTTCTGATGACTCAGGAACAAAGCGATACAATCAGATTCTCAAAAAACGTATCTTCAGTCATGAAGAAGAAGGAGCAAAAACCTAAAAAAATTAATAGCCATAGGAATATTTTCATCTCTTCCTCCCTCATGCTTAAATAAAAAGAAAGATGTGCTGTGAATAGGCTTGAAGATACAGTCAAAAGGACTGGGGTAAGGAGAAGGTGGCATGAGATATACCAATATAAATGCCTCCTGTCAAGGGATATGGTTTTTAACTTTCCTTGCTACCATTTCCATTGGTCAACTTGGTAGCGAACGAGAAGCTGTACTACTTCTAAGAATTCAATTGTTTCATAAGAAAGAACTGGTTAGTGACAGAAGAGAGGCAAAAACTTTGCCCCAAGACACCAGTGTCCTCTTAAAGTGTCTACTATAAAGACAGAGTTCTGACAACCTAAAGATCTCACAAATTTCTGAACAAATAGAGGTTAAGAGCCCATCCCCAGAGATCAGATGAATGATCTAAAAAGGGACGGGAAACTAAATAATGAAATACCGCCTAAATATAATAGAGAGCAAAACTTCTAATGAAAAGTAGCACGGGCTGCAATTATTGAAAAGGAGAAAAGCATGAGAGTGAGGTGTTCCAGAAGTAAGGTAGGGACTAGTTCACACAGAACCTTATGTAACAAGCACAATGGACTTGACATTTATTTTAGTGCAACCGAAACCATTAAAATGTTTATATAAAAAAATATCTTGAGACAAATGAAAACAGAAAAACAATATATCAAAACTTAGGAGATGCAACTTTTAGGAGGAAAGTTTATAGTCACAAATGTATACATCAAGAATAAAGAAAGATCTCAAATAAACCTAATATTATACCTCAAGGAACCAGAGAAAGAAGAACAAACTAAGCTCAAAGTTAGGGGAAGGAAGGAAATAATACTGATTAGAGCAGAATTAAATGAAACATAGAACTGTAAAATGACAGAAAACATTAATAAAACTAAGAGATGGTTCTTTGAAAAGATAAACCAAATTCACAAACCTTTAACCAAGAAATAAGAGAGGTCTCAAATAAATAAAATTATAAATGAAAGAGGAGACATTCAACAAATGCCATATAAATACAAAGAACTTTAAGAGGCTAGTATGAACAATTACATGCCAACAAACTGGACAACCTATAAGAAATGGATAAGTCCCTAGAAACACACAAACTACCAAGACTGAATCATAAAAAATAGAAAATGCAACAGACCAATAACGAGTAAGCTTGAATCAATAATCAAAAACCTCCCCAAATCAGATGGTTTCACTGTTGAATTCTACCAAACATTTAGAGGAGAATTAACACCAATCTCTCTCACTCTTCCAAAACACCGAAGAAGAGGTAACAATTCCAAACTCATTTCACAAAGCCAAACTTACCCTGATACCAAAGCCAGATTAGGACACTACACGAAAACTACAGATCAATATCCCCGATGAACACGGATGCAAAAATTCTCCATAAAATACTACCAACCTGAATTCAATGGCTTATTAAGAGCATCACACACGGGGGCGCCTGGGTGGCTCAGTTAGTTGAGCATCCAACTCTTGATTTTAGTTTAGGTGATGATCTCAGGGTCCTGGGATCAAGCCCTGCGTTGGACTCCATGCTCAGTGGGAAGTCTGCTTCAGGATTCTCTCCCTCTCCTTCTGCCCCACCCCTGTTCACGCAAACCCGCTCGCTCTCTCTCTCAAAATAAATAAATCTTAAAAAACAAAAAAAAAAAGATCACACTCCATGATCAAGTGATATCATCCCTAAGATGCAAGGATGGTTTAACATATGCAAATCAATAGATGTGACACATCACATTAAGAGAATAAAAGATAAAAATCATATGAGCATCTCAATAGATGCAAAAAGGCATTTGATGAAATTCAATATCCTTTCCTGATAAAAACTCTTAACTAATTGGGTACAGAAGGAACATACCTCAACATAGAAAAGGCCATGAATGACAAGCCCACAGCTAACATCATACTCGATGGTGAAAGGTTGAGAGCTTTTCCTCTAAGATGAGGAACGGGAGAAAATTGCCCGCTCTCACCACTCCTATTTGACATAGCAGTAGAAGTCCTAGCCAGAGCAATTATGCAAGGAAAAGAAATAAAAGATACAGAATCAGAAAGAAGTAAAACTGTCTCTGTTTGTAGAGGGATCTTATACATAGAAAACTCTGAAGATGCCACCCAAAAGAACTGTTAGAACTAATAAACTTATTCAATGAAGTTGCAGGAGAAAAGATAAACATACAAAAATCGGTTGTGTTTCTTTATACTGACAACAAAGTATCTGAAAAAGAAATAAAACAATCCTATTCACAAGAGCATCAAAAACAATAAAATACTTAAGAATAAATTTAACCAAGGAGGCAAAAGATCTCTCTACTGAAAACATAAGACACTCATGAAAGAAAATTAAAGACGACACAAATAAATGGAAAAATATCCTGTGTTCACAGATTGGAAGAATTAATAGTATTAAAACGTCCACACTACCCAAAGAAATCTACAGATTCAATGTAATCCCTATCAAAATTCCAATGGCATTTCTCACAGAAAACGAAGAAAAAGTCCTAAAATTCATATGGACCTACAAAGAGACCACAAATAGCCAAAGCAATCTTCAGAAAGAAGAATAAACCTGGAAGCACTATAAATCCTGATTTCAAAACACTACAAAGCTATGGTACTTGCATAAAAACAGACACATAGGGCAAAGAAACAGAATAGAGGAGCCCAGAAATAAAACCATGCATTTCCAGTCAACTAATATTTAACAAGGGAGCCAACAATACTCAATGGGGAAAACACAGTCTTTTCAATAAATGGTGTTGCCAAAACCGGGTACTCACTACTCACATGCAAAAGAATAAAACTGAACCCTATCTTATACCACTCACAAAAAGTAACTCAAAATGGATTAAAGACTTAACTCTAAGACCTGAAGCCATAAAAATCCCAAAAGAAAGCACAAGGCAAAAGCTCTTTGATATTGGTCTTAGCAATGATTTCTTAGCTATGACATGTGAAGTGCGAACAGCCAAAAGCAAAAATAAACGAGAGGGACTGCATCAAACTGAAAAGCTTCTGTAGAGCCCAAGAAACAATCAATAAATGAAAAGGCAACCTACAAAATGCAGGAAATATTTGACAAGTCATGTATCTGATAAACAGTTAATATCTAAAACAACTCAATGGCAGTAAATAATTATAATAATCTGATATAAAAATAGGAAAAGGACGTGAATAGGTATTTTTCCAAATAAGACATTCAAACTGCTAACAGGTACCTGAGGCTGTGCTCCACATCACCAATCATCAGGGAAATGCAATTCAAAATAACCCAGAGCGATCACCACATACTTGTTAGAATGGGTATTATCAAGAAAAGCAAGAGACAGCAAGTGCCGGAGAAAATGTGGTGAAAAGGAAAGCCTTGGGCACTGCTGGTGGGATGTAAATTGGTACAACTACTACAGAGAACAGTACACAGAGGCTCCTCAAAACTTCCAGTGATGGGATTAGTGTCCTTATCTCGCTCTCACTCATTCTCTCTCTCTCTCTCTCTCTGGCTCTATCTCTACCATGTGAGGACAAAGATAGAAGGTTTTCACCAGGAACCAAATCAGCAGGCACCTTGATCTTGCACTTCCCGGCCTCCAGGACTATGAGAAATAAATACGTTGTTTAAGCCACCCGGTCTATGGTATTTTGTCAAATCAGGCTGAATTGGCTAAAAGAAGTGGGGACTCTAGAACTTTATATATACTACCAGTGTTGAATTCCAGCTCTGCCACTTTCTCACTGGGAAGTTTGGACATGTTGGTTAACCTTCTGTGGCTCAATTTCCCCGTGATAAAAATTGGGGTAAGAAGAATAGCTACCCATGTAATATGCTAAAGCACGATGCCCAGCACAACGTGTACTTATGTAGGGTAGCTACTGTTATTACCCAATGGCATGGCAGTGGTTCCCTCATGGGAGGGAACAGAATCAGAATTTGTCAGTTTCACAAGAGGCTATAAAAATGGTCTAAATTTTATAAAAATAAACAAGATTCTACATTTAAGCTTACAATACTTCGTTCGACAATACTAGATTGAGCATATCTGACCTAACAGAGGCGGACGTACAAAAAACCTACAATATCTTGCTTGATGAAAAGACTGGTATGATTCCATACATGTGTTATATTAACAAAAGCCTGGTATCCATATTAGGAGGGGGAATAGTTCCACCATAACCAAGACCAAACTGGAAGTATTTATTGCGTCTGTCTCTCTTCTTGGGATGTAATTTTGTGAAGCATATAGAAAAATGGGATCATTCCAGACTAATAGGACCATGATAGTGAGGGATTTGAGAATGAGATCTAATCTTCCTAGTATATGCTCTTAAAAGCACCCTGTATTTTTCCTTCACTACACTTTACATTCTGTATATGGACTATATGTATACAGGCATACATACAATATATGTGCTTATGCAGTACACGTACTATGTACATTATATAAAACACAGAGATTGTCTATCTCCTCCACTAGTTTACAAATTCAATAAGGACAAGGATGGTACCTGGCTCACCAGTGTATCACAAGTACTTAGTATAGTACCTTTCACCTTATTTGTATTCCTAATTTGTACTCAAAAGTTATTTCCTGGGGGCTCATAGGTGGCTCAGCCGGTAGAGTGGCTGACTTGGCTTTGGCTCAGGTTATGGTTTTGGCATCCTGGGACTGGGCCCCCTGTCAAGAAGTCTGCTTGAGGATTCTCTCCCTCTGCCCCTCCCTATCCCTCTAAAATTAATAAATAAATCTTAAAACAAAAATTATTTCCTGGATGAATGAGTAAATGAATGTGCATCACACGGGGAATTTTTGAAGACAAGGGATGTTTATTTAGCCCTAGGAAGATACCATGGATGACTTCAAATAACTGAGTGACTGCCCCGTAGAAAAGAAAGTACACTAACTGGATAAGGTTCCAGACGGCAGAGGTAAGACCACTAGGCAGAGGCAGAATCCAACTCTAGGTAAGAAAGAACTTACGTTAGCTGAACCTGTATGGCAAATGTAGCAGTCTGCTTTCCAAAGCAGTGAGCCCTCCATCACAAAAGCAGGGAGTCTGGCTGTTCTATGGGAAGGACCCTACAGCAGGAAGTGTACAACTACAATCCCTTCCAATGATATAAGACTATGCTTTCTTTCCGTTCTTACTTTTCGTTCTTTTTTTTTTTTTCTAAAGATTTTATTTATTTATTTATTTGAAAGCGAGCAAGTGAGGACAGACAGGGGGAGGGGCAGCGGGAGAGGCACAAGCAGACTCCCCACTGAGGAGGGAGCTGATGCTGGGCTCAATCCCAGGACTCCAGGATCATGACCTGAGCCAAAGGCAGACACTTAACCAACTGAGCCACCCAGGCGTCCCTGTTACTTTCCGTTCTTACATGCCAGTCAATAAGACTTTAAAGGCATAAGTTTTAAGAGGGGCTTATGAACAAAATATTCATTTCAGTCAGTTGACTGAAATACCCATGGGCAATTTTCTTCTCTTAATAATCAAAGGCTCAAAGTATGCTAATCCGATCACTTAATAGCCAAGCAAAGTAGAAATGTTTAAATCCCTTTTTGGCAAACTAGTAGAATCATCGGAGGCTTGCGTATAAAACAAGAACATTTTATAGATAAAATGGCTGCGAAAATACCATCTCCCTCATTCTCCTCCTCCTTCAGGGACGTATTAGTTCCATCAAAGAAACTCACTGACAACAGTGGTTCTGACCTGCCCAAGTTTGGACTCAGAGAGCACAGCTCTTCTAAATTTTTTCCAGGTTAGCTGGGCACCATGTGTAAAATCACTTTTTCACTCAAAAGCATCATCAATCATATGAATTGTTTTTATTAAAAGTACAAGAAAAAAAGCATAATCTCTCTATTCAAGAGTCTGTTTTATGGGGAGGTTGCCAGCCCATCTAAAAATATATAGAAAAATCTCAATTCCTTAAGCTTCAAAGACTTTGGAGTGAAATTAAGCATTTTTCTAGTATATCCCCTCCTCACTCTTTACCAGGGGTAAGATGTGCCTGTGGCCTCTCAAAGCCCAAACAATTCATCATTCGTCAAAGAAATGGTAAGACCTCACAGGTCTGGGGCCTTGGAGGAAAAGTAAAAGACCCTGAAGTAGATCCGGAATCTGGACAAACTCCCACATTGGTTGAAATCCCTTTGACAGGTACCCGTTTCTTCCTGTGAGAGATCTAAGTCCTTCCCAGAGAACATTCCAGGATCCTCATCAGCAGCCTCCCGCAAAGGAGCCATCACAGTGGCCCTGTGCAGCTTCATGCTAATGAGGCCCCACCTGCCCCCTGCTCGATCATCATCTGTGTGGCATCTACCTTCGACAGAGGAGAAAGGAAGGTTGCCCAGGGCTGGCCTTACCTGTTTTTCCTGCTCCGCTTTCCCCAGTAATGAGAATACATTGGTCTTTATCTTGATCTCTTAGGGATCTGTAAGCTTCATCTGACAGGGCAAATCTGCAGGGGATAATGGGAGAAAAGTCCTTAAAATTCAGCTCATTATCATGTTTATCAGATGTAACCACAAGCTCTTCAAAGGACACTGATATGCTTTAGATAGGAAGCTCAGACATCGGATTTTATTTCCTTCAAATTCTTAAAGGAAATAAATAAACCCATCCATCCTTGTGGCCCAGGCTACCTTTTCCTTCGCATTCCCTAGTAAACAAAATGGTACCAATTCACTGCACTGCGAAGACTTGCTTTATTTAACCCACACGCAATACTTCAGGTTCATTTTATTAAAATCTGGGCAATTCAGAGAAAAAAGGAGAAAATGTCACATCACATGTTCAAAACTGGATGACGCAGAGGTTTGCAGAACAATACACCGGTTTCAAAACAATGAGAAAAAATTTTTCTCGAACATTAGAAAAACGCTATCAAATACCAAATACTTGGTATTAGCATCATTAAGCTGAAGACAGAACTACTGCCTTCACAGACACCTAAGTGAGGCTAACCACCCACCAGCGGCCAGAGGTATCACACATCTGCCACGGGTCCTGTCCAGTCCCAGGCCCTGGAGCTCCTCACTGGGCCCTGTGATGACAAAGGGCCCCCTATCCAGACCAAGTCAGTCCTCAGGTTGATCTTCCCTGCCTCGAAATTACAGACGAGGTAAAATGTGCCCCCTCTAGCTACTGAAAAATAATTTTGACAATATGGTACTGTGTTTAAAATAGGTAAAGTCTCTCTTCTAATTCATTTATCAATGAGTACTTACCACGCGTCTACCTTGTGTAAAGAATATGCTGGGAATGTAAAGATAAGTTAGACTCAGCCCTGTTTCAGGAATTCTCAGTCAAAAGCAAGGGAGAGAGATAGAAATAGAAAACAGCAACCCTACAAGTTAAAAGCAATGAGAAAGATATGTGCAAACATTGCAGAACAAGACAGAGGCCTCAGGGGTTGGGGAATGGAGCTGCACAATCTTCAGGGGTAGAAAAACCAGTCCTAAAGAATACAGCAGCAAGACTAAGGGCTTTTAGGCAACAAAGCAAAAGAGAAAATAACCTAGAGTATGGGGGGGGGGGGTTAGGGGGGTCTACGAGCAGTTCCTTGCTGCTGGAAGGCAAGGCATAAGGAAGGAACAGATGAGCGATAAACCAGAGAGAGAGATGGGCAGACTCCAAATGAGAACAGAGATGATAAGGGAGCCGCACTCCAGGACTGTAAGCAGGACAGTGGCAGGATCAGGTAAGAATTAGATAGTAATCAGAGCTAAAAACAGCAACATTTAGAGCACTGTCCCCAAGCCCTTCCTATTTAATCATGTTAAATCTCACAACAAAACTACTAAGAATAAATTATTATTAATCCCATTTCCAGAGATGAAACTGTGGCACAGAAGACATAACGTGCCACGGTCCCACGGCCAGTGGGACACACTGGAGCCAGAACTGAGCCCTGCCTCTGACCACCGCCATACAGCGTGTCTGCATTTGGGACAGAGCCACAAGAGCGGACGTGACACCCGTCTGGAGACAGGGAGGCCAGGGAAGGGCCGGGCTCCAGGGAGAGTGCAGATGTGGCTAACCAGACCACAGACAGCCTTTCAATCCATGACTGGCTTTTCTTGAGAAAGAGTGTAGCACCATTAATACTGACAGTTTACTGAGCGCCTTCGCTGTGCCGGGATGGGGTGCTCGCATATTCAAAATCAGATTTGATCCTCAAAACAGATCTATGAAGTAAAAGTTAGCCTCCTTAAAGAAAACTGACCCAACTCAGACTAAGACATGACGTGACATGTCTGTGATCCCTTTCCCAGGAAAGTCATAACCTTACCCAGAAATACCGTATACCACATTCTTCCCCTCTTGTCACATCCTCTTAGCACTATCTGTGATGTTATCTTCTGGCTGGACTACTGTGGGACCCTCAGAGAGCCTTATTCTGTAACCATGATTTCGATGAATCCAATGCCTTGCCCATAATAAGTATACTCTAAATGCATTTGCTGAATCAATGTCTGAATGAGAAAAAAGAAAGAAAGAAGAATGGAAATATCTGGCACAAGGGACTTTTTTGACTAGCAGGTGCCTTTAGCCTGTTTCTGTGACCAGTGCATGGTGATCTCCTTCTGCCCAGCAAGGTCTTACTCTCCCCTCAAATCCCTCGCAGCCATTCCCTATCTAACCAGCACCTTGCTCGCCCCCCAAGACCACTCAGCATCCCTCTTTCGTGTTCTCTGATGCCTCCAGGTATCACTGCATACCAGGGAAAGTGAAAAACACAGTGATGGTGGGAGCGGAAGATGCCCTGGGTAGGATTCTCTAGACCTCAGATCCACAACTCACCACCTACCTGACCTTGAGCAAGTCCCTTGCCCTGGCCGAACGGCAGATTCTTCATGTACAAATTGGAGAATGGAGCCACATGTGTTAGCTTAGAAGGCTATATAAAAGCTCTTTAAGTGTTGTAAAGCCCGAAATAAACATGTGAAATCTTTCTGTGTTACAATCTGTTATGTACACATCTTCTTATCTGTTACCGAACATAAGCCCCTCCAGGGCACAGCCTTTCTATCTAATTAATCTCTGTGCCGTCCTGCACAGTTATAAACACAAGACCCCGTCAATACCAAAATATGAAAGAATGAATGAGTGAATTCTCTCCAAGTATTGACAAAGTCACTACTGCAGTGAGCCCCATAGAATGGTAATCAGGAAATTCATTTCTTCTCATGACCTTCCTGCAGGAAGGAAAAGCAGTGCTTCGATTTCTTACCAGCCTCACTCCCCTCCCGTTCCTCTCACCTCCACGCAACAGTGCAGAGATGCCCCTATCATCATCCTCATTGGCAAGAAATGCAGGAAAACACATCATGGCAAAAACAAGCGAACTTTTCCAAATCCATATTCACTGACTCATGGGTTAGCATACACCTCTTCTATGCTCCTAAGACTGCAAGTTAGTTTCATGTATTACACCCTTCATACATCCCAAATGATGCAAAATTACTTCTCACATGAATAACGACAGAGGATTGTGTGTGTGTGTGTGTGTGTGTGTGTGTATACCACACACACACACACACACACACACACGCACAGGCTTTAGGAGATCACCAAGGGACCCTGCCATGGTTTTATTTCACATCAAAACACTTAAGTTAAACACTTTGTCTTTTTTCTTGTCTCCAAGACAGAAATATTTAACTGCCATTCCCCCAAACTGGGCTTGATTCATCTAACTATATTTTTATATAACATAAAGGCTAAACAGGATAGCTATTCTTTCAAGATTCTAGACAGCCACTGAGGTCAAAGTGCCCTGAAAATTCACCACCTGAGGCACACAAGCACGGGAGAAGCTGGCTTGGACTACTGACACACCGTCCACAGCACAGTACACCCGCGGTCACACACTTCTTCGTACAAACTCAGGCGTGACTTGACATAGTTAAAACAATGACCGAGGGACAGGCCACGAAGGACACAAGCCCTGCGCCCGGTCTTGTTCTTTTTCTCTCTGGCACCATCAGCACGTACCCAGCACCAAGGCCAACATTTATAACTGTAAACTGAAACCACATGCCAGTCCTCCAAACCACTCTGTAATTAAGGAACCTAAATAAATCTTTAGAGAAGTTTTTACTTAAAAACACTTGCGAGCCATATGCTTCGTATTATTTTGTGAGCATGTCAGCATTGTTGTTCACCACACGCAGAAATGAACGGTTTATCCTAATGCGATGACGACAGCGTCAGGGGCAAGCACGGGTTTTATGCCCCACCACATCAAGGGCGCGGTTTCATCCACTTCTTCTGTCCTCTAGTTGAGCTCTAAGAATAGAGACTGACACTTGAAAGCCAGCCTCCCCTTCATTTCCAGGTCAGCTACACGGCTGCTGTGTTCGTGGAGAGCCAAACCTTCCCCAACACCAAGGATGCTCACTGCACATTCCCAAACGGCTCTATCTATCGCTTTTCGGTTTTAGGAGTCTGATTTGGGGCTCATCTGTTATTTCCCGTCAGGGTGGGATATTGGGTCGCATGTCCAAAGTTATCTAGCCCGATTTACATTCCTCCCCCATCATCTTTCTGTTCAGAATGTTAATCTCCACAGCAGTTCTGCTTTCATGGTCATCAAAGGTGACGGCAGGGTTTCTTTTCCCAAAACTCCATGCTCTCCACCCTGCAGTCACCTTTCTAAGTTTATTTCATCTACAATGCAAAGCAGGAAAGATGTCACAGCAAATACATCACCGCCACCACCTAAAGCTTATGTGCTTCCCAGCAGACCTCTAGTTTTCACTCTCTCTGGATCTCCCATAATGAGATGCTTGAGATCTTTCCCTAATGCAGGCTAATCCATTTTGTTAGTTTGTCATCTCCCGTGAGCCAAAGTTTAACAGAACAAAATCTGTCTCAGGAAACTTTCCTGAATTTAGGTAACTGTTTCTACCAATTTGTTTCATGTTGTTTTCATCAAAAGCTCTCAAAATGGAACTGCCTTTTTCATTCAATCCTGAATTCTAGGATATTTTTGAATCACACCAGGGAAATTCGGCTTCTGACTTTAATTCTCTTAGGATAGCCAGTATCAAAATTCTCATCTCCAATTGATACCTACAAATCTCCGCTATTTCTTTTCTTTCTAGGTCTGGGTCAGCCCTAAAAACCAGGTTTTTCTAAAATTACGTAACACGCACACACACACAAATGCGTTTTTTTTTTTAAATTCCTCATCTCCAAGTGTTCCACCAATTTTTAATTTCATTTGAACCTCATTAAGGGCTAAGATAGTCCACAAGAAGGATGGGGAAGAGAAGGAAAAGGAGAAAGGGAATTATGTGTGGTGTGTTTTGCACGCACACTGTGAGGTTTGTTGATTCGCCTGCTTAGTTTTGAGGAGAGACACAATGTTGGCCTTCCTTGTAAAATACTATTGCAAGTATCTGTACATCAAACATTGCCTCATATTCTTAAGTCAGAAAATGTTCACCCACTTGAAAAATATCACCTTGTTAAAGTAGTATTAGGCTCTACCACCAGACATCTGAAGGGAAAACTTCAGGGAAAGTAAGTCTTTGTAGTTTTATTATAAGGAACTGCAACTTTTTATCCTGAAAGCTTTATTGCATTCTTGTCCGATGCCAGCATAAACATGGTAAATTAACACATTTTCACAATACATTTATCCCCTCATAGCCACGTTACTGGTAAACATTTCTCATAGTCCAAGCCTCAGAACAACAGAAGACAGAGAACAAAAATAAGCCTCTTCTCAAAATAAACATTGAAGGGTAAGACGTACACTATGAAGAAAAAGGAAATAGGAAAACAGACATAAAGAACAGGAATGGGGGAGGGATGGCAAACGGACCTACATGGCTGCAAGATTCCTTTATGTTACAATAAAGTGGGACAATATTAACTCAATAATAGTCCTGAAAAGTATATTACAATACCTGGAACAACAACTAAAATAATAACACAAGAGCTACAAAATTACTAAAAAATTAAAATGGAATTCTAAAAAAAAAAAAAAATCAAATAATCCAAAAATAAAAGGCCAGAAAAGAAGAATAAACACAGAGGGGACAAACAGAAAATAAATTAAAAAATGGTAGACCTAAATTCAACCACACTGATAACTACATTAAATGTGAATGGACAAAAATACTCTAATTAAAAGGCAGAGGATGTTAGAATGGATATAAGAACAAAATCCAACTATATGCTGCCCATAGGAGCCACATTTAAAATATGAAGACATAGACAGGCTAAAAGAAAGTAAGATGAAAAAAGATAAACTAGGCCAAAACGATTGGTTAAAAAAAAGAAATGACGCCGTACTTTTAAAAAATACATTTAAACTGGAAGAGGTCCCTAGTTGCCATATAAGAGGGACACTATGTGATGACATGGCATATGGCAGAGAGCAGGTGAGACTTAATTATCTTAAAACATGAGCTATAATCATTTTTGAATATTTTACCAATGCTTAATTTTCTAAATTCATAGACATTTGTATATCCTAAATATTAAGTAGCCACACTGCTTTCTTTTGGCTACGTGATTGAAAAGGGCTTGTTTCTATTAGCTACAAAACAGAAATAATCTCATCAGGGATGAATCACTTCAAGATGACATCTGTTCTGAAGTGACAAACGTAAAGCATCAAATAATGCTCAAAAGTCAGACTTTAAAATAGGGTATGACAAACAGGCACAAAAAGTTTCTTCTTCCTTTAGAATTACATTGGTTTTTGAAAAATAGACTCCTACACAGTATTTTTGTAAAATTCCATAGATTGCCTGAGTCAACCTCAACATATACCCAGCCTCTCATTATTTCTTAATGGGTCACTCAAAAATATTTTTTAATGTTTAGCAATCAAATGTAACCACTAAGGTGACAAAAAATCACAGTACTGGAATATTCTGTATATATAAAATCGTTCACTTGTGTTATAATATTTTAAGGAACAGCAGAAATCCCTGTGTAGTTGGACAAGAAACTCTTCTTAGAATTTACAAACAAAGCTCTTTATTTCAAATGTTCACATGCTAATTATGGAATATAATCCAAAGCAAACAGCAAAGAGCACTGAAGAGGTAATCTTTCAAGATTCTAGAAATCTTATTTATAATCTTCTTGTGATGAAGCAGCTTTGGGGTATACCCAAATTCTTCTGACCCTATGTGCCTAACCATTATCAAGATTACAATGGAGATCCTCACGTGTACCCCGTCCAGGGCCAGCCAGCTGAGAGTCACTTCTTCTAGAGAGTGCTACCAAGGGGGACTGGGCCAAGGGGTGATACTTTTTCAAAGGTAGATTGCAAAAGCCAGGTACTGGAGACACGCATTAGGAAGAGACAAGAGGTTTAGAGGACTAAATTACGACAGGAAGGAAAAGGACTGGACTCAAGATATGAAAGCAATGAGGAGGAAACATCTGCTTTCAGAGCCTGGAAGCTGCTCTTTGGAATTTAGCACTAATCCCTCGTACTACTCAGGACTTCCTTCTGAAAATGGAGCCCAGAGCATGAGATGCCACAGGGGGAAAGCCCTCCAGTGGCGCAGCATCCTGCTTGGGGTCTGGCAAGCATCCAGAAACTAAGAGGCGAATTCTGCGTCATCAGTGTTTGCTGCTGCAGGGCCTTACCTCACAAATTAATGAAGATGAATGGCTTCCATCATTCAAGATCAAATCAATCCCCTAATAAGCAAAATGGAAGAGTGTGTGGAGGACAGAGAACATCCGCAAGGCCGGGGTTCCCAGGGAGTTCATAGGCACCCATGAGAGAAAAGGCATCGTACTCACTGTGTGCGTTCTGAGGACAATCATTAAGAAAATCTGTCCTCTAGAAGCTTAACATCTAACAGGAAAGACACTGAAGTCTCCCAAAATGGAGGTGGGAGAAGGTAATTAACACATCAGCCATCTCCTAAAAACATTCAGAAAAGGAAAAAATGACTTTTATTGAGAAAGGTATGTCATGGAAAGCTGCAAAATCTGACCCCCACGGCATATGCAAGGACAGAGGCTGGGAGGACGCAGATGGCAAGGAGGAAATTATGTTATTTCCCCCGTGCAGAAATTAACAACACACACCTGATTTGGAAGAAAGAACAAAGAGACAACTGGGCTTTTAATTCAAATTCAGTAAGCCCTTTAAGTATTTTTAGTATCCCTTTTAACAAAAGAATACTAATAATCACCCAACTTTTATCACCCAATTCTCATAAAAATAATTACAGTTATAATCTATTAAAATAGCCTTTCCTGCTCAAGGTAAACACAATTTAAACAAATTCCCAACACAACTGTTTCCAAGTTTTTTTGAAAAATAGATTATTCCAAGTAATTTCATTGTCCGTTTTTATGACTTTATTACAAATCCTAGAAATACTTATCCCAAGAGATGTTACTTCAAAGACCTTCCTCATTACCCTTAGGACTTCATGTTTTATTCATTAGAGTAAACAGAATGATTTCAAATTCTCAAGATGCTGATTTCCCAGATAGATGTTCCTTACTGAGTTAAAGCCTAAAGATGTGCCACTTCCTAGGTCACTCTGCATGTCTTTGTCGAGCCTGGCACAGATATTCGATCTAAGGTACCTCGCATCGAAGTCTGTACAGTGAAGCGAACCTTTCAGGTTTATGACATTTAAATACAGACCCATGTCATTTAACTTGGATAGCCCCTCCGTGCCTGCTATGTACGCAGGACACTATGAAGCTGAGCCCCAGCCTTCCTCCAGAAGCGAGAGACACCGGGATGCTCGTCCACAACAGAAGATGCTGTGCTGGGGACCTTTCTCCGCACCAGGTACTGAAGAAGTGCAGAGAAATCTGGCTGCAGTTATCACAGAAGGCATCGGACGGAGATGGCATTGGAACGGGAACCCCAAGCACACACTGCTTCGGTTTCTTTCTCTTTCTTTCTTTCTTTCTTTCTTTCTTTCTTTCTTTCTTTCTTTCTTTCTTTTTCTCTTTCTTTCTTTCTTTCTTACTGCTTCAGTTTCTTTTTCTTTCTTTCTTTCTTCCTTCCTTCCTTCCTTCCTTCCTTCCTTCCTTCCTTCCTTCCTTCCTTCCTTCCTTCCTTTCTTTCTTTCTTTCTTTCTTTCTTTCTTTCTTTCTTTCTTTCTTTCTTTCTTTCTTTCATAGAGGAGAGGTAGTGGGCAGTAGTGGAAGGTTGTTACCAACTTCTTCCAGCCCTGGTCTGTGCTCCCGGTCTACGGGAGGAGGAGGCTTACAGGGCACCGCGAACGGTGTCTGAAATGGAGCGAGCTACTCGATAAAGGACTGAAAGGCCAGCGGGGTTAAGTCTGAATGTTTACCTTATAGAATCAAAGTCACAAATCAATCCACATTTTGGGAAGCGAGATCTGCCACCGTTTCATGAGTAGATGCAAAATTCAATGAAATCAACAAATTTGAACAAGATGCCTGATAATAAGTAGATACATGTACACACACACACACACACACACACACACACACCACTGTGAATACACAATGAAACATCTGGGTTTGCATACATTATTATGGAGAAAGGGAAGTGAATAGGTAAAAATAATAATTATTGTTATAATAAGACTTCGGTTATTAGCTAAACATACATCATGATACCATGATGAAGGAAACATTTTGGAAATAATTTTAAGAGAATTCAGTAGTCATTTATTCAATAAGAGCATTCTGTGTGTCCGGCAGATGAAGACAATGATATCATCCCTACCCCCACCCACTCAGTGTAGAGAAATCATGCACTATCTAACTAGATAATAATCTAGTCATGTGAGGACAAGTCATTTGGTCTATGCGGCTTACTTAAAAACAACAACAAAACCTTTCCCTGAGGCATGTGGGATACTGGTATCAGGAAAAATTTTTTTTTAATTAAAATTTTGCTTGACTCTTTAATCCAGGAACCCAATACCTTTCAAATCCACCTCTTAGTCTCCTCCCATCACCAGTTTTTTATTGCCTTAGACAAGTTCTTCATTCCTGGCCTGAGCTTCAGTAACTCTTAAAGGGGTCTATATTCTGGCAAGACATTTTCACAAGCCATCTTGATACAATACTGAAAAAATACAATGTCATTTATACACCATGACTCTTTCTCCATTCCTAATCCTGGCCTCAGTACAGCCAGATTTGACTTACTGTTTTATGTGTTTCTGTAACAAAGTTTAGTAAAGCTTGCTTCTGTAAAGAAAAATTTGTGAAAGCTCAAAGCAAGGTTATAGGATTGCTGTCTTCCAAAGCTATGGTTCTGTGGAGTACTCTCACTCTTAAGCATCGCACACTTCTATTGTTCAGGCATCAGAGAGAAGTGTTAGACATGTGTTCGAGAATGTCCCAGGAGTCTGGACTGAACTTAAGTGATCCTAGTGGCCCACAGGCTCCCCTCCCTCCCACACCTCCAGGGTTTTAATATGGGGTTTAAAATCTATTCAAATGAAGTTTGCAAATTCAGGACATAGACAAAATGCAGAAACCTTTCATCTGGATTTCCACAGGAAAACAAATGAGTCCATTATTACACAGCCAAATCCTTGTCTTGATTTTTAAAAAAAAAAAAAACTCAGTGATTGGGGTGCCTGGGTGGCTCAGTTGGTTAAGCATCTGACTCTCGGTTTTGGCTCAGGTCAAGGTCTCAGGGTCCTGACACAGAGTCCCACGTTGGGCTCTGCGCTTGGCAGGGAGTCTGCTTCTTGAGATTCTCTCCATCTGTCCCTCCCTCTCTTGTGCCCTTTCTCTCTTTCTCTCTCTCTCCCTCCTTAAAATAAATAAGGAAATCTTAAAAAAAAAAAAAAAAAAAAAAAAGAGAGAGAGAGACTCAGTGATTGAAGTGGGGGAATCAAAGGACCACAAATCAGATCATGGAGATACAGTAACCCCCTCACCGTACCCCTCCCACCCTACCCTATCCCTCACCCCAAAGAGCAGACTCTGGGTTTGGGATGACTGACAGCCCTCTCTGAGAAGACCCAGGGTGGTGAACAAAGGATGACTACTCCTTACTGGGTGTGTCTTCCAGATGGTTCTCCCTCCCACTCCCTCCCTTACCCCAGTTCTGGTCCCCACCCAAGGGAAAAGACTCTATGATAAGGTAAGGAAGACTCAAGATGCTACTACTGTTTTGCACAGTAGTTACCGTTTTCTACATGTTGTTTGTTTCTTTCAATGTTCAAATGTTTACCTTTTTAAAATGGCTTCAAAGTGGCCACATAAGAATGGGTGAGCCAAAAATACCATATGCCACTCGGGCCGCAGGCTGACTTTCCTGCAACCGTCCTCCTTCTAAAATGTGAATGGGTCACTCCCTCCCTGACAAGTTTCCCTGGCTCCCCAACACCCCCACCCCCGCAGAGCATGGTCGAGCACTTTTCACAGGAAATGATGCAACAGCAACGCTTCTGCTGCAAGAAGATTCAACGCTGATCCAGAGGAAGTGCCCTGCCATTCCCAAAGGGGTCTGATCCAACTCCTTCATCATTCCATCCCACAAAAGCACGGCTCCAAGGTGACCTCAAAGACAGAGCACTCAAACATCTGCTTTCAAGTACTTTAAGCCACGTCACTCTGTCGGCAAGGTGGCCACAAGAAAACGAATGCACTGACACAGGTCACATATTTACTGGAGAGCAAGAACACTCGGATCTGCAAGCAAGCAGGTAGTATTTATTACCAGATGTCTGCAGCGGGAAAAGGTACCTGATAAAGGCAGAGACCAAACTTTGAGAAACTAGAATAAAGTCCTGAGAGCCAGCAACAACCCTCCCACATCAGCTGCGTAGGGGCGAGAGACGCCGATGAGAACCAGTTATGCCTAAGGCACTCTGGATACAAATACTAGGTCCTTGAGAGCTATGCAGAGAGCCAGTGGATGTTTTTATTACAGAATACAAGCTCAAGACAAGCCACTATCTTTAACGCAAAATCTTGAACTTAAAGACTTCCTTCATGTGTCTCTTGACCGGTTCCTGCTTCCCCAGAAAGGTAAAGGTAAGGCAGGTCTTCACACAGAATCCAGTCTCTAGGAGCTTTGTTTCTCACGGGTGTGCTACACGTTAAAAAGCAAGCAAGGCTCTTTCCAGGAGAGGGTCTAGCTCTCTTTCCTGGTTCACCTCCCTGCCGGGTCCCCTCTGCTCCACTGCCGCCACCAAATACCCTCTTCCCTTGGAAGTTCTGGGTGATTCCCCTGGCTCCAGGAGCTCTCTGCCTCTATACCTATAAAATCCCCTTTATACATCTATTAAATCCCTAGCATATGGTGTTTTTATTTTTGGACTTTTTTTTATTACAGTTTCTCTCCCTTGAGAGCAGGAATTATGACTCACCATCTCCATGCCTGACATATAGTATAGGCTCAGAATAAATTTCTGTAATGATCCTAACAGTTTTTTCTCTCAATTCATGCAAGGAATTGACAAAATTAATGTATGGTGTTTTCAAATCTGTGTGTGCTTACCAACTATTTATTAAAAAAAAAACAACTAATAAAGGAGAAATCAAAAGAAATGTTATTCAAGTATGCGTATGTCAGTGCACATTCATATCTTTACAAGAAAGAGTTCCGCAGATTTAAAATACTCACAGAAGAAAGTTAAAGAGAGATGGGATTCTACTTTACGCTTGCTAGCTGAAATTCTTCATTTAGGTTATGTTTTAGTATTCAGCAATTCTCTCTAATGCTGGTCTCTGTATGTTCTTTTTGAAGACACAGGCAAATGATCACCTAAAACCTTCTGCTTCAGAAAGGCAAAGCGTGATTACATTTGCACTAGTAACACTCCAGATCCTTGCCAGTTCTTAAACTAAGAGGCAGAAGCAATGAGTCATCTCCAGGACCGGCTGCTGAGACTATCCTGCTCCTACCCTTCCTAGAGACCCACCTGATATGACCTCTCTTCTCCCAAGAGTTTTACAGGCACTCTTGTCGGTTCCCCTTGAGCAAATGATCATGGTTTTTTTTTTTTTTTTTTTTAAGATTTATTTATTTATTTATTTATTTGACAGAGATAGAGACAGCCAGCCAGCGAGAGAGGGAACACAAGCAGGGGGAGTGGGAGAGGAAGAAGCAGGCTCATAGCGGAGGAGCCTGAGGTGGGGCTCGATCCCACAACGCCGGGATCACGCCCTGAGCCGAAGGCAGACGCTTAACCGCTGTGCCACCCAGGCACCCCGCAAATGATCATGTTTATCCTTCATCTCCTTCCCCAGTGTGGTAGCCACTAGCCTCGGAGCGCCCACAATCAATCCGCCAGGAACCGGCCTGGCCGCAGAGGGTGTGAAAATGAAAATGAGTCTGTCTCTGCTCTCCAGACTCTCAAGTTCAAGCCTCTTCCTTCACCATGGCCTTTTAAGAGTCACACTCATCACAGACCCCTTCTGCCCCTCAAACAAAAACCCTTCGCCCTGGAAGGAGGCACTGAGTTAGTGTCCCGCAATTTATGTGCTACAGGACAGATTGTCTGCACCAAGAAAATCACTGGGACTCGCAGAGGTGGGGCACTCAACATTTTTGTCATAAACCAATAAACCTTCAAAAAGTCTTCACACATTAAATCTTCATAACTCAAACGGGTAAAAACACCTAGAAAGCCCATGGCAATGGCCCTCTGCTCCTCTCCCTGTGTCTTTCTCGCCACTGAGATCCAGCACTCTACTGACTCCAACCCATTCAGTGACAGGTCCTAGAATATGCCAATGACCCTCGCCGGCACTTTCTATACGCCAACAGCAGGCTTAGTGACAGAGAAGATAATCTGCAATATTTGGAACAAAGACACATTTCTCGGGAGGTTTCAGAACTGCAAACACTTAATGGAGGAGGATTTCCCTGCAATCTGTGTAAATGGTCATTCGAACAGGGAATTCTGATTCCTAAAAATGTTTTATGGTTCCTAACCTTAGTGCTAAGGTTTCAAAAAAGAAAACACATACCCGTGAATGCACATATATAACTGCTCTCCCCTATGTGTGTACGTCAAAACCCCACTGACGAGAAAATACCCGAGACTGCAATCAGTCCCCAGGCGGGTGATGGGCCCGGAGACGGGGACCATCCTTCTGCCCTACGCAATTATCTAATCAGCATCGTAAACTTGTGCCAGTCTAGAGAATTCTCCATTTATCTCGTCTTCCGGGCCACAGCTCTACAGAGAGGGGGCCATCTATTCAAACAAGTCTCGGTTTGCTGCGCCAATTTCCATAAAATGATGACTGCCCCACCTATTACTCAGTGGGTTTAAAATTAAGGCTCTGTCTTTTCTTGACAACAGAGACTGTGGACTCTGGGACTCTTCCAAAGAACACAACCTCTAAATGCCTGCGGGACACCTTTAATTCAAAGCCCAGTTATGAGGAAACAGAAAACAAATAAAGGGAACATATGAAACTGTCACAGAAGTTATCACAGGAAGGAGAAAGTGCAACCTCCCTGCTCCTTGCATTCCCTCAATCAACTCAAACCCTCAGTAAGTTAGGTCCTTGCACTGGTGGCTCTTAACCTTGGACGCACGTTGGAAGCACCTCGGGTGTCGATGCCTTGTTCCTCAGGGCCCCACGGTCCACAGAATCTAGTCAGTTCTGCGCTCTCCTGAGCAGCGCAGGATGACGACCACTGGCTGGCATACCCTAATGGACTTCCTCTTCCTCCCCCGTGCTCTGGGTGCTATGTCCTTTAGTGGCACGGCTGAGCTGGGCTGCCAGAGAAGCAGCCTAAGCAGCAGCTCTACAAAATCCACTCCTCTATTTTCTGCAGAGAAATTCTGAGAGGTGTTGTTCAAGATGACATTCTTTACATCCTCTGTCCCAGAAGAGAAATTTCTTTTAAATCTAACTGGTAAGGCGAACTTTACGTCTCCTGAGCAACTCAAGTGCTTTGATCTTGTTACAAAAATAATTTTGTAACTGATCGCATTCTCCTTTTGGTTTTGACTACCAGCAAATGAAAATCCAAGTTCAATAACCATACAGGACATCATGGTATTAACTTCTGCTTGGGTCTCATTTACTTTCTGTTTCCTTTACTGTGACTTTAAAAAAAGCTAGTCATTTTATATTATTGGCTATAAATTAGTAAGCTGTCTCCTGTCAATTTTCAATGTGGGGGGGGATATAATAACTAGCTGCCATCACATTCCGCACACATTTTTGAACTATAAAAAGACAAATAATGCAATTAGTGTAACTAAACTCCATGTAAACAGTAATAGCTCTTCTTTGGGTTTTGTCTGTTTGGTGGGGGGAGAGGATACACTGATGGATGGATGGATAAATAGGTAGATGACAGGCAGATAAATCTGCTTCAAAATATATGGGCCCTCTTATAAGCATAGCTAAGAAAGGCAATTTCTCAGAAATTTTTCATTTATTCACTTAAAACTCTGACATTCAAAACTATTCACAAGTCTTCAGTGTCAAGCAGAATAAATTATAGCAACACTGAGTCGAGAGAGAAACTTCGGAGAGCTTTTGCCCCGTCACATGTTATGGAAACGGGAATTCTGAATGCATGACTGCTGACATGGATTCTGAAGCTATTGAAATTATTTGCACATTCCTAGTTTTCTGTTTTACCCCCTAGTCCCTCACCCAACCACCTCAAACCTCCCAATTTTTCTGCAAAAATCCATTACTCTTCTCCTTTCTTGGCTACTTCTGAGAGGACTCTTGCCTTATATGCTTTTGTGGAGATACTAAAAAGGAAGCATAGGGTTATGAAAATGCATTGTTCCGGTCACTGAGATCTCCAATGTAAATAAGCCAACTCTCGGCCACCGATAACTCAAAAACAGTTAAGATTCATTTCTTGAGAGTCATCTCTAAAAAGGGAATTGGAAAATATTTGCTTTTTAATGCAAATAAGGCCTCTCAGTTACATCTCCAAGTTTCTAGAAGAGTCTCTGTCACAAATGCCCAGTTGACAATGAAGCTGGAAAAGGGCAAAACCAAGCTTCAAGTCTAGATTTGTAGTAATCTTTGATTAATCTAACGCAGACCATGACCTCTCGTTTAGAAACTCTACAGAATGAAATGTCCCCACATATGCCCCATTAACTATTCTAGAGAGCTAAGCAAACCTTTCATTCACTAATGTTAAAAAAAAATGTGTAATGATTTGTTTTCCTAAAATATACCATGCATTTCTCAAAAAAAGAGAATCGTATACCCATAGAATTTTACATTTGAAAGGAACCCTAGAATTAAATATTTCCCATTCATAAACTCTTTGTTCACATCCACAACTCAAACACCACAAATAATTGTACTGCCAGTGCAAGTTAATCTGTGAATATTTAGCTGTAATAGTCTCAATATATACTCAAATCTCATACTTGAATAACTTTATTATTTTCCATTCTCTACTATGAATATTTGAAGGAGTTGTTTCCTGGATTTTAAAATTTTATTATACTACTTGAAATTCCACCCCCTTCTCTTTCCCTTTTCTTGCAGCAGTCATTAAATATCAAGCTAAGACAAAGTCTTTACAATTTGGCTTCATCTCTTGATATGAATTCCTAGAACATGAGATATTTTTTCACATGTGATTAAGGCTTATTGGATCTAGGTAAATGATATCACAGACTGTCTGCCATGGGCCAGCCGCTGTTCTGGGCACTGGGAATACACTGAACATTCTACGGGGTGAGGTGCAGGGGGAAGGCAGGCAATAAAAAAAAATAAGTAAAGTACAGCTTGCTGGAAGGTGGTGAGGAGAGAACTAAAGCAGGCACAGAGAAGAGCAAGTGCTGGGACAGAGCAGAAAGGGGGAAAGGGGAGCAGGCTGTGACCCTTAGAAAGGGTACACTGTGGGGCGCCTGGGTGGCACGGCGGTTGGGCGTCTGCCTTCGGCTCAGGGCGTGATCCCGGCGTTGTGGGATCGAGCCCCACGTCAGGCTCCTCTGATATGAGCCTGCTTCTTCCTCTCCCACTTCCCCTGCTTGTGTTCCCTCTCTCGCTGGCTGTCTCTATCTCTGTCGAATAAATAAATAAAATCTTAAAAAAAAAAAAAAAGAAAGAAAGAAAAGAAAGGGTACACTGAGAAGGTGACATTTGAGCAAAGACTTGAAGGAGGTGAGGAAGAAGGACATGTGGAAATGACAGAGGCATACAGAGGTAGGTAGGTAGGTAGGTGACTGATAGCCCCACACACCCAGCAGTTGAGGGGTAGGGCATTCCAAACGGAGAGAACTCTAAGTACAAAGCTCCCAACATCCAAGTGTGCATCGGCTGAAGAGTTAAACAGAATCCTATTCGGATTATCCATGATACTTCAGGGCTCTATTGAATGCCTTCAAAGGGCTAGCTGACAATGATTTTTAACCACACCTTTGGGTACGCTGACCTACAAATATTAATAGTGACAATGAGCAGGATACTTAATTTGGCACTCTTGTACCATTCAAAGACAAGAGAAAACTTAGTCTATTCCCAAAAGGAGATACTGTATTGTAGGTAAAACACGATATGTACACATAAGATAACCCGCCTTTTAATAAATACATAGAGTTATATAAACTAAAGCTTGCTTTTTATACTCAACAAAACTATTTACAAAAACAGGGATATTTTTCCAGGTAAGAGGATACAAGAAGAGTATATAAAGGATATACTTCAAATATATTTGCAAGTACTTGATCAGGACCAAAATTAACAAGAGAATGACTGGTATAAATTTGGAAGTAAAATTCAGAAATAACATGTTATCTACATTATATAAGAGAAATTATATTGAGTGACATTATATTGGGGGTGAAGAGGTGGGTTTTGGTTTTCTCATCATGAAAATTAAGATTATTGCCTTAAAATTAAAATCTGTTGGTCAGCAATAATATTAAAATTCTTCTGTAATCATTTCTAAAATTTTAATACTTCTTCACCTTCCATCTTTGACTGTATCCATATTTGCAAAAAGAAATTAACTAAGTTGTCCTTAAGCATAGCTTAAACTCCCCATTTGTGGGGGAAATTCAGTTTTATTTATTCACCCCCCCATCTGGAAAGAGTTGATTCCAAAAAAATTAACATTGCACTGGCTTAAATTTCAAAGCTGGTTAGAACTATTTTGCCACAATTCCCAATAGATGAATACGTAAATTAATACAGACAAGGTCAGCATCAAATTTTCTAAAACTCCCAGTAAACATATTGGTTCAAGGAAAATCAATAATATGGGAGTTGCACCAAAAATAGATATATTGCCACAAATTATCAAAGCATTTAAACATATCAAATATTCATATATTAACTACTCCTGTAAACAAGAACAATGAAATGTGACACTGCTGAAAACCTTTGTTCTCAATAAACCAATAAGTGACTAGTTTCTATGCCGAACAGCAATGTGGGGAAAAAAAAAAAAGGAATAACAGAAACATGAAAAATGAGTGAAGAGTTTTACTTTTTTTAAAAAAATATTTTATTTATTTATTTATTTGAGAGGGAGAGAGAGCACGCACGAGTGGGGAGAAGGGACAAAGCTGAGGAGGGAGCCCCATGCCGGGCTCAGCACTGGATCCCAGGACCCCAAGATCATGACCTGAGCCAAAGCAGATGCTTAACCAACTGAGCCACCCAGGCACCCCGAACAGTTTTACTTTTATAATTTAAAATGCATTCACCTACACTGAGTGTAGAGATTACTTAAAAAATAAATAAAAATTAAAAATTAAAAAGAGAAAAAAATCTTTAATAAAATGTATTCAAATAAGATTAAAGTGGAAATGTGAAAACACACTGTAATTACAGTCATGACAAGGAAAAAAGATTTGAAAGTACTTTAAAAGGACCTGCTTTCTTTTCGAAATTATATTACTGACCGCGTGTTTAAATTCATGCAGAGGCATACTTCACATGGTACTGCGATTCCAGCAAACAGGAAGCCCTGGAACAGATTTACTAAATCCCAGCACCTATTCCCCTCCCCGGGCACAGGGGAAACATGTATTCCCCAGCTACCTCTGCAGTTAGGCTGAGCTCATGACCGTGCACTGACCAGAGAATAAGGCCTGGCCGTGCTCTCTCTTCACCTACCACAGCAAACCTAAAAGCCACGTGTTGCAGCTCTTACAACCACGAGACAGAAGCAGCTTGGATGTGTGTCACCACGTGGAGGAGAGCCTCTGAGGATATACATCTGGTCCTCATCAGACTGCACCATCGGTGAGAAACAAATCTTCGCGTGTCATGTGTTGAGATGTAAGGGTTTGTCATCCAAGCAGAACCCACCCTATTCAGCCTATAATTCTGATTTTCACTTGGACAGCCGGAAATGTTGTTAGCAACCAGCACAGAGTTGCTGCAGGTTAAAAATAAGTATTTCCTGGGGGCGCCTGGGTGACACAGCAGTTAAGTGTGTGCCTTCGGCTCAGGGCGTGATCCCGGCGTTATGGGATCAAGCCCCACATCAGGCTCCTCCTCTATGAGCCTGCTTCTTCCTCTCCCACTCCCCCTGCCTGTGTTCCCTCTCTCGCTGGCTGTCTCCATCTCTGTCAAATAAATAAGTAAAATCTTTAAAAAATAATAATAATAAGTATTTCCTGAGTACCTAACATGTACCGAACACTAGGCCTCCAAAGTGAGGTTTGGGCCCAGGGCATGCCCAAGATGAACCGCTGGAGTATGGATATAAAATATCGGAACTTCTATTTTTATGTCTTTATTCATCTTTTTCCCCTATACTTGTGTATGTTTTATAATGTACAGAGTACATTACTGTGGTACTACTTGAACTTAACTGTAAATAAGCAAACATACCTGATGGATTTTAAGACCACTCATCTTAAGGTAACAAAATGAGTATAATGTATAGTCTCTGTGCAAAAGATGCTTCCTCTTGCATAAATCCAACCCATAAATAGGAAACAATTAATGAAACATATAAGACAGCACACAATACCATGCCATATAATTGTGACATAATGCATGCTATGAAAAATATGCCTAGTTAGGGCCATGAAACGACCTTTTGGGAAGAAGCTTCAAAATGCAGGTGTACCGTTCCTACAGCTTAAAAGATGGGAAGGATGTGAAGATGTGAAGTGTGGAGTGAGGGTAACAAAATGCAAGGCCAGGGTGAACGGAGAGAAGGAGAAATGAAAGAAAGAGTGGAGCAGGCGAGAAGAAGCCAAGTGAAAGAGAGCTCACGACCAACTGGTCACCGGCTACAACTTGACTCCAACTCCACTTGTTCGTTTCCACAGCCAAATTTTTCACATAGGACTGATTTTAATTGTAAAAGTCCTATTCAAGATCCACACCAGATAGACGCAAACCCCGAAGAAAAGTTAAAGTCCCTACATATAAAAAAATGACAGGGATTTTCAAGTTTTCAGATTCATTTATGCCACTTTAACTGTGCCTGCAAGGCAAAGAATGGCATTCACTATCACAGACACAATACTATGATGGTGAAAATTACGTCACATTATGAAAAGGAAGCAAATATGCAGAGCATTATATAGTGTTTTCTGTTTGTTTTAGGAACAATGCCCAACAAACACCCGTACACATTTCCACACTTCCTCCTTCATTATAGGCGCGTTCCAGGTAATGAGTAACCAGAGGCCGATGACTCATCCGCATCACGTAGTCTTAAATAGCCCCACGTGTTCACTTTGTAAGTTATGTCTTAACATCTCGATACTTCAGGAACACTTTTAATACATTTCTGTGACCTCTGAGGGAATTTTGCCATTTTCAACGTCCTTCCTGGTTTTTATCCGTAATGTTATCCACATGAGCAAATTATGTATAAGCCTCTACTCTTAATAATGGCCAAGGTAATTATAGACAGAAGCGGCAGCAACGCCGCAGGACAGAATGGGAGGGAGGGTACATGAGTATGAGAATGTCTTCTGAAAGCAATCAAAGCAATCGTTTAAAAACCAGCAATACCTAAAGAAACATCCAAGAGCTCTTAGAGATGCATACTTCATGAAAATAGAATATGAAGTGGGAATGGACCCCTTTGATGGCGATCTCCGGTCTGAAGAAGGTAACCTAAAGCATATGCCTACATGCATTTCCCAAAGGAAACCAGCCAAATCCTCCTTCCCTCCAGGTGCTTTCTAATTTTTTGCTGTTGAGGTGGACTGAAGGAAAAAGATTAGTAGAAAATATATACATTCTAATTTATTCCTCTATCACTAATTTTTTTGTTTTTAGTTAGGCTAAGCCATCCATAAGGCTTAGGATGTTCCTAATGGAAGTGGATATAATTTCAGACCTCAAGCTGAACACCCGTGCATCCAGACACCGGCCACTATCTTAAGGGAAGGGCTTCGTATCCAAAGCAGTGTGCATCCTTTGCAGAAGTCAATAATGGCCCCAAATCAGTATATTGATCCTGACAGTATCACAGGTTCTTCCTCCTGAATAATCTGATTCATCACCAATAGCAACTAGAGGTTCTGCCATAAAACCTAATGAATTAACATCTGTTTCCACTTATAAGTCATTTCTACATGCAGTCATTCACCACTCATTCAGTAGAACATTGCATTTATACACATACATATTTAGGCATATTTAGCAAGTCTAAAAATTTTTCCAGTTGGTGACTGAAAATGCAAGATGATAATTTTTCCATACATATAAGCTTGTAATTTTAAGTGTCACCCTCACCTCAAACGCTCCTCCTATTACTCTGGAGTAACCTTCATAATCTTTCAATCCCCTCAAGAACCCAAGTAGACTGGTATCTGAATGTTTTATTTAGAAAATGAAAAAAAAGTTCTACATGGAGCTATCATCTCAACGCAAATGCCTGTCCCCCCTTCCTAAGATTCCTGGTTCACTGTGCCGTAGCCCAGACTGGCTTTTTGCTTCATCTTCTCCATAGCTGGTTCCTATACCACAGTCGCCACCTATTTCTAGAATTCCTTCCGAAAGACTCAACATAGGTGGTGCCTTCAGAATCCCTGAACCCACCAATTTTTCTGTACTTCCAACTTATTCTCTGTCGTTACAAATATGCTATTATATTAAAATGACCCATTTATGTAGCTATTCCTTCCTCCCTCAAACTAGCCTGGAAAATTCTTGAAGACAAAGACCATGTGTGTCTTTTACACACAGCTTCTGCACACAAATAGCAGGCCCCCAAATTCATTCATCCATCCACTCACCCAACAAATATTTACGGAGTGGCTGCTCTTTGCCAGGCATTATTCCAACTGCTGTGGATACATGGATATGCAAAATAAACAAAGCCCCTGCTCTCATGGAAATGGTATTCCAGTCCAGGAGACAAAGAATAAAGACATCCGTGAATGAACACCTAGAGAAATGTCAGATAAAGATTAACAAGGAAAAGTAAAATAGTCTAAGGGGACGATGCATGATTGGGGCAGGGTCTGCTATTTTACGCAGTGTCATCACTAACAATTACATTTCCTGGGGCGCCTGGGTGGCTCCGTCAGTTAAGTATGTGCCTTGGGCTCAGGTCATGATCCCAGGGTCCCGGGATCGAGCCCTGCAATGAGTTCCCGGCTCAGTGGCGAGCCTGCTTCTCCCTCTCCCTCTGCCCCTCCCCCTGCTTGTATGCTCTCTCTCTGCCAAATAAATAAAATCTTTTTTTTTTTTTTTGAAGACATTTCCTAACTGGACCGAGAGAACAAATCAGCCCCTCCACGGGAGAAGGGTAATGCAGTGCCTGGCATGTTAGAGGAGCAGCTGGGGGACCAACTGACTGCAGCAGGGACACGGGAGGCAATACATGCAGTCAGTTGGTCAGTGCCCACAGCAAGCGGGTCCCTGCAGGACACATGTGAGCCACTACAGGTTTCTGAGCAGCAAAGAAAAACAATATGATGGGCATCTGCAAGAAAAATCACTTTAGCCAGTAGCTGTAACATTTGTAGAGAAAGATGGGTGGGGGGGATGAGGTGTGGGAGGGGGAGACAGCAGTAGACCTGAGGCAAGGGGACCCGTTAGGTGGCTTCTCCAATTACTAAGCAACACAGGTTGGTGGCAATGGAGGTGGTAAGACTGGGTATATCAAAGGAGAGCCAACGCGACCTGATGATGGGTTGAACGTGGGGTGGGAGAGAAAAGAAAGACAGCGTGTGGCATGAGTAGCCAAAGATGGTGCTGCCACAGGCTGGGATGGGAACAAGGCGAGGGAGTGGGGCAGTGTGAAGTCTGGTTTGACACATACTGAACTTCCAGATGCCCCTTGGACACCCACGGAGATACTGAAGAGGTGAATGTAGCTGAACAGCTGGGAGCTCAGGGGAGAAGTCCTGCTAGAGACCTAATTCTGGGTGCAGCAGCACAGGGAGGGTATATAGAGCCCACTCGGGCTCCTGTAACTAATGCCTACAGAAGGGGAAAGTAAAGGCCCAGAACCAGGCCCTCAGACGCACCAACGTTCCGAGGTAGGAGAAGAGGCTCATCCAGGGGAGGCCAGAGACGGAGCAGCCAGCAGGCTGGGGGCAAACAGGAAGGTGTGGAGGCCAGAAGGCCAAATTCTATGAAAGGGTTTCAGGAAGGAACTGGTCATACTATCACATGTTACTGATAATTAAAGGAAGAGAAGGGTTCAAAATTGACAGTTGGATGTGACAACACGGAGGTCACAGGTGATCTTGTTGTTAAGTGAGGAGATAAAAGTCCAACAGGACAAGGGTATGCAATTTTTGTGGAGTTCTGTAATCGAGGGAAACAAATGATGTGCTAGCTAGGAGACACGGAGTCACAAGAAACAGTACAGCATGTATGTCAGTGGGAATGAAGAGGGAGAAGGAAGAGACGAGAATACAGTGGAGAAGGGAGATAATGGCAGAGTGAGATCCTTAAGGATTACAAGAAGGGCTGGATGGGATCCAGGGCCCATGTGGAGGGGGTGCCTAAGAGGGGAGCTGACAGTTGGGTCTTTAGGACACTCAGTGTTTATTGAATTGAACTGGTGAACTACCCTCAAGATAGTTCTTGGAAAAAGGAGGCCCACTAATTCCGGTTTCCAGGGCATCATACAGAAACCCCAACATTAACTTGGTTTCAGGAAGCTAACACTCAAGAATGAAGTACGCACATGTCCACATCTGTGGTGTAAGAAATGTATTTGGTCTTTGTGTCTGATTCCTAGCACAGAACTCTTGAAACCCCTCAGAATTTCCTGAGTAATAGGAATGTCTTTTGTTATTCATAACAAGAGCCTCTCACCCACACCTGAGTTTTTGTTAATGAGGTGAGTCATGGTGGGACCCCTGCTAGCTTCAGGATGCGGGCTGGTCACCAGAAAGACCAAAGGCAGGACTAAAGGATGGGAACTTTCAGTCCCATCTCCCCACCTCCAGGAAGGGAAGGAGGAGCTTCAGATTAGATTATAAAAAGTTCTGAACAAGGAGATTCAGGGAGCTGCTGGGTTGGTGAAAGGAGCGATGGGCTGGCAAGCCGGCGTGCCCAGGGAGGTCGTGGAGACTGTGCGCCCCTTGAGCCCCACACTTTGCCCTATGCGTTGCTTCCATTGGGCTGTTCCTGAGCTGTCGCCTTTATAATAAATCAACAGATGGAAAGAAAGTGTTTTCTGAATTCTAGGAGTCATTCTAGCAAATAACTGAACCTGAGCAAGATTGTGGAAACCCCCAAATTTGTAATCAGCTGGGTAGAAGTGTGGGGAGTGCCTGGGCACTCCACTCGCACCAGGCATCCAAAGCAGGGCTGGGTTGTAGGACCGAGCCCTTGACCTGGGGAATCTGCACTAATCTGGATAGCGTCGGACTTCAAGAGAATCATTAGACACCCAGTAAGTGTCAGAGAATTAGCTGGTATTAGAAAAAAACAAACATTTGGCGTCAGAAAATGCACAACATCTGCTGTTGGGCCATGGGGGTTGAAAACAAACAAGAGATAAGGGACATGGAAAACGAAGGCAGAAGTGAATGTCTCAGGGGCGCCTGGGTGGCACAGCGGTTAAGCGTCTGCCTTCGGCTCAGGGCGTGATCCCAGCGTTATGGGATCGAGCCCCACATCAGGCTCCTCCGCTGGGAGCCTGCTTCTTCCTCTCCCACTCCCCCTGCTTGTGTTCCCTCTCTCGCTGGCTGTCTCTAACTCTGTCAAATAAATAAATAAAATCTTAAAAAAAAAAAAAATTAAAAAAAAAAAAAGAAGTGAATGTCTCAATGTTGACATTTTAAGCAATCGGGTTTAAGGAATAAAAAAACAAGACTACAAAACCCCCCCAAAAAACCTGCACTCTTAGTAATATACACATGCAGGAGCACCTGGGAAGCTCAGTCAGTTGAGTATCTGACTCTTGATTTGGGCTCAGGTCATGATCATGGGGTCATGGGATGGAGCCCTGCATGAGGCTCTGCGCTTAGTGGGGAGTCGGCTTGAGGATTCTCTCTCCCTCTGCCCCTCCCCTCCCGTGTGCACACGTGTGCGTGCTCTCTCTCTCTCTCTCTCTAATAAATAAAGCTCAAAAATAAATTAATAAATAATCGAATAAATAATAGTATACACATCTACCCAAGGACCACGAATGCAAAAAACATAGGGGTGGGGGGTCAGCACAACACAGCGACGCTGGTCTACCTGCTTCCCAAATCGTCATCACCTGAAGAGGAAGTTCAGATCGAAGCAACACAGAGCCAGCAAGTTAAGGGGCCTGGACAACTGGACAGAAACAAATGATGACCTTAAAAATAAAACAGCTACTCTGTGAATCCATGCACTAATGAGGCATTCGAATTTTACCTAAAACCTTTCCGAAGCACGTTTATAAAAGCAGTAACTGTGAGTGACTGAATCCAATTTGGGGAACGTGCACCTAGATACACATCCTCTTCCCTAAGTCCACACGGGCCACTCTGCCCCCACACCGGGAATTGCGGACATGGGAGCGGCGGAGAGGAAGCCCCCCATTCTCCAGAGCACCCGTCACCATCCACAACATCCTTTACTTTATTTGCTTCTCTTGCTTTCTGTCTCTCTCCCTTCTAGAACAGAAGCCCCACGGGGCTGAGACTTAGCGCAGCACCCGAAGAACCACCACTTGGCACACGGCAGGCACTCGAGTAGCAAATATTGAACGACGGAATCAACACTGCTTCCTCCGATGGCACGATTATTTCCTGGGTCTAAAATCCTATTCCTTATCTATACGGCAAATTAATCATACAAGACTCCCACTGTCCCATCTTCTAGCTCTTCACGCAGGGCTGCACACCCTTCCCGGACACTCCAAGCACCTTAGCCACCAGGGACCCAAACTCAGACACCTCTGGGAATGCAAGGGGCACTATCAATAATTATGCAATTCAACAGGAATGCCATGTGCTCTTTGTACATCTCCCACATTTTTTTTAATAAGTTATTTTTTTTTTCCTAAAGAGAGAGAGCAGGGGGAGAGGTAGAGAGAGAGGAAGAGAATCTTTTTTTTTAAGATTTTATTTAGATTAAGATTTATTTGAGAGAGACAGACAGTGAGTGAGAGCGAGCGCACAAGCTGGGGGGAGAGGCAAAGGGAGAGGGAGATGCAGGGCTTGGTCCCAGGACCCTGGGATCATGACCTGAGCCGAAGGCAGACCCTTAACTAACCAAGCCACCCAGACGCCCCGGGAGAGAGAGAATCTTAAGCAGGCTCCATGCTCAGCATGGAGCCCGATATGGGACTCAATCTCACAACCCTGAGATCGTGACCTCAGCTAAAATAAAGTCAGGTGTTCAACCGACTGAGCCACCCAGGCACCCCACTATATCTCCCACCTTTCTCGTGGAAGTTCTCTCCCTCCTGCAGTTATTTACTGGTCTCTCTCCCATAGTAGGCTGTGAATCCTTAAGGACAAATTCGTCTTTGTATCCACAGCACCTCACACATATTGTAGACGCTTAATAAAGCTGATTGAATGAGTAAAGAATCACTCCATGTAGGGATCTGGGATTCCTGAGACAGGCTGGAGCTGGGAAGGAAGCACATCTTGGACAACACGGGCAGCATCAAGTCCCTGCCGGGGCTGGCACACCTAGGCCTGTTCCCCTTTGTATGGATTTCTGTCCCAGGACAGCCCCAGGACACAGTCTTGCTTCTCCAGTCTCCTAAGTCTGGGACCCTACACACTTTACTCTGTTTGCTCTGGAACTCTTGTTTCCATTATCTCTGGCTTTGTTAACTGCCCCAGACTGGATCAGGACTAGTATTTGCTGATCCCTGTTCAGACAAACACCCACACGGCTCCCTCTGCCCTAGCTACCCTGTCCTATTGCCAAACAAGTTCCAGCAACAGACCTTGGCCATGCTTCTTATTTCAACAACAAAGGGGGTGCCCCTGGCCACCAACCCTAAATATACCCTCGCTAGATAGGGCTCCCCACATGGGTTCCAACTATAGTTCTCTCTGTTGGGGATGAAGCGTTAGATAAATCATTTTCAGGGCTGAGGCCTCAGTGCCATTCCTTTGGATGAAATGGATCTCTTCTAGGATGTTGTAGAATTTCTCAGGGCCTGTCAAAGACCTGTAACATTCTGGCAGGAAGAAAGTTTTTTAGCTGAGAACCAAACTTTTCCCTTTAAGATGGTATCACTGAAATAACTATGTATGCTGGTATGAATATGTGCTTGGCATTGCAAACAGACTTTTCAAAATAAACTTCCAAGTCTGAGATGTGCATTTTGTGAGAAGGGATATAAATTCTCATTAGGGATCTAGAAATTAGGAATCTGAGCCTTCTCAGACACACAGAAACACTTTTCATTAATGAATGGATTCTTTTTTTTTTTTTTAAGATTTTTTAATTTATTTGTCAGAAACAGAGTGAGCGCAAGGACGGGGAGCAGCAGGCAGAGGGAGAAGTAGGCTCCCTGCTGACCAAGGAGCCCGATGCGGAGCTCGATTCTAGAACCAGAGGATCACGACCTGAGCCGAAGGCAGACGACTGACTGACTGAGCCACACAGGTGCCCCTGAATGTACTCTTACATCACAATGATCTTCGTGATAAAAACATTATGGTGGCAAAGAACCAATCTTCCAACTTGAGTTCAAAACGGTTGGTAATCTGAAAGAAAAATTAGCTGAGGTGTCTTTCTGCCAAGAGTACACATCCAGTAAAACGATAAAATGAGAATAAAAGCTTGAGAGTCAAAGGCAGTAAGTTCAGTACAAGGAGCTTTATAAAAGCTGGACATGCGCTAGGCCCACAAATGTTTCTTCTCCCCGCAGCCTTGGGAGGCCTTCAATTTAATGGCTGCCCCTGACCGTCATATCGCCGCTGCACAGCTACAATCCAGCTCTCTACTACTGTTACTCCTCTCATAGTCTCTCTAAATCAAGAAGTCTTCTAGTCCGTGATTGTCCAGAATCAAACAAACACCTGCCAAGACTGAAAGCAAACAGGGGGACTGCCTTCTGCTTATTTTGACTCATGAGTCATGCAGAAAGATGAAAGGCAATTTCAACTCTTTTCAAGACAGTGTCATTCCAATAGGAAATGTTAGCTTACGGAGTCTACACCGGAACTCATGACAGAGTGTGGACTCTGTCCCGCACAAGCCACTCGTAAGGTCAGAGGCCTACACAGTTGCAAAACCTTGCAGACCACAACCTATCAGCTCCTGACTCAAACCACACGAGAGAACAGGGATCAATGGTGCTTTCAAAGATCACTAATGACGTTCATTTTGTCTTCCACAAAAGCTTCCCTCCCTTTACTCTATCCTTTTCCCTCCGAACTGATGGTTGGAACAATCTTGGTTTCTGTATACTTAAGTTAGAAGAAGACAGTGTCTCTATCACGAAAACAGGAATTTTATCTGCTTTGTTCACAACCCCATCCCAGTGCCTGACAGACAGCCTGGAACATGGTGCGTGCTCGATAAATATTTGCTCAGTAAATGAGTAACTTTTCTAAAGCAGGGAGCAGAAAGAACACTAGGTGGGAAAGCACAAAATGGATTCTGCAAGTGAGTTTTGGAGAGGTACAGTATCAATGAGAGGCTCAGTTATTCCAAAAACTGAAATGAGAGAAATAATACAAAGGTCTCAGCAACATGATGTCACATCAACTAACTTTGTCTCTCACCGTTTCTCCTTAAGAAAGAACTTCCACACTCTTTTATACAAACAACCTCTATGAGAATTCAGGGTCAAACTGTCGTTAAGAGTCCTTAAAATAAATACAATTTTATTCACAGAATTCCAACTCTGCTGTTGGATCAGTATCAGAAAAATACTGATATCCTAAAAGGGAGAACATCTGGATCTTCTGTCCTGGACCTTTATTCTAAGCTCTGGACACCCACAGCAGTAGTACATTTTGAGATACAGCCAGAAATATTCTTTATAACATTTATCGGTTTACCGTGGAGTAAAATGATAACAGACGTAACAAAGACATAAAACACACAAGCCTTCCAGCAACATCACTCTATGGGTAATGGCATGTGGTCCTGCAAATCAATCTGGCCCAGAATTGGGGCACAAAATTTCCCTAGTGACAGAGGGCTCATGTCTGGACCACTGACATGAGCCCTCTCCAAATCCTCCCGTTAATTACTTTCTCATTTTTAGGTGAGAATAACAAAATTTTTCAAAGCCTTAAGCCATTTTCCTCAGTTTTTAAACTTTGTTACAGGGTTTTTCATTTACTAAGAGGGAAAGACTACTTGCTTCAAATACTGCTCGTAGTGCCTAATGTAAACATGGCTACCACATTATATCCTAAGCTAAGGACATATTTCAGCTTGCTCTTGGGCTGTGACCACCAGGAGGGGATGCTGGCAGGGGTTACAACACTCTCTTCTGCTATGTTGCCATGTCCCCTTGGCTAGACACTTCCCCAGACAGTAAAAGTGCTCTAGAACATGAATAAATGGACCCTGAACACTCAGGATTGAGGAGCACCATAAAAATAGTATTAAGTATTAGCTTATGTTTTATATAAGAATGAGAAGAAATTCTCATTATACTCCATGAAATTTTGAATAAAATTGTAAATATCCTACTAAGAATGGTTTGATTTCACTGACCTGCCAGAGATGAGATAATACAGGTAAAATGAAATGAAAAATGATTTAAAACCCCTTTTGCTCTACAGTCACTGAGCTCTTGAGAGAAAAGCAATGAAAGCCACAGACGTAGGCAGGGAAAGGATCCTGACCTATAGAAGCTTCCATCTCATTAAAGAGGATGACACAGAAACGCAACGAGGGGTTCCGGTGACTCAGAGGCAGAAGTCACTTGTGCACTGGGCTTTCAGACAGCCCCGAGGAGACTGGCAAGGTTTTAACAGTACAGATGGGGTGTGCAGTAGGAATGGAAAGAAGACGTAAAAGGCTTGGACTCAAAAGGAGGTTCCATGAAGGAGCTTGCTGGCGTGTGGGCCTGGAGAGGGGAGCTGAGGCTGGACCGCGCAGAGCTTGAACACCAAGCCAGGAAACTTGGAGTTCACTCAAAGTAACAGGGAGCCCATGAAGGTTTCTGGGAAGGGAAGTAGCATGCTCTGATTTTAGGAAGATCCACAGGATAATAATAAGCCAAATCTAGTACTGCAAGGCCAAAAGCAATCACCCAACAAAAGGCCAGTGGATTTGATAAATAAAATATCAGGTGGATTGTCATGGTGCTATTCTAACTGAGTGGAGGGAAACTAAATAGTCTAATTATTTTCCTCATCTCTTCATCTCTCCCCTATCATTCTTTCCTGTCTATGTAGTTGGGTATTCATTCTCCATGAATACAGTTCTTGAGTTGTCTGAAGGGACTAAGTCCTCGCTGGGATACATAAAAAAAAATTCCTAATGTGCAAAGAACCTTAGAATCACACTGGAAAGGCACTCTTTACACAATGAGAAAGGCAAACGGTGTCATCTATGCTGCCCCGTGGAGCCCTCCTTTCTCTGGACATGACACCCAGTGATACCACACTCAAGGTGTGGCTCCGAACGTAGAGGGGGAGGAGTTCAGAGAAGAGAGCAGGAGAAGAGGTAGGACAACAGAAAATACCTTTGAAAAGGAATATAGGTACAAAACCACTGTTTATTTTCATCTTACTCATTTATACACATCCACTATCTCAAAGTCACGTACTTACATGAAATTTAAATATTTTTTCGATTATCTGAAATTTAAAGAAAGATAATTTCTGGACACCTTCAAAAATACGTGAGCTATAAGGGAAGTACCTGGATGTTTCCGAAGACTAACAGTCAACACTAGGTCAAATTAAATTCCAAATGTCATCTGGGGTAAACTAATTGGCAAAATTTTCAAACTGTACTTGTAGTCTGAGCAGCTCTTTAAATTTTTTATTTAAATTTGGACCAAGTTCTTGAAAGAGTTATGGTTGGAATACATCAAAAGCCTAAAGTCACTTTATCTTATACTGCATAGTTCCTATTTGAGAATGTCGGACTAGGTTTTAGTAGGAAACCTAGCTAGCGCTGACCCTATTTCAGACGGTATCAAAGTTGGACATTCACAAAGAATGATGCAGGAAAAATGCTTTAAAGGAAGTGGAGGGGCACCTGGGTGGTACAGTCGGTTAAGCCTCGGACCCTTGTTTTCGGCGTAGGTGGGGATTTCAGGGTCATGAGACCCAGCAACGGGTTAATGCTCAGCACAGAGTCTGCTTGAGAGTCTCCCTCCCTGTCCTTCTGCCCTTCTGCTCATGCTCTCACTCTCTCTCCCTCTCAAATAAACAAAAAATCTTTGAAAGATAAAAAAATAAAGGAAGTGGAAAATGCCCCACCATGGAGGAGAAACTGGTAAGGAAGGGCAGGTCCGGATGCTCTCAATGCGTCCCATACTTCTCATTATGACAATAATTCACTTATCCCTGTTAATAGCAGCTGCTCTCCTTTACTACAGGGCTGCGGCCCATTCCATACTAAGCACCTGACATCTAAATATCTACTAGATATTTACCCCTCACAAAAATCCTAGGAGTTAATCATTATTTTTCCACTGAATAGAGCAAATTGCTTAATTTCTGAGTTGAAGTTTTTTTCAAGTAATTTGCTCAAGATTACACAGCTTGACAGTGGAAGAGCTGGGGCTCGAGCCCAAATCCTGTTCAATAAATTCTTAGCGCTTAACTTACTTTGAGGTGCTAATAACCTTATGGTGAGCTGGCATGGCAGGTAGGCTGACATGAATCAAAAAACCCCATAAAGCAATGTTAAACTATAACTGTGACAAGGGCAATGGATCTGACCTTGACCAGGTGGGGAATGGGGGGTGGTGGGAGGAGGGACAGTTCTTCCCTGAGGAGGTCTAAGGCAATCTGAGAACTAAGAGAAGAACAGGAGTTGCCGTGGGGAAAAGGGAGAGAAAAGCATTCCAGGCAGGAGGCACAGAATGTGCAAATATGACCAGGTGGGAAGGAGTGTGGTGAGGACTTAAAAAACAAAGCGAGATGGGAAGGCGGGTGTGACACCAATCTGGCAAATTCAGATTCATTAGGTAAACTCGGACCTTGCACGCCACTCCATGCACAGTGTTTCATAGACCATGGTAAAAAGTTTTTGTCACCTAACTCAATTCAATAAACATTTACCGAGTTAAAAAAAAAAAAAGATTTTGTCTTTAGTCTAAGCACACTGGATATTTATCTTATAGCTGATCGTAGCTGTTTTCCTTGGGAAGTAAGGGGGGTAAACGAGAGTAGCAGTGCCACACAGGCTCTTAGAAATCTTTCAGGGGCAGGGATAAAAATGGATATCACAGAGCATGAACTTCTGTGTTCTAGAATAGACATCCAAGCTGGAGATTAAAGCTGCAAATGGAAGAATGACACGCTGCCTCTGGAAATAAACTGAGGCACAGCTAAGGTTACCTTGGAGGGCCTGGGGTGTGGATGGAGGTACACAGCAAGAAGCCCTACCAAGAAAATGGCAGAACCCATTTCTAGCTGAGAGGCAGAGCTGATGACCGTTTTCACAGCCCAGCTCCCCATCCATGAGCTGTGTGGCTTTGGGAAAATTTCCCCATTTGTAATAATACCTACACCTCAGACTTATTTTGAGAATAAAATGAGTTATCACATATGTAAGTACTCAATAAATACAAACCATTATTATATTATGAAGACTACTTGCAGCAAAGATCATGATTTGCTATAAGCAGTTAAGGAAAGGAAAATATTGGTAAATATACATCTAAGACAACTTATTCTCAAACTTGCATGTATATAAGAATCACCTGGAAAATGGGAAAAACATAGATTCCTGGCTTATTAGAGGTAAGGCCTAGGAAACTAGATATTTCACAAGCTCCCGGGGGGTTCTAACACCCCTGATCCAAGCATCTTACTTTGGGAAGCATGGTATCAAGGCCTAGAATTTAAAACAAATATCCAGTCATCAAATAAAGTATTTCATTACAGGGACTTAACTACAGGGATAACTTTATAAAACAAATTTCAAGATTTTATTTTTCTCTAGGCAAAATGAAACAACATGACTTGCAAAATCTAGATGAAAACAGAATAATGAGAATCCACTAGACTGACAAAATATCCAGTATTTAATTTTTAACAACCATTTTCAGGAATTACTTAAGTTTTTAGTTCCAAACAGTCCAAAAATGTCAGTGTGTGTTATATTATCAAGAGAAACATCGAATACATCTATATATATTCTTTAATTATTAGATTTTATTTTCTATCAAAAGTTATAGAGCTCATAGCTCATCTTCAACCAGAGAGAGAAAATTCTTTTCTGCTAGACCGCAACTAACACTCTACACGCTCTCTCACTTTAGTTCAGAGTTCTTCAACCTTGGCGCTATGTAATTATCGTAGATTGTTATTTACAGGAACTCTTTACACTAACACGTGACCTTCAGAAAAATCAAACAAGTGACTAGCTTCAGGGAAGGTGAAATCACCGGCCTAATATACACATCTGGTGAACAATGTCAGTGTCTGTGAAGATTATAAACTGAAGGTATTATTTATTCCTTTTGCTCAAAAACCATTACACAACCCAACACTTGGGATCTATCTTGATCCAACCCACGAAAATGCTGCTTGGGCTCTTTAAAAGAATAAACAATGTACATTCTTGTTTTATTTGCAAAAATAATTAGCAGCAGCTGCTACTCACACACAATTTGTAACAGAACATATTTTACATACTGAACCCAAATATTTCAGAACTTAAAGAGCCTGACGCCAAATGAAGTATTCTGCCTTTTTTGAAATTTAAAATAAGGCATAACAATTAACTTTCACATTCCTTCATCTAATTTTAAAAAATGACGAAAACATTTTCCCGAGACTCAAAGGAAACAGCTGGACACATCTGTCAACCCCACATCTCTGCAGGGAAAGAGAAACTTAATGCTTTAATCCTGTACTTACATGTGAGGGCTCAGTTCATAAAAATTTCTATTCCTGTAATCTTCTACTTTCTCCGGTGAATAAATGGGCAAGGACCGGTATGGGTTAACAGATATAACCACACTTCCAATGTACGTCTGCAAAAGAAAGAGCAAAAAATATCCTCCTTATTACACAGGATGTGTTTTAACATCTTAAATCTCAGTGTTTCATGATCTCATCCTTTTAAAAACAAAACTAGTTCTACTGCTTGACCATTCATACTTTTCAAGAACACTTAATATCTCCAAAGACAGATGGTCAATAATGTTTATTCATGTTGCTGATAAATGGAAGGCACAGATTTATACACTGAAAATACCTTTCAAAATAAATCTCTAGATTAATTTATGATCTTGGATAAGAGTTCTCCACAGTCCTGTCACACTTGCCAAGAGTTTTGTCACCAACCACAGCTAATTTTGAGCAACAGCTATGCTTTCCCTTATTCCGGTTAGAACTGGTGTCTCCTTCCCTCATCTTTATCCTGCCATTTCAGCCCACTGTAACCCAGAGCCTCCCTCCGCCTGAACCACATCCATACCTATCAACTAGGGCCTTTACGTGGGGACTGGCCTTACCCCAGCCTGTCAACCTCTCCAGTGGGCTCAGACAACATACGGCTCCATATGAAAGCCATGGTTATCCCTTGGGCATTCAAACAACATAATCTCATATTCTATCTAACATACTGTAACATCAGAATTAAATGTACTTTCCAAAGGAGAGTACATTTAATGTCAAATTTAAATTCAACGTGGAATGTAAATGTACTTTTGGAGGGATCGATATCGTATTTTAGCAGACACGAACCCCCTCACACCACAATCCCGAACGCTATTAATCTTCTCTTTCATTTTGATGTGGATTCCCGGCAGCCAGAGTAGTCTGGTTCAGTTCATTCCGTACAAAGACTAGCACCAGGCCATGAGCAAAAGTCACGTAACTGGAACTCATTTTAGTGGCTTCATTTTTCCTTTCAGTTTCAACATCATGGGGGGGGGAGACATGAACAAAAATATGTAGGTGATAAAAATGTTCTTAAGAAAGAGGTGAAAGAAAAAAAGAAGGGAAAAAAGTCAGCCCTAACTTCTCCACCTTTCCAGCGTCACGTAACAAAAAGTGGCATTTTTAGAGCAACAAATTTTTCCCATATTGCCACCACAGGATTCAAGATAGTCAGATCCTTCTAGAAAATTAAACAGAATAGAGAACAGAACAGTATGAGTGTTCTGATTTATTTTTTTTTAACATAGGTCACAATTATTTTAATTACAAAAGACTTCCCCCCCCAACCCAGAAAACTGAACAGGTCATTTCTACACATAATTTTTCATCCTGTCAAGCACAGACAAGACCACTGTTGTGAAAGAAAACTCTGTTCCCACACAAATTTCTACATTTATTTCTGACATTCATTTCTGACATTCTATCACTAGGACCAATTAATCTGGCCTGACGCGAGATGATTCTAAGTTCCCTAACTTTCTGCATTTTCGAAAAGGTTTCTTCACACTCCAGCCTACCTGGGCAAGTAGGTGAGAAATGCTGGAGTAATGGTCTCAATCGCTTCTAACTAATGTACTAGAATTAGCTACACTCGTAGTTATGAAAATGCAATGGCTGGTTATTCTTTTAATATCTGTTGATTAAAAGATCGGCCTTCTTCAGTAGAAAAGTACATGACTCTCCTCTTCTAGTTATTTCTAGAACACAATAATTGAAACAGATATTTGCTGTTGGCAGAGAAACCAATGGTCAAGTTGCTCTTTGAAACCAAACTTCACAGTGGCTAAATTCTTGATAAAAATCTGCCTCTGTAGCATTCTGACATATAGAACAACTCTGCTGCCTCAAACCCAAAATCAAAAGCCACACAACTGAGTTATAAGTTTCTCTTTGTTACTTGTGACTTTTATACACACTGAATTATGTGTGCTTCCCCCCCCAGCTCTTCCCCTACCACCTCGAAAAAGCCTGACCCATTAATGATGCCCCGTAAATATTTGTTAACTGAATGATTTGTATAGTGCTAGTTTGTCACTAAGAAAGTGACTCTCATATAATTATTCTTCTGTTGAAATAGAATAGCAAGTACACTGCATAGAGTGCCGAATATTTTATGAAACCTATATGCCACGTGTGGCCACCGAACAAATCTTTACACTATAGCCTTTCCCCTCAGGTTCCTCCTGTGGGATATTGTTTGCAAAGATGGCTAGAACAATTCCTTCCATCCCTGCAGGCATACCCCCTTGAAATGTGACTTTGTCACTCTTTCTATCGAGAGACACGTTATTCCTCCAGCCCTTCAATTTGGACTTGCCCATGTGACTTGATTGTCAAATGTCCAATGGGACATTATAAGATGAAACATAAGCAGAGGCTTGAAAAGTACCTGCATAGGATGAACCCCGTTTTGATGGCTGTGGCTGGAAGCCGTGATGTAAATAAGCCTGAGCCACACGGATGGCTGAGGTGCCCTGAGCTGCAGAGCCTGACACCCAGCTGCGAGTGAAGCCATTCTAAGCCGTCCAGCCCCAGTGAGGCCCCCAGATGCCTGAAGTCAGAGACCAGCAGAAGACACACCGAGCTAAAGTCTGCCTAAATTGCTATCCCAGAGAACTGGGCACAAATAAATGGTTGTTGTTTTAGGCCACTAAGTTGGGGAGCTGGTTTGTTACCCAGCAACAATTACTGGTACACCAGCACAGCTCAAAACGAATCGGAAGAGGGGCCAAGCAGGACAAGCTTTATCAATCTAAGTAAGGAAACCGTAAAAGAAACTGCACTCTCTCTCCATTCTACGTTATGTATATGTTTCCGATACGTATCCTCTAATCTTGAATTCCTAACTAGGTTTGTCCTCTACCATGACGCCTGCCCTTGCTGTTTACGGGTTTCTTCCTTGAAGGGTCTATGTGCATTCATCAGAGATTTAAATATTCCCTCACTGTGTCAACAGAATAATCAAACGCTCAATCATAGTCTTCCTTTCTCTGAAACACGGAAGACTTCCTGAGAGCGGCTGACTGGGGGGGGCTACCATGCAACTCTGGCCGTAGGCAGCTTTCCACCCGACATTCAGGTAACTGCAGTACCAGATTACACCTCCTTCTTGCGGATCAGAACCACAGAGAGCAGAGAGAGTTCATGTTTACATCAATTAACATTTGGACTTACAAAGGATAATATATCATTATTTTTTTAATAAGCAACTGTATATTATTTAAAGTGGGTATCTTCTTATTGGGCCATGCTCTAAAAAGAACTATACACTAACTCATTTAGCAACCACTGGCATTAAGAGGTTGAAGATAAGACACAGAGTTTCTTAAAGTCAAGTATGTACGTGAAAGGGCTGGGTGTCTCCACTTTATTCTGAATCTGCTAAGGAGAAAAAAAGAAAAAAAAAAAGAAAAGCTTACAAATCTTTATAAAGATTTATAAAGTGAGCAGCAAACAGTATTTATCCCCTACACGCCAGGGTTCCACTCACTTACTTGACTGGTAATAAGAGGCGGGTGTATCCTGTGTGCAGGATACCCCACTACTCTGGAGCTCGGATAGTGCCCGTACCAGCGGCGCTCACAAAAAGGCCTCCTGTGGCTCGGTCCATTTCCCAGCAGACCACCACTTCTATGGCTGCACTCACACCTCAACCTTGTCCCTGTCCCCAAAGAACCCAGAGAAAATCCTACCGGAATCCAGAAGATGTTCTCCCGTTAAGTGAATTACACTGAAAGGGACTCCTTCCCCGTAACCGCCAAGACCATCTATCAATTAGGTTCTAGCTACCTTCTCCAACAGAGACAAGCCCAGCTCTCATTTCCCCCGTATGTATGTATTTGCTCAATCAATGTACTTATTTACTCAATATAACCAATCTCCTAACCATCTCAGCCACTTCCTAGCTCACCACCTCCATGTTCCCAGCCCTTGGCACCCCCAAGTACTCAGGCCTATGCACACCACCACTACGACACTGGAGAGCCCCCTTTAGTCCCACTGCCCTGTGGGACCAGCCTCTGACATCTAGGAAGGAAAAAGGAAGGGGAGGGGAAGGGGGAGAGGAAGGCAGGGGGAAGGAAGCTGGGGAAGGGAACAAGGAAGAAAAAAGGGAAGAGAGAGAGGAAAAGCTCTAACTTTTTATAAATGGCAGATTCGATTAGCAGCTTTATCTTTCATCTCTCAAGGGCAGACATTAAATGAAGAATGTACAAACATTCCTAAGTCAAAACAATCTCCGTCTTCATATTTCAGATATCTGTAGCATTCCAGAACAGATGTCTTGTGAATAACCAAATAATACTCAAGTATTTCTATTGTGATCACAGTGAAAGCTGAAGCCCTTTCTGGAGGACCTGCATCCAGCAATCAGAACCCAGAAGAGGCCCCTGATACATGTAACCCAAAGACCAGGCATTCGCATCTTTTAAAGTCTCCCCAGTCGTGGCTCAGTCGATTAAGTGTCTGCCTTTGACTCAGGTCATGATCCCAGGGTCCTACGACCAAGCGTGTGTTGGGTTCCCCGCTCAGCGGAGTGTCTGCTTGTCCCTCTCCCTCTGTCCTTCCCCCCACCCTTGGGCCCCGGCTTGTGCTTTCTCTTGCTATCTCTCTGTCAAATAAATAAATACATTTTTTTAAGTCTCCCCAGATAAAGTCATGTGTAACCACAGGTGAAAACCACCGCTTGTGGTCTTAACCTTTAGGACCCAGAGAACCGTGTTTTACTCTCAATGGCAGCAGCTATGACAGTGTCACTGTCTTCTATCTTACTTTCCTCTTTAAATATTCCCATGGAATCAATTCAGTAAACATTTCAAAAAGGAGAGAAAATCTTTCTGGCCTCACTTCCTTTCATTTTAGCCACATTTCTAAGAAACTCGGCACACTACACAGAAACACCAGCAACACCTCTCAACTGGGGCCGTTCTGTAGCAGTATATTTCTAACGTTTAACTATGACTCATTGTAAGAAATAAATTTTCATCACAACAAAGTATGTGTGAGTGTATATTTACATACACATACACACATATGTATGAAACAAAACTTCCACAAAACCCGAAATACTCTTACCGTATGTGATACATTGATAGTCATTTGTTCAATTCTATTCATTACAAATTTTTTTAAAACTGCTGGTCCTAACCCATCAAGTGGATTTCATCAGCCATTAACAGACTGAAACATATAGTTTAAAAAATACTGCTACAGAGCACTTCTTAACCTTTGTTTAGTGGTAGATCCCTGTGAAATGCCAATGAAAGCTAGGAAACGTCGCCCCAGAAAAAACACACACAGAACAGGCACATAAAAGTTTGCACACAGTTGATATACTGAGTTAAGAACGCCTACCCTAAGGGAAGAAACAATGGCCACTAATGGAAAAAGGAAAAGAGAGCGAAAGAGAAGCAAAGAATGAAAGAAAGAAAAGGAGTAAGAAGTCGTCATAATTTTGAAAGCATAAAAATGAAGAGTGTTTAGAGTGAGAGCCAACAGCTAGGCTTAGCTGGTCCTGAGTGCTTCATTACAAAGCACCGCGTCAGAACTCGGCATGACGATCAGAGGCCACCACGAGAGACAGTATTCTGGTTTTGGTGACAAGGATACACACAATACATTTTGGAAAGACATCTAACCAAAGAAACTTTTTTCAAGTTAAATTGTGAAGCACAGTTTGAATATTTTTCGAGTCTCAATTATGTGCAACTGTGCGCACATTCGTCCGCAAAGCTAACTGAACAAAACATTAGTGTACGTACACAAAAAAGTCAGAAGAGTTTCACATCTTTCATATCATAGCTCTTCCCCGGGCAACACTAAGATCTCCAGAAGCCCTAAATTCTGAAAGTTGACATTTCAATTCCCCATATGAAACTGAAAATAAAATTATAACTAAACCATAAAATACACGTATGGAAATCCTATAATGACTTGTTTTCACCATCATGACTGCTTTAACGCTGCTTTCAGTATCAATTTCTTCCAAAATATATTTTTAAAGCCCTTGCTTTGCTGAGACTCTAACCAGGAATCTCACCTGCCCCTCTACCAGCTTCCTATATTTCAGTTCTTTGTTTACCGTCTCCACAATTCCTTCAAAACTCACCCCCAAACCTATTAAAGTGCTGGCACAGGGGCACCTGGGTGGCTCAGGGGGTTAAGCATCTGCCTTCAGCTCAGGTCGTGATCTCCGAGTACTGAGACCAAGCCTCACGTCAGGCTCCCTGCTCCGTGGGGGGTAGGGGGGTCTGCTTCTCCCTCTCCCTCCTTCCCCCATCTGTGCTCGCTCTTGCTCTCTCAAATAAATAAAATCTAAAAAAAAAAAAAAAAAGTGCTGGCATAAAATATGCACTTATACACCTTTTGACTAAATTCTCCCTTGATCCCCATGAGTTAGATATGAATTCTCCATCTTAACGTCCATATAACGGAACACAAAGAAGTTAAGTGGTCTGACCACATTATCAAACAGAAGTGCAATCAGGACGAGGAGCCAAGAGTCCACTCTTTTCATCAGAGCACACCATCCATGCTGTTAGGCCTGCGAAGCTTGGGGGGAAAAGTGGCCAAGCAGAATGCCTGATCGTAGAAACTGGTGCTGTACAATGCCTTCCAAGGGCATCTTCTCTGTACAAGAGAGAGCCACTCTGTGGGGCAAAAGCCTCCTATTTGACTATCTGAGGAACGCTGAAACCCTCATGCCACCAGGGAGAAAGGAAAAAGGAGGTGGCGGAGGAAAAGATGTAGTTACAGGAAAAATTTCTCATCTCAATAGAAAAGTTTTTTTTTTTTTACTGTTTATTCCAGCACACAAAGTGTGTCCCTCCATCATGAAGAAATGCAAGACACTATATAATAACCATCCTTGAATGTCAGAAATAAACCGAGAGTGGCAACAGGCCATATTTCATGAAATATCTTACTTAATGCTAACGATTTAGCCTAAAATGGCACCAAAGAAGTATTAAAGAATGCGTAGGATGCCTCCAAATCCTGGATCCTAGCCACGTGTCTCCAAGCCACTCTCACCTGCACAGCGATAACATCAAATCCAGCCCGGGTCAGGACCCAGTTAAAAACACCCCTTCCCATGGCTGCTCAGCTGCACCAACTGCCCCGACAGGATTTAGGCTACAACCACGGAAGAAGCAAGCCACGCAGCTACTAAGAGCCTTCCTCATGCACATCGCATTAGGCATGGTGGAACTAGAAGACGCTCCTGGGGTCTGTGCTCCCGAGTGGTTTATACCAGAGCTTAGGAGGTGAGACTTCTGTACCATCACACGGAAAATTTAAGAGTTTTCTAGCCGCAAAAAGAGATGAAATAAGATTTAAGTGATTCCTGGTTAAATGAGTCATTGTCTTCTTATGGCCTAGGTGAGTGCTTTCCATCTACGTGAGGGGATGGTCGCTGTGAACAGAGGTTCAAGAACAATCCAGAAAGTTGGAAATTTGAGCAGGTCTAAAAGGATGGGGGTGATTCACATAAAGTAATGCTCCCCTGAAGAGTGGCATAAGAGAATTCAGGTTTTAGGTAATGATTGAATTCCTCTTTTTTTTATTTTTTTTTATTTTACTAAGACACTTGTATCTTTCAAAAAAAATTTTTTTTTAAGTACGAACTGCCAGAGATTCAAACAGTTATCTGTATGCCTGGGTCCACTGCAGCATTGTTCCCCACAGCCAAAAGCTGGAAGTAGCCCAAGGGTCTACTGATGGAAGAATGGAGAAACAACACGAGGTCTAGAGATGCAATGGAATATGTCCAGTCTTAAAAAGGAAGGAAATTCTGGCACATGCTCCAACATGGATTAAAACATAAATAGAGGCACAAAGGCTTACCCACCCATATTTCAAAGACAGGAATGAGACAGCTTGACTAGAGCAAAGACCTCTAATGAATAATAGCCCAGAAAATAAGACTGGGATCAAATTGCAAAGAGCCTCAAATGTCAGAGTGAGGAGACTGAGCTCCATCGAGTCAGAACCGTTCTAAAGTAAGAGCCAGTGTGTGCACTCCCTCTCTCTAGCTCTCTCTCTCTCTCTAATAAATAAATAAATCTTTAAAAACAGGGGAGCCTGGGTGGCTCAGTCGGTTGAGCATCTGACTCTTGGTTTTACCTCAGGTCCCGATCTCAGGGTCATGAGATCAAGCCCCACATTAGGCTCCACGCTCAGTGGGGAGTCTGCTTGGGATTCTCTCCTCTGCCCCCCCACATGCATGCACTCATTCTCTCTCTCTCTAAAATAAATAAATACATCTTAAAAAAAAAAAAGTCAGTGTGTTGGGTGAGGGGGTTAGATGCTGAAACAGACCAACGTAAGTGTTTTTGAGCTCGTCACTCAGATTCTATGTCATACAGAATTTAATGCTTCAAATGCATTTGACATACTGTGTAACCCTTGGTTCCAAGTTATCTGGAAAGTTTTCCAGTTTTGTGTGAACCTGGGTAATATACTTAACTTCTCCAAGCCCCTGTTTTCTCATCTGGACAAGGAGGAGGACACTGGTTCCTCCTTTGTCTAATTTGGAGGATTAAATGGGATTCTGTGTTAAACTGTGGAACACAGCACCCAACAGACAGCAAGTGTCCCATAAATATTACCTGTTGTGATCACAGAAACTCAGAGTTCGGCTCTGTAGGAATCTGTGGCCATTGTAAATACCCACGTCAGGACTTGAAAGCTTATGACATCACTAATATCTCAGTGAAATTCATTAAGGAGTCCTATAATGCCAAAGTCTTACAAAATGGTCTTTGTGTACAGGGACTTGAAGAGTTACCAGATGAGCACATGAGGTCCGTCTTAATGAAACTAACACAAAAAGCCTAGGATCCCGAGAAAATGATTACATAAGACAAGCTGGTGGAGTCTTCAGAGACAACAACATGCTATTCACTTCGTGAGGAGGAATTTACCCTCTTCTTGGGTCTCAGATCCTGAGAATCTGGTCACAAGACATCAAGACATTATGTGCCACAGTGTTTTTAATTAGCCATTTGTAAGATTTCCCAGATTCCCTCGAAGAGGACTTTTGTCTTATTTGGTTTTTTAAAAACACAGTTTGGTCTAGCAAACACTTTGGTTGGTTTTTTAGACACAGTTCAAAATTGTGAAAAACTGCCTGAGGGAAAAAATTACAAATGTAAGGTCAATAACCAGTGTAGCCTACTGTCTCGGTCTTCTATCCAAAATCACGTCATTCATGTGTGCACCTCACATACCCAGTCTAAGAACATATTTATGATACATATGCAAAATATATATATAACTCATAATAGCCCATTTTCACAGAAGAAACCAAAGGCATTCAAAGGTTTTAAAAACTTGCCCAAGGCTGGACGCCTGGGTGGCTCAGTTGGTTAAGCGTCTGCCTTTGGCTCAGGTCATCATCTCAGGGTCCTAGAATCTAGTCCCTTGTCAGGCTTCCTGCTCAGCAGGGAGTCTGCTTCTCCCTTTCCCTCTGCCCCTCTCTCTCTCAAATAAATAGATAAAATCTTAAAAAAAAAAAAAAGCCTTGCCCAAGATCTCACCGTTAGTGGCAGAGACAGTATCATGCCAAAGCTCTAAACCAAAGTCTGTGACATTAGAACAGAGAAGTGTGATTTGGGCAGACTCTCAGCTACTCAGCACAGAGACGCTGTCAAGTTACCTCACATACTGACTTTGACTGCACTAAGGAACACACCCAGGAGCCCCTGAGCAACCTATCAGCAAGCTACAAGAAAAGCTGGGACCCTAGAGTGAGTATGGGTGCAGGACGGCATTAAGCTGAGGCAACAGAAGTTGGTGAAGGCTTCCTGTCCAGTTCCACCATCAATGTGCTCATCCCCTGCTCATGTTTCTGCTGCTTCTGGGCCTGCTACCTACTGGTTTCCTCACTCTCCGTTCCATGGCTGGTCTACTTCAAAGATGCTTACTCATAGTTTCCGCTTGCAACGTGGCCCATCATGGCCTCACCACATCACAACTGCCAGCATCTGCTTTCATTGATATTTTATTTTTTCTGTATTTCTCAATTCAAAGTTTGAGTTTTTGAGAAATAAGCCCTGTTCATCTCTTTCTCTCTGCTGTGCCATAAATCGCTGGTCTTAGATCCAGAGCCCATACATAGGCCAGGGGTCACCCAAACCATGGCTGCCAAGGGAGGCCAGCAAGCTGGTCAGGCATGGTCACTGTTAGTCCAAGATAAACCACCATCATATTATAATCCTCTGTTCCTGTGCTGCCAGTCATTTCAGACTATGAATTAAAGAACTATATATGAGTTCTATGCCACGCCGAAATACTGGCTAAAAATATCACCTCAGGCAGCCTTTATTGTAGAGCAGAGTAACACAATACTATAATATCTCTGTTGAGATAAACTCTATAATGAGACAAGTATTTTCCAAATATGTATCGTTCTCCAGACCTAATAAAACTCTCTCAGCTAAGGTACAGAGTGGTCCTGTGTTACAGGTATACTACTAGCTGAAAACAGCATTTGTGGCTAATGGAAGTAGTAATACAACAAAAGTGAATCTGTTCAATCAAAGAGGGAGGGGGGTAGGGAAAAGAGGAATAGAGTGGGAGACAGGGAGGGAAAGAGAGAGTCAGGGAGGATAGAAAGAGAATGACTGTAATTACAAGGAAATCTCAGCATCTGAAACCTTGAAGAAAAGTCATTCTGGGTTTCCAAGGTTTTCGGATGGTCATGGCACCTGCCAGGTCCTCCACACCTTAACTATGTGCCAGGCTGAGGCCCCTTAATCTCCATCATGACTCAACAAGATAAGCATCATGACACCTACTGTGTGGATGAGAAAACTGACTCTCAATTACTCACAGTGGTCCCCGTGGTTGTGAGTGGCCAAGATTCAACCGTAGGTCTATGGGCCAAAGGCTTGTGCCTTTTCAAACATGCCACATTGTATCTCAGCCTCCAGCCCTCCCAAATAGAGTCTGAGAAACTCTTTAGAAATTAGGACTGCCATCAATATAGATCTGTGGGGTAGATGTAACAGCAGAAATAGGTACATAGGTTCGGGGGGGGGTGCTAAGTTGGTCACATGACTTGGGCCACATGCCCCTTGTGCTGATCTGCCCCCCCTCCTCTACTGTGTGCTCATAAGGTGAAGGACCACATGCAGCTGTCAATCTCCTGCCACCCAGGGAACATGATGAAAAACAATCTCCTTCCAAGGTCTTCTCCCACCTTCCAGAGGGGGAAACATCATCCCAACAGTTGCTATCGCTTTTCTCGGACTAGTGAGAGCCTACGCCTTCAGAACGGAGCACACTCCACGTCACACTCGTTCATGTCACTACTGCACTGTGGAATGCCGACTCGACATGTGGCAGGAATGCTGACTTCTCATCTCAGTTGTGAGTCTGGATTAGTGAGACTGCCTTGTTTCAGATCTATACAGCCCTCAACAGTACACTTATTTTGAATAGCACACTGCAGACTGCAAATACCTGGACATTAGTGGTATCACTGAATGCTCGGAGCAACCATGTACAGTCAACAGGACTAATATTAAAAGCAGGAACTCGGGGCGCCTGGATGGCTCAGTCATTAAGCGTCTGCCTTCGGCTCAGGGCGTGATCCCAGAGTCCTGGGATCGAGCCCCACATTGGGCACCCTGCTCTCTGCTAGGAGCCTGCTTCTTCCTCTCCCACTTCCCCTGCTTGTGTTCCCTCTCTCGCTGGCTGTCTCTATCTCTGTCAAATAAATAAATAAAATCTTTAAAAAAAAAAAAAAAGCATGAACTCTGGAGCCGGACATCCTGGGTGTGAAGCCCAGCTGTATCGCCTACTTGCCATGTGACCTTAAACAAGTTACTTAGCTTTTCTGAGCCTCAGTTTCCTTATAGTAAAATGAAGATAATTTTAAAAACTAGAATGTGTAGAACTTTAATAAAAATTAAATGAACAAATATATGTAAAGTGCTTAGAAAAGCACACTGTACCCATAAGGCTTAATAAATGTGAGCTGTTACTATTTATCATTTTACCAATAATAGAACAGTCTCCCGGGAGTTAAGGCACTTGCCCTAGGTCTCACAGACAGTAAGTGACAGGACTGGAGCTCTGGTCTCTCCTTCTAGCATCCGCCATACTGCCATCCAATCATAACACCGATGCAGGCCCGAGGTCAGGCCTTCATTTCCTCCAAATCAAGCCTCAAATATGGCTTTGCCCAGAACATTTAAATTAATCTATTATAAATATTATACAAATATTTCAAGTACTGCAGAGTGCCTGCATGATGAAACCACTCTCTAAGCCTGGTAAATAACAGATGAAGATATGCCCATTTTCCAAGTTCTAAGAGGAAGAAATTTTCCAATCACCAAAGGTTTTAAAAGAGCTGAGACAGGTTGAAACTGGGGAGTTATCACCAAAAATGACTGTTTGGAAAAATATGATAAAACTTTCCAAGAGAAATTAGACACAACAATTCTCTCCAGCCTTGTGATTGCTCTTTTTCACCAGCTTTATCTAGCCTTCTAATGCTGTCTCTGTTCCAAACACCAAAGCTACACTCTGGGAAACACACGCCATGTGTTCTTCACGTCTCCTGAAAGGTCCACCTTTTCAGTGAGCCCAGGAGGCAGAGTCCACTCATGGTGAACCACCCGTATGCTATCAAGTCTACGTGACTTGACAGTTGCCAGGTCAGGGAATCCCTCCTCCTTTCCCCACTTGGTCTTGGTGGGATGGGCAGAGATGGTAAAAATGGTTCCTTTTTCACTCAAACATTTATGGGGCTGGGTTCTCTAGGTAAAGAGCATCCTCTTCCTACTTCCAACTCTAGAAAAAAATTTGAATTGTTCATCAAGCTAACAGGTGGGAAAATGACCCAACACTCTCTTAACTACTATTATTTCTAGAAATGAGACTGGGTACTGGGCTGAGAAAAATCACATTTTTATGTTATGTGTGCCTGTACCATCCGAATTATTTTTTCCAAAAGCATTTTCCAAAAGCATAATTGTAATTTAAAAAAAAGAAAAGACTTTTTTAAAGCAAATTTTGAAAAGAAAAAAAGATCAGAGAATGTCCGGGTAGCAGGAATGACATTAAAATGGATGTCTGAACACCAGTCCCGCTCTTGGCCAAACTCCCCATGAGCTTGTTAAAGGACCAAGCCTCCTGTGAGCCTGTAGACCTGGCCGACACCCCAATGACAGCCTGGTAAAACCCTGAGCAGAGGACCCGGGTCAGCCACACCCAAATACCTGACCCACAGAAATAATTGAGGTAAGAAATGTATGTTATACAAGTTGCGAAGTTTATGCAGCAATAGAAAACTAACATGTCATTAATGCCAAATTCCCAGGAATACATCCATACCCATAAGTTATATAAATGGAAAGTGTCTTTGAAACTACCGAAGGGTATATAAATGTTAGCTAGTATTAGTCATTTACTTTGCACTATTTTAAACTGAACAGATTGTGCACTTTTAGTTGTGTAACTTTGATAAAAGCATCTGATTTCATCCTTATGGGAATCCTAATTCTAGTACTAACTTCTAAAAATTAAGGCAATTTTTACTAGACTTTCAAAGCAGTCACTTTTGCATCTACAATTAGTTTAACTTGAGACCCTAAAATTGGACTAATTCAGCCCTCTATATCTGGATGATCCCCAACCCAACAATTCAGATAGAAAACAAACTAAATCGACTTGTCAGCACCAAAAATACTTCTTGTCAGAGAACAGACACCTTGGTGCTTTAGTTTCCAAATTTGCCCTGGACCTTGTTCTCGCCTAAATTGCAGCTTTCCTGTTCCTGAACAGAACCACAGTCCTGACCAGCCACCCTAAAAACAGAATTGCGTCTGGGTGGGTCTCCTACATGACAAGTCCACATGAAATCCTGCCCCCATTCCGTCTGGCCGGGGGTGGGGAGGCCGGAAGAAGGTCTGACCAAGGCAGAAAGAATACAGAAGAGCAGTGCTCGGTGAGGTCACAACCAGCATTTCCCAACACTGACCCCAGACTGTTAGACCGAAAGGCACATCCTGCAACTTGTCCCAGCCGGAACGGCGCTCTGCCAGGAAGGAGGAATAAAAGCAAACAGAGTCTCTGACCCTGCCTGTTACCCCACTGGGCCAACACTCCCTCTCTCTACGCTCACCTGATCCTCCTCCATGTCCAACCGAACGGCTCTTACTGCAAAGATCGCATCAATGTCTGGAACTGTCCCAGATTTAGGGACTCTCCCTGGCCACAAACAGGATGAGGAACCAACTCAAGGCTTCGGTGCATGAATCCACCTCAAAGCAAAGAATGGATGTTGCTGGAGTGTGCACTGGAGGAGCTTTCATAAAAGTATCTGACCCCGTCTTTACAGGGATCCCCATTCTAGTACTAGCTTCTAAAAATTAAGACACTTTTACTCAACTTTCAAAGCAGTTGCTCACAGTTACAATTGGTTTAACTTAAAATGCTTAAATTGGACTAATTCAGCCCTCTATATCTGAATGATGTGCAACGTTAAAAATTCAGATAGAAAACAAACTAAATGTACTTGTCAGCACCAAAAATGCATATTATTCAAAGGGCTGCAAGGAGCATATTAGACAAAAACAAACCCATATGCATTACAGAATGGAATAAAACTGAATTACTTTGGAAGCAAATATCTCAACAAAATTTCTCTGAAGTGGATGGACTTCAACTATATTCCCAGAGTCCTTGCGGCACCTATTTACTCTTCTCTGCTATCAGGAGTTCTTCAGTAGAAAGTCTACGAAGCATGAGTGCACCTAAAGCCTACAACTCAAATGATAAATGCTTCCCATGGGGCATATCCTTTTGGTACCAACATCCATAAAGTAACTCCCTACCAAACACATGATAGATTTATAGCAGTGACCACGTCAGCATTAATCCCCTTTCTTTCTCTCCTCCTCTTAATATGTTAATCAATATATCTGGTTGGGTATTCACCTACTTGCATACAGGCCATCTACTCTGGAAAAAGTTGACCCTACCCCAATCTTAGAGGTGGACATCATTTTCTTAAGCCACCCAGTTCATTCTGGTCACCAGACCACAGTCAGTGATTCAGGAATGTGTGTGTGAATCCACTGGTCTACCCAGAGCTGCTTCTGGTTTATTATGACAGGATCACAAGGGATTCTACTTCCAAAGTCAGCTGGCTGAAGTCAGAAAATCACTAACAGTTATGAATGCTCTAAAGAATTGATAACTTATATCTAGAGGTCAACCAGTCCCTTGTGAGACCTCTGTGAAGTCAGGGACTACTTCTTATCTCCAGATACTGGGGGTGCGGGATGAGTGGACAGACGGCAGGATGGAAAAAGAGGGTCCCCTGATCTTGAGCTTGTTCACAAAGGAGGCTGCTAAGTCTGTAGGGATAGCCGGAGTTCAAGAGTCTGGGCCAAGGTCCTTCCATTTGTTGGCCCCCTTATCAACCATGGCTTCTAAACATACAAATGACTATTCAGTTTGTTCATATGATGGATCGTCATGGACCATCACCCACTTTTACAGTATAAAACTATGAGCCTACAAAAGAGATTTTTTTTTTTTAAAGATTTTATTTATTTATTCAACAGAGACAGAGACAGCCAGCGAGAGAGGGAACACAAGCAGGGGGAGTGGGAGAGGAAGAAGCAGGCTCATAGCGGAGGAGCCTGACGTGGGGCTCGATCCCATAACGCCGGGATCACGCCCTGAGCCGAAGGCAGATGCTTAACCGCTGTGCCACCCAGGCGCCCCAAAAGAGATTTGTTTTTTAAAAAAAGCTGCGTTTTCATTGTCCGGGCAACAATTTTAAAACAAGGTGAAGTACAAGACAGTAAAATATTACATGTCCTATTAACTTGGCCTCTGGCATCAGGCTAAACAATTCTGCAGCGACCTATGAACAAAAGCAAAGCAGGAACAGTATCAAAATAAGAGCCAGAAACAGATTTCTCAAGGGTGGTATATATGACATATGGGGTTGCAGAGGTGTGGTGATCAAATTTAGTGTATAGTATTTTTTTTAATTATCAAAAACAATACATGCTTGACCTAATAAGTTCTATAATACAGAGATCTAAAAGGGTAACCCTTCCCTGTCCCCCATATCTCATCCCACCCTGCTGTGGGGCCTGACGTTAGCGTGCCTTTCTCTGCGTGCATACAAGTATACAGACACACATGCACATCCATAAACCCGTTTAAAAAAAAGGATCATACTATACACATTGCTCTATAACCTTTTTTTTTTGCTTAAAATAGAGAATGCCTAACCTTCCAATATGGTGTATGTTTAATTATAAAATGAAGGCACACATCTCATGGAAATGACAGCCCTCACATACCTTGGAAAACATTAATCGATATGAATATCTGGAAGCAGAAAGTCATTTTCTGCTTTTGTTTTTGTTATACCAGAAAGGGCATTCCTCAAACGGTTAGAAAATAAAATTAGGTGGGGCTGAAACCCAGACATTTCGTCTGCTGAAGACCCATGAACATTAACATTTGGCGTTTTGTTAAAAAGGGGACTGTTTCATTTTACTGGGCACAAGAAATCAGGTATGTGAATGCATGTAATGTGCTGCTCTCCATCCCGTTTCAATCCCGCTAAAAGCGATCTGCGTTTCCTCGAGCCAAAAAGAAAAATGATCAGCAGCTTTACTTACGATAGAATTGATTCTTCCTATCTCCATCTCAAAGACCAATGTTTAAAAGTCTGTCTTTTACTGGATATCAGACCACACTTTCAGTGAAAGCCACAGAGCCGCACAGGTTTCCCACCTGAAAGCCGAGCCGCTCCACTCTGCGGGAAGGTGACACCAGCCCGGCTGCCAACCAGACGGCACCTCCTCCCTGCCCTGCAAAAGCGTTTTATACCTTTTCTATTTCAATCAACATTTTACATAACTACATCTCTGAACTTAGGATCTGGTTATCCCACCAATATTCCAAAAGCACTATCCACATATCTCAAGTAACTGTCAACCTCCCCTACTTCCAGCAACACAAATCAAAAAGATAAAAAGTTCCAGTCCCAGATGATGACTACTGTTTCCTTAGGAAATGGAATTATCATGGGACGCCTGGGTGGCTCAGGCTGTTAAGTGTCCAACTCTTGATTTTGGCTCAAGTCATGATCTCAGGGTCGTGAGACTGAGTCCTCGTCGGGCTCCGCGTTGTGTGCGCAGCCTGCTTAAGATTTTGTCTCCCTCTGCCCCTCCCCCACCCAATAAAAAGAAATTAATTATCTGAAGTCATCCCTAAAATATAATTGGCTAACTGGAAAGGAAAACTGTATGTGGCATAAAATAATAGAGCTTTGCATAGCACTTTTTAAAATATATTTGTTCCACAAAAGTAATAATTGATCATACTCATATCGGTTACAAACGCTCTATTTATTTATATTTCTTCTTACTGTTCCCACATTGACAGAGAGAAAAATATGAAGCATGTCCCAATTCATCTCCAAATACAGATACACTATAAAAAGGTGGGAAAAGAACTCAGGAGCGAGGCAGAATCAGGTAAAACCACTTTCATCCAATGCACCCTGTTTCCTTCTCAGCTGCTGGGACAGGGCAGCAGCGCCCCGTCTTCTTGGCTGAGTTGACAACACAGCTCTACCTGAAGACACGCAGACTTCTGGGCTTAATGCGAATCCCTAAGAAAGCTGCACGTTTTAAATATATGTAAGGAACTTGACAGGTAAACTAACAATATGACATCCTTTAACAAAGAATTTTTACAACACAAACCTTCTCCTTCTATTATTGCATATCTTCACGTGTTTTCATTTTTGTACATGACACTATCCTCCCGTGTAGCAGAACAGGACTATTCCCAAACCTCCAGGGAGCAAACATAGATCCTTCTCTGATCGTCTGCTTCTGTCTCTCTGCTAACGACAAACGCCAACCAGGTTCATGTCTTTTTTGACAGTTCACTGCCTTGCATTTTAATGGGAAGCTTCTCAGAGGCTGGAATGCTAATGTTCTGAAGGCATCCAAGAAGATGCCTATGGATTTTACAACTCCTCCTGTTATCTGGTCCTCAGAGGACAGGAACTCAGTACCCGACGGCTTTACAAGGCCTCCAACACCTCCAACGATACTCTGCACAGTCGGCACTCCATAAACACCACATGGAAACTTGACTCTGACCGATATTACTCACGTGCCGAATGAGCAAACACAAAACTCTTTCTGAGAGTTTAAACAAATACCTCTGAACTCTACTACGCGAAGAGAAAGAAGAAGAGTCTAGAAAAGAGAAGCCAGCTCTCGGCCACAAAACACAAAGTCTAAACCCCACAGATGACGTCCGGTGTGTACTCACGTATATCTCATTATGGTCAAAGCGTTTCTTGAGGTTGTTGATGAAGGTCTCCTCAGAGAGAGGCTCTAAAAGAACCATATCTCCAACCCCAATCATATTGTCCAGAAGTGACGTTTTCACCTCCATTTTGGCCATTGTCTCTTCCTGTGGGAAAGATGGGGGGGAAAGGAAAAATTTTAATGGGCAAAATTATTTCAGATGCGTTCTCAGCACCACTAGAGAAATGAAACACCGGTAGTTTCAAATGGCGCTCATCTGCCTCTCGAACACCGTAACCTCCCCTCCAACCCACGTCAGGAGGCCCGAGGCTGGCTGCAGTGGCTGCCAGGCCGCTGGAAGCCCCATACGCTCGACCCTCCCTCCCAGTGCACCATTCCAGGCTACGTCTGTCTACAGAAGAAGCCACTAGGAAACCAGGGTCTCCGTTTTCTTTCACCTCAAGTATAGCTGACATACAATATTATATTAGTTTCGGGTGTACAACATAGTGATGCAACATGGATGTACGTTACAGAATGCTCACCACAGAAAGTGTTCTTACAGTATTATTATAAAGTTATTACAGTATTATTGACTATAGTCCCTATGCTGTATTTTTCATCCCTGTACCTTTTTTATTTTGTAAGTGGACGTCTGCACCTCTTTAGACCATCCCCTCTCCCAGCCAGAGGTTGCAAAACTCTAGCAAGAGGACCCACCGCACCCCTTTCGACCAGCCCTTGCATACCAATGTCAGACTTCAACTTGTAAGAACCTGCTTCCCTCAAGATGGTATCTCTCAGTACTCTGTGATGAAACTCAGAAAGTATTTTCCCAGGAATCAGTGGTTTTTAAGATGATACTAACATTTGAGTACTTGCTACCTATCAGACGCTGTATCCAGGACTTTATATGCCTTCATTCATTTCATCTTCACAAAATCTCTATGAGGTAGCTACTGGGATCATTATCCCCATGTTAAGATAAGGAAGCTCAGAGAGATAAGAAATTTTGCTTATGATTTCTTAAGAGTGCGTTAAATTTTGTGTTAGAGAACTCAATCACTACTTCTAACTTGGCACCTCTGGGGGGAAACCTCATTGCAGGCGTCAACACTGACTCATAAAGGAACACAACCCTGTTGTAAATCAGAGGTTGCCTATATAACCTGCCAAGACTGACCTCAACGTTCTTCATTCTCACCCCAACAGACCCACCACTACAACACCAAAATCAAACGAACATGCAATGAATAGACCAGAAATACTAGTTTCCCTCCAGCCCGGTCTGCGAGCCTACCAAGGGGAAACACACTACAAAGGCAGCATTCTCCCCTCCCCACTAATGTGAATGGTGCCGCCCAAAAGCAGAATGTTAAATCCCCATGCCCTCAAATCTGATCGCCGTCAAGAGTCCTAAACTCCTTTCAAATATACAAACATAGGAAATTAGAGTGTTTTATGTCACTTTTCCTAACATTACCAGGATGTACGATCACATTCATCTGAGACATTCCCTCTAAATGCTTCTGACACAGAAGACAATTGTGTATACTTTCAGCAGACTAATACTAAACAATACTTCAGGATACTAATAAATACTCAGATATATTCATGCCCCTAATACTGAGGGGGAAGTACATTTACTTCTTCTCATTAAGGAGTCACCCATGCATATTACACCTTACACAAAGGTTGGTCTGCTTGCTTAGGATAGCAATTTAAATAAATGTCTTCCTATTCTAGCCTAGAATATCTAGTAGGTCTCCTACAGGCAACAGAAACTATATTTACTTGGGCTATTTGCAAGAGAACTGTGATGGGGTGAGAATTATATAACTCTTTATTATTAATTACTGTGATTTATATGAATCCACAAACACACCCTTTATTGCTGACCCTATTAGAAAAAAAATTTTAAGTGTACACTGAAAAAGCCAGAAAAGAGAGACCAAAAGAAGCAGAAAGGAAAGGTCTCTCATAAACAAAAATAACCCACTAAGGAAGTATTTTAATATTCAAAAGGAGAAAAATGGAGTTAACTTTTTCATTAATATATACTTTTTTATTTCACGCCAACTACACCCAGAATAAATGGCCCTAGGTATCACTAAAACCCAACAACAGAACGGTTTCGTGCATTTTGAACGAGGACAGGCTCTGTTTTAAAACAAAACGGGCGGGAGAGGGGGCACCTGCTGCTCTCTGGAGAAGCAGACGCCCAGGAGAGCAGCTGGTCTCATGCCAAGTCCATGGAAAGACGTGCACGGGAATAGGAACATGAGTGCCCAACCTTTGTCGCAATAAATTAACACTGAAATCAAATTTCAAGTTCTCAGACTCATGAGATGCCAAAGGCACTCTATCTGCGATGCATTACATATAATTTGGCAGATGAGGGAAGAAGGTTTAGGGATTAAGGGGGAAGTCAACCTGAGAAGGGTTTCAAAAATAACCACCTCAAACCAGCAATTTAAATTAAGCAAAGAGGCTGAAAGGGAACTCTCTGCCCCGGGGGCTGGATCTGAAGTCTATTTATGGAAACTGCAGCGGAAAGACAAGGACCTCACTGCAGGTAACAATAATTAAGCAATCTTTCTCTGTAATTAAACCTGCTTTACCATCTTTTCAAATACAAGTTTCAAGCAGGTTTGTATGGGTTCTAATTTTTACACTTCTATCCCAACTTCATAATCCAAAGTGGGGGAGAGGACAAAACAAATGCTGAGCTACAGGGAATTGGTATAAGTGAAAAATTCTGAAAACAAAACCTTTGCAAACCAAAACACACCAATAAAGTAAATCCGCTGAGAAGGTGATACCAGCATTCAGTTATCCAAGCATAGTTTTGTTCCATTTCGGATTTGTTTTGTTTTGTCTTTTTTAGCATCCAAGTACTTTGGGGGAGGAAACAGTGACACCCACACACCCCCCCTTCATTCTCAGGGTAAAAATGGACACAGAGAAAAACAGCATAGAGGCACTTCCCTCGCATCCTACAAATGGACCAATTCCCCTTACTGTGACTACTGGATCCATCCTTGGTTTGGCTCAGAATCACTGACTCAATATTTCCATAAACTATCAGAGGAAGTCAAATGGGAGAATCCAATGAGCACGTACGTAAAGCATATATTTGACACATATATGTCTATCTTCAACCTTCCCAAGACCTCCACAGAACCCCATGTTGTTCTAAGGAAGTCAATTTTATCCCATGTGCCAGGAATACAGTGCATAATCTAGACTGAGGCAATCAACACATTACCATATTCCGGCCACTGTAATCGATTCAGGGCTGGTCATACCAGCCAGCCTCACAGGCTTTGGCTTGGTATATTAGGACAAAGGCTCTCTCCACTCTGGATGGCAGGATTTACAGATGTGATACATGAAACCGCCACGGCCATGTCACCTCTGCTTTCGTGGAGGGGGTTGGGGAGAGGGTTAATCTGACGAGGATGGCAACACATGGAGGAAAGCAGGGTAAAAAAAAATAACTGAGAATTAGTGCAGGAGCCCTAATGACATCACAGACCTCTAGATCAAATTGCAATTGACACCTGCTCCATAGCTCCTAAGTCTACGCACACAGAGGCCAATTAATTCCCCCTTATTGTTTAAACTGTTTGAGTTGAATTTTCTATTATTTGCAACAGAAAACATCTTCCCTAATAGAAGAAGCTGGTACAAGGAAGTGGAGTGTTAGAAGTAACACACAGAGGACCATGGACTGGCTTAGCCAAGGCCACAAGGTGGAGCGGGAAGCGGGGGGAGCGTGAGGACCTACTATCTTGGACTGGCAAGATGATCACCTTCGACATGTGATAGCGAACAACTGATTAAAACCGTGGTTTGGGGCGCCTGGGTGGCTCAGTCAGTCAAACGTCTGCCTTCAGCTCAGGTCATGATCTCAAGGTCCTGGGATCGAGCCCCACATCGGGCTCCCAGCTGACCGGGGAACCTGCTTCTCTCTCTCCCTCTATTGCTCCCCCTGCTTGTGCTCTCTGTCTCCCTCTGTGTCAAATAAATAAATAAAATCTTTAAGAAAATTAAAAATTAAAAAAAATAAAACCGTGGCTTGTCGTGCCTTATGCCTTGGACCTTGTGCCTCCAACTTGACAGAATTTAAAAAAAATTCGGACGCTGGAGTATGTGTTGGCTACTTAAGGATCTACAAGAAAAAGACAGGCTTGCTGTGAAACTGGCCTGTCTGAAAGCCAGAGCAGAGAATAGAGTGGGCTGCTAAATGGAGTCACTCCAGCTGGAGGTGGGAAACGCGGAGGAAATGTGACCTGTCCTAAGCGCCACCTGTTCGGTCTCCATGGCGTGAGGCAGGGATAGCACTCCACCATGAAGATGTAGCACACGAGGGGCATCACCCACTCTACTGCTTCGTCCACTTCTTACTCTTCCAGGGGCATTCTATGAACCAAGAGCTAAGACACTCTGCAGACCATCCACAGCTAGATCCCACCACCAGGAGACAAGTTCTCAGACCAAGTTGTAGGTTCAAACCCTGGGAGGTGGCAGTATCTCTGATTGTGGTTACTAGTCCATGGAAGCAAAGAAATCTAGAATACCAAAACACTTTTAAGGGATCTATGCTGCCAAAGAAGTGTGGCTGACAGGACTTAACAACGACTTGATCCTTAAGAGAGTCAATCCCAAGATCTCCAACTCCTAAGAACCACAATAACAAACCACTATGCACGGCAGCCCCTGCCAAAGCATATTCTTTTCATAAGCGTAAGTACGGTGAGAAAGGTGTATATGAATGTTGGGCAGCCAAAGGGGACAGCCATTGCCGACATTTGTCTTTCTTTTTAAAGGGACATTATCCAGTACACAGTCCTACTCCTATTGGTACCTAATCTCCCTTTTAGGGAGTCCCCAGTTACCTTATGATGACAAGTAATCTACTGAGAAGTAGTACCCAGTTCCCACTGCAGAATTCAGAGGAGGCAGATGTGCCGTCTCCACCCCAAGGAGAGCCAATCACATGGTCCTGGGATCGGGAGTCCTGGGTGATGGTGAAAGCTGGGGGTGACGGCTGCGGGAATACTCATCACTCACTGTAGCAACGGCCACAGCATGAAGCCCAGGAGGTCCCGGCGCCAAGGCTTCTGCTACGGATCCTGCTGCCCAGGCCTCCAGCCTTTCTTTAGTTCCTGGCTATCTTCCAAGCCCGTATCCTTCCTGGTCTTCCAACCTCTCGGCAATTTTGTGAGTCTCTACATCCTTCCTGCATTGCACACAGTCAGGATCCCTAACTGACAGGAACGCTACCGACAGGGCCCAACATACAGGATTATACCACTGTTACAGCTTCATTATTATGTAAAACCTAACCTTTTTCTCGTACTGGTGAAAGCAATCTACAAAGTACTATCACAGGAGTGGCCTTTGGAGGAAGCACGGAGGAGCCTGCAGGAAGGAAGGGTCTCTTTATCTAAGGTGCTGATCTAGCCCAGCCACCAGCCCACCTGCTGCTGCAGGGATGACTCCAGGGCCGCCCCAGCTTTCCACCTGCTTGTCCATCCAAGAAAAACAAAATATATGATTGTAACTCTTCTTTCCCTGACCTCCTCTCATCTCATAAATTTCCAAAGTTACTACCTATATTTCAATGTGTACCAATTCATTTACTAGAATCTTCTCAGTGTAAAAATACCACTTAAAATACTGAGAGCATCATTTCAAAAAGTCCTCAAAATCCAAAAGAAAATGCAGCATAAACATTCGAAAGCATCTTAAAATGCCTACCTGAAGCCTAATACTTAACCTTAAATTACAAGCCACCTACAATGTTAATGTCATCTGTGCTCGGAGTCAAGACCAGCATCTCCAAGCCAAGAGCCCTGCACACAGACACAGCCAGACCAGACGGCGCATCCCTGAGAAATGCATGGTCATTCCATTCCATATAGAACAGCAACAGTGAAAAGCTATTCCAAGTTAATAATTAATTAATTGACTAACAAGTGAATAACAACTGAGAAAAGATGAAGGAAAAGCTAAACTAAAGCATCCAGTGGTCTCCCGTGTTATTCAAAATTCTTAGGCTAACACAGATGAGAACAAACGTATATATTTTAAGTTGAAACAGTTTTACTGTAAAATTGGAAAGGACATTCACAGATCACAGCTGAGGGTGCGGTGATTAACAAGGATTAATATCAAGTCATTAGCATAATTTTAAAGTTGAGGGAACTTTTAAAGCAAAGCCATAAAAACCACTTGGCCGGAAAACTTACTGAGAGCAGAGCTCTATTGCTTTGGCAGCTGGAAATGAGGACGTGGAAAACACATCTATTGTAAGGTCATTAGCAGTATAGCTCAGAGGCAGCACCTTCGGGGAGTCTTCCTAGCATAGTAACAATGGTCCCAAGCTGACCCTGGTTCCACTCTTGACCTCCTTGCAGAGGGGTCCTGTATGCATGATAGCCCCTTTTCTGGAGAATCAGCTCTTTGGCGTCAGGAGTCACAGCATATGCACCCGCATTTCCCCAAGGGCACAGTGCGCTGCCCTAGCACACGGTAGGCAGTCAGAGAAACACAAAGGGGAAACAAGTACGCAAATGTACGACTGACAACTGAATCGTTCAATAACGCACGTTCTTGCAGCTGCCATGGTTGGTCTGAGCAGAAGGCAAAAAAATGACTGCAGCCTCCAGCCACTTTGATCCAGTCCTCTGAAAACATAATATTACCCACAAAGGACAGGAAACAGAATTGAGCCATTTGACTCCCAAAGAGATCACTAAAGCTTTTAAGAATAACATGAGAAGCACATTTAAGGAACCAAACTGGGCCAATGTGGCAAGATTTCATGAACAAAATAAATCTCAGCAAATCCTGGTGGCAAGACAAAGGCAAAAGAGGGGCCAAGTCTATAGGACGTGGTTCAGCGCCTGATACAATGAGCTTAAATGACTAAGAAAAACTGGAATTTCCTTCCTCGATCTTTTAAAATAGCACACATCTCCTCTCGGAGAGCAGTTAGACTAAATTTCCATGCAATTCAGCTCAACCACCACTTACAGGATGGAATCCTGTTGGTCTCTAGCATTGTGTTAAGTGCTCTGGACACTCTGAGAATCATCATGGCACGTCCCCCTCCCCACACCACCCCCTCCAGGAGGTCCCAGCCCAATAAGAGGCAGGAAAAGAAAATAAACCACTTTTGAAATTTCAAATGACCTTTTAACGATTAAAAACAACACATATTCACTATACAAAAAAAAAAAAAAAATCAGAAAATGTAGCTGAGCAAAATACAAGCCAAATTTAACACGCTCACGTTTCAGTCTAAATCCTTTTGAATTCATTTGAATCCTGATGAAACCTGATTTTTATAACCAAAGAACTGGCCATCGTTTCTGGTCTGATAAATTTTGATATAAACTTTGATACACTACTAAATTTTGATATATGTTTGCCTCCAGGTAGGAATGTGAAACAGATCTGGAAGAGCTGTGGAACTTAATGAAGGTACACCAATAATATCCCCACCGCTTTTAAATTTAACCAAGTTGCCTGACCATCTGCCCCTTGGTTCTTTACCTTTTCCCCTCCCTCAAATGAGCAACCCAGATTGTCAACAGCCTGCCCACCAACCATCTCTCCCACTTGGCTGAGCCTAACATCTCAACACGTGTCCAAACCTTCTATCTCCCACCATCCTATACCAAAATATCCCCCAAACGAAAACAAAACCCTCCTATTCTCCCTAGATTCCACAAAGTCACAACAGACCCAGTTTCTCACCCCTGGCCTTTCCCTGTCTCTTACCTTCTCCCCCCAAAGCCAACCCCGGCTCTGGGCTCTGGATTACATCATCATCATCATTTGCAATCCCCCCCCCCTGCTGTGACTGGGCTAGCTCAGCCTTCATCCTTTCTCACCTGGAAGGCAACAGCCTTCTCCGTGGTCTCCCCCTGCCTCGTTTTGCCGCCACAGCCTCTGCCATCCCTCTCCTTCCCCCATGCATGGGCCACACTTCCCAAGTCGCCTTTCTAAATCACAACCTGGTCAGGTAAGCTTGGATTTAAAGCCTCTATGACTCTCCACAGCCTATAAGCCGATATCTAAATTCCTCAGCAGACCCTTAAAAACATAAAACACAGAATCCCCCTATGACCCAGCAATTCCACTCTGGGGTACAAAAGCAGGGATTCAGAAAGATATCTGCACACCCATATTCAAAGCAGCATCATTCACAACCGCCGAGAGGCCACCCAAGTGTCCATCCACGGAAGAACGGATAAACTAAACGTGCTGTGTGCAGCCAGTGCAACAGTGTTCAGCCTTAAGAAATGAGGACATTGTGACACAGGCCACCCAATGGATGAAACCGGACGACATCACGCTAAGTGACACAAGCCAGTTGCCAAAAGGCAAATGCTGCATGAGTCCACTTGCGTGAGGTACTAGAGTCGTCAAATACATAGCGACAGAAAGCAGGATGCTGGCTACGCGACAGAATGGGAAGCTGTGGTTTAATGAGCACAGAGTTTCAGTTTGGGAAGATGAAAGAGTTCTGGAGAGGAACGATGGTGATGGATGCACAACAGGGTGCATGCACTCCGTGCCACGGAACTATGCACTTAAAAAGGCTGAAATGTTGGGGCGCCTGGGTGGCTCAGTCAGTGAAGCGTCTGCCTTCGGCTCAGGTCATGATCCCAGGGTCCTGGGATCAAACCCACTTTGGGCTCCTTGCTCAGCAGGGAGTCTGCTTCTCCAGATATTTCTGCCTGCCACTCCCCCTGACTGAGCTCGCGCGCTCCCTCTGGCAAATAAATAAATAAAATCTAAAAAAAAAAAAAAAAAAAAAAAAAGCTAAACTGCTAAGTTTTATGTTAGCTATCTTTTAGCACACGCACAGTAATTCCTTCTCAGAGATCGAGACTTCACAACCGAGCCTGGCCTTCCTCCCCAGTGTCCTCCCTGGTGAGCCTCCCACCCAAGGCAACACACACCACACACGAAGAGGCCAAGGCCTCCGCCGGCTCCTCCGGCCAGGCCGTCGCTAACGGCGCTGAGGCTCTGCACCAGGCCAAAGCACGCCTGCCTCCAAGGATGCGGAATTAGGACGGCAGCCATCGTCAGGTGCCTATGAGGAAGTCAACGAGCCTCCAGGGGACGGGGTGTCCCATTCAGGGGAGCCTCTGCCAGACTCTGGGCTTCCTCTGAAGCTAATCCGAGAAGAGGAATGACACAAGTGCAGAGAGAAGCAGCTTGGGACCACGGGGGACAGACAGAAAAGCTGCTTTAGACCTGAGAGTGGTTCTAGCAGTAGGTTCTCAAGAGGTTCGGCTAAGCTTCGTGCCTTAAATAAATCCTCCCCGACCTCCACGAGAGCGAGTGGCCACGCCTCACAGGCATCATGTGCGGAGGAAGCCAGCGGATGTCCTGCGCAGCGGTGCGTTTGCAGGTGTCCGCCTCCCTGGGGAAGGCCGGAGTGACCCCCTCACCGGCTGGCACAGTGGCGGGCACACAGGGCTCTGGAGTGCACAGCAAAGGCATGAATGCGCATCAGAGACGCACAGGCTGCTCTTCCTGCCAAGACCGTTTCCGTCAACTCTACCCTTCCCATCCAGGCCACGAGAGACATAGAATCATCACAGAACTTCAACTGATACACAAAGAATGTGAAAGACTGGGGACGGAAACCAAAGGGCAACACGGCTTCTCAGTACTTACCAACCTAAAGGGCAAGTGGAAGGACAATTTTCTCAAGTAGCATGGTTTTCAAAGAAGAGGAGAGTCGGGGGGAAGGGGCAGAGAACCACAGACGGTGCTTTGCAGGGCTCCCCGGGGTAAATGAGAAGGTGGGCCCCAGCATGCAGGTGTGAAAGGTCTCAGGGATGATGATTTGCACTCCTATCAAAACACTTCTTAGGGAAACTCAAGGTAAGGTGTTTCGAGTCACAGTGTTAACTACACAAAACACTGTTATCTGATTTCCCAATTCTTTATCCCACAGGTAAAGCCACTTCATCTTGAAGGTCCCCCCCTTTTCTCTATAGCTTTTTGTTATGAACATTTAATGGATTGCTGGTAGGGCGGTTTTTGCTAGAATCTTGGATTAGGGAAGAAATGGGCCCAACTACTAGCAATTTCTATCTAGTAAGTTGTCTTGTGTTCAAACTCTGGGTAATACAATTAACATTAAATTATCAGACAATGATAAAATAGCATGATTTGGACAGGGACTGAAAACAACTATCTAGAAGCATATGGAAGCCCATAAGCCAGGAAGCCAGACTCTAATCCTAAAAAGCTCTGTGAATGGGAGGGGCAGTTAATTCAACATTCTGGTGATCTAAGAGTGAACACCCCAGGGGGTATCACCCCATAGGCAGAGAGTGGCCAGGAACCACCCAGTGTCAAAGTCAAGGTTTGTTTCTGTCTGGGTGTAAAAAGGCTGGCCTACCAACAAACACTATCAACCAGGAGCTCAGCTACGTTCAATCCTAGGAACTGGCCGGTTATTAAGGATTTGAAAGATAGCGCAGAACTTTACAATTCGTAAAATGACAGGTTAAAAACAAAGTTTTTTCCAACTGTGAAAATGGGGAGGATATTATTTAGACTAATTAGAAGGATTTTTGAGTCAAACAGGACAGTGGCTGCTATGACAACGCTGAAGGTTTTGGATTACAAGCTACAAAGTATCTCTTCTGATGTCTGAGCAAAATGTGTTTGGATCCCAGGCAAGCCCTTCTCTTAGGAGAGAGAGAAATGGACCCAGGAGGTGTGGCACGACTGGTTTCTGGAAGAGGCAGGGCAAGGAGGAAGCTTTCCTGACTGCTCCATATGGTCTTTCACACCTATTCCATTACATGCACCCATCAATCTAATTCCTAAGTCAGCAAACTCTTTGCAACACACCCAGTTTTTTAAAGAGAAGCTTCACTTCCACACTGGGGAGAGTCATTTTCTACAGAAGTTTGGTAACAAGAGTTTCCCATGCCTGAGAATTCCCTTTTGATCTGCCCCAATATGGGACAGCACAGGCTTTGGATCACAGTCCTAGGTCCGAACCCAAGGGAATTAATTCATCTCCGGAATTTGAATTTCTGACCCAAAAACTCAGGGATGACAACATCCATTCCCCAGAGTTACTAGGCAGCCTGGCTAAGAAAGCAAAGCCCTTAAGAGGACAGGATCTCACTGAATGCTAGTTCCCTCCCTTCCCCATGCCCATTTCTTCTGACCCTGAACAGCGCACCTACTGGCATGTGTATCCGAGGTTAATAACCTACAGAGTTGCCTCATTTGCAAAAGTCATACCATGGGGTTCAATACCCTGAGGAGCAAATGCAGCCAACATCACTGTCCCCAACGTCATTGCCTGGAGGAAGCTCTGCAGACTCATGGCAGGAAAATGCCAAAGGGCAAGGCAACATCAGAGAATGCCATCCACCACTAAAACAGGGTCCAAAAGCCACCTCCCGCCCTCCCTCTCCACCCACCACCCACCCCCAACCTGGCAGCCCTCACTGGCCAAAATCCTAGAAGGTCTAGAGTGGACAGCAAGCAGTCTGGCTTTAGGGGGAACCTACGGCCACACTATCTTACTCACACTGGGTCTTAGGAGAATTAATGAGCTAACGTCTGAAAAGTCCTATAAGTTCCTATGTGACAAGGTAGCCAAAAACCATAAACGTCTATTACGGCCAGAAACACAAACTCAGCTGCGCGTGGGATATGCTAATTACAACCCATAGACTTCTCAATGTGTTCCCTCAAGGTAGATAAAAAAATTCCAAGAAGCCGAACGTGTTTAGATTGGCAAACCTGAGGCCCCAGGACCCCTAGGTGAACGTAAAAGTGCTCAAATGTAACTGACACACCCGACAGGTTGGATTTGTTCCTGGCCGGTGCACAGACACCAAGTGAGGCCAGTGAATATTAAACTGAATACAGCCAGCTGGGGAAAACCAACTTTCCTTCCAAATGAACTGGCTTGTTAATCAGAGGGTCCAGATCCCATCCCACGTGCTAAGAGCCTCACCAAGTCATTCTGTCCCTTGCCCCCCTTCACCTGCTGACACTGCTTGTAGATTCGCTCTTTCTGTTCTCTTTATACTTGATCCTACCATCCCATCACTCAAGGTACTCCCTTACAATTAAAAGTCCAGTGCGTTGCACCTGGTGGGCATTCACATAGCATTTCCTGTACCCGTCAGTTTTGGGAGTCCCTATGGATTGGCTTTTTAAGACATCTGGCTGAACAAAGATGCTCACAAGAAAACAGCCCAGGGTGCACCACAGCAGACTTAAAAAGGTACCTTCCCATCATTCAAGCTTTTTTAAGAGACAGTGGAGGGAAATGTATTGAATTTAGTGCACTTGTTCTTTGGGGTAAGGAAGCAAGTTAGCTCTCAGGAAAACATCAGCTGTTGCCTTCTACAAATCACAGAGGTTAGAATGACTACTAGAGTGGCTCCAGAAAAAACACCCAGAAGATCCAAGTTGTAGACTCAGCTCTACAGCTAGCTCAGAGTGAGACCTTGGACACACTGCCAACACTGAGCCTCAGTTTCCCCACAAAGGGGGAATACGTCATCTCCCAAGATCCTGACGCAGTCTGTCATTACCGAGTCAACAAAAAATGCTCAAATCTGGGAAGACTGAGTCCCTTAATTTTTCGGTGAACATTCATCCTTGTCTGGTTATAAAGAATGTTAAAGACCAAGAATGCCAGTCCACAAGAATCTTTCTCAGTGACATTTACTCAGAGGTTCAGGAAAGTAGCTCTTTATTCTGACCTCACCAGCAAAAAAAATGTCCTAAGGGTCTAACCATACACAGCACAGAAGGAAATGCAAGGAGTCAACAGGATCTTCATAACTACAGGCATCAAGGCACGTGTGACTGTGTTCTGTTTACAACTATATGGCTAGCTGCAAAATGGCACTGGTGATCTTAATGAGTCCATCTAGTTATGAAAGCAAAAAGGGGCTTAAAGATTACAAAATTAAGAAACCTATATAGTAAAAGAAGAAAAATACACATTACTCAACACTGCATCTTCGGTAATGTCTCTGTACTTGCGGTTAAGAAAAAGTTTTTTAGAATAATAAAAATTCAGAAACTTCCTCAAGCCGTTATCCACTGAAACGAAGTCTAATAAATAAACTATGTAATCAAAGGGAGAGATGTTTATACACTTACATTAGGATTTCATGAGTGTTTATTACTTGAGAATTGATCAAACAAAAATAGCTAAGATGTTTCCAAAAAAGACACTGATGATGTAAATTGAGAAGGCGGAACTACTTTGTCATTAAAAAAGAATTTTTAAAGAAAATAGCTACATTGCAGTGGGTTGCTTTACCTAAGTTGATTAAAATCAACAATCAGAATTAGGAAGTATTTTCTGAGCCAAAAGTTTTCTAATTTTTCTCATGTTGGAAGCATTACTGAATTTAAAGTCAAACGCACCATAATACATACCTTAGATATCTCTAAGTACATTCTAAAGTATTTATGAAGAAGTAAAACATATAAGATACAGCAAATCAACATATAAGCAGTGCATAAATTAAAAAGTTTACTAACATTTGTTTACTAAATTTGAATTTATAAATGTTAACTAAATTTGAATAATAGTTCTCATTTCCAAAAGTTCTGTAAGATATAGCAATTATTCATATATTTATATGAAGACACAAATATACAAATGCCCCCCCAACACACACACACACATATACTTTTTTGCCTCTTGAATATAAACGCACACTTAACCTGTAAAGCTACACAAAAATCAATTTTTAAAGTTAATCAGTTTGGCCATGTATAAAATAAATTTTCCCAAGGGAAATTTGGGTAAGAAATAAGATATTCAATAGTGAACTATATTGTATATGCCTGATTAAGAAAAATTCATTTCCCTCTACCAGTACTCTATCAAAATAAAAGGTCTTCAAAATATCGCATTATTATATTGTAAGTCATCAAATTAAAGGGCATAAAAACTTAAAATTCACAATCCACCCTTAACCATGTCTCTCAATAAGCAGGCAGGCAGGCAGGCAGATAGATAGATTAAAAGAAAACTATAGGGTACTTTTTAAGCGACGTAATTGTAAGGTCCCCTAGTTTAGGAATTAAATAAAACTGCTTACCAACTTTTCTTCTCCATTGTTTTTTCCACCGATTTAACTAGTACTTTAGCATTCCGTTCGTATGAAAGGAAGAGACAAACATTCGTTGCGACAGGGAGAACACACTAAGTACAACAAATATTTTGCACAGAGATAAGAAGGGGAAAGTAGGTCAATATCCTGTGGCCAGGAAGAAGCAGCCTGAGCTTCCATCCAGAACTGTATTCTGTGATTAACCGGGCTGGACTCTCCTCTCTCCGGGCTACTGCTCTGACCCATGTACCTGGGATACATAGACTCTGGGAGAAAGGAATTAGAGACACATCTACTACTTCCCAGGCACTGGCAAGCTAACTGGGGAAAGAAGACACGTAAGAGCCGTATAACTCGTAAACAAGTGCTCACACAGGGCAGATGATTCACCGCAGGTTTATGATTAGAGGAGGAGCTCTTATTACGGTGTAGGAGGATCAGACGAGGATGGCTGAAGACGGGAAACTTGACCTTGACTTTCTGAGGATGAGCAGTATGTGGTTCAGCAGAAGAACTTTAAAGCAAGAAGAACAAACCATTCAGAAGACAGTGACTAGGCAGAACGGCAGCAGAAGACAGCTGAGGCGGGACATGGTGGGCCGTGAAACTGGGAGGAAAGGTAAGCTGAGACAAGACAGAAAGTCCAAGCTAAGGAGCTTACAGCTGAGAATGTGGTGGGAATGGGTGGGGTAGGAGAGGGAAGAGTACCTACTGTGTCTATGCTCCAGAGGGCCACAAGTGTGACTGAGAGTCACTGGTGACAGTATGATGGAAAATAAGATCGAAGATAGCCATTATAGATGATAGGGAATCATCAAAAATGTCGTGAGCAGCGACAGACAACAAAAAATGTAAAGGTTGTTTACTTAGTGGACAGTCTAAATTAGTTGTGAGAGAGCTAGAAGCAAGAAGCAAAACTGCTCTGTACAGTTGTTCAGTTTGTGCACTGCATAAAAAGCCAAGGGGGGAAGTGGGCACTGACATCAAGTGGAGCTCTGTGGGATAGTGTTTGTCCTGAAGGGTACAGTAAAGGTACCATACTAGCTAGCAGTGGGGAAACCAGCTGAGGCACAAATCTAGAACTAGGGTAGAACTAATGGAAATGAAACAGGTGGATAAGTGCAAGAGAAATAACAGATGACTCCATCATAAAAGGAAGAACACTAATTGATGGAGTGGGCAAGAGAGACAGGAGACTTTAAACTAGGCTCTCTCCTCCAAATGCATAAGGACTGACAGTTTGGCTGCTTGGTTTAAAGGAAAAAAAAAAGTCAAAGTTGTAAGTCTTTTAAAAAGATAAATACCAAAACATATTATTTTAAATTAAAACCTATCATCATATATTTATCTGCCCATGTTTTGCTGTAATGCTGAGGCGTCTTCTGCAGTACCCAGCGGTACTTTCTTGTATAAACCATCTCAAGCCATCACCCTTTAAAAGGACGAATTTCTTTAAAGAAATGGTGAGGCTGTAAAGACACTGGAGAAACTGCGCGGAGTAGACCACGTTACTCTGGACAAATGCTGGCTACTCCTCGGTGGGAAGGTTATCCCCCCACCTTGCTGAATGCGGGCACACAGTCTCACAGGCTTCCCCGTAGTCTCTCCCTCCACCCCAGGGGTCAGCAGGGCTCCAGAGGGGGCTGTTCCTTCACACTGTGTCCCAAGTAAGGACGAGGGCGACGTGGAGCAGAGCCTCGACCTGGGATTGCGGACGCACCGTGTGAGCGTAGATTATTGCTCTGAGCCACTAAGATTCCCAGCTTTTTACAGAATCACAACGGAACCCACCTATCCTGAACGGCTGACAATATCAGCGGGAATACTCTTCTTTTAGGACTCCCCAACTCCTTTACAGTTACCTCAGCCACTCTAAAATCAGCCGCTACTCCTTTTTAGAACCTTACTTTTTATCAGGTGCTTTCCAAAACAGTCAAATTCAAATAAATTGTCGCAAAAACAGTAATTATTTTTGCACATATATTTAAAATCCTTATATTAAATAGAGTAATAAGTACAACTGGCATAAACAGGTTTGGGGAAAAGAAAACATAGGTGAGTCTGGATACGCACACATGTCCACTGGTGGGAACAGACACCCAAGAGCAGGGCGCCTGGGTGGCTCAGTCAGTGAAGGGTCTGCCTTTGGCCCAGGTCACGATCCCAGGGTCCTGGGATCAAGGCCAAGGAAGTCGGGCTCTCTGCTCAGTGGGGAGTCTGCTTCTCCCTCTCCCTCTGCTCCTCCCCTCCCCCCAGGCTCTCTCTCAAACAAATAAATAAAACCTTAAAAAAGAAAGAAAGAAACCCAAGAGCAGACTACAGGGTAGCCCTCTAGCTCTGACCATTTAGTGTGTATGGGCATCAGTTGATGTATTTTGCAGAGAAAAAGAACACCAACTAATCCAGCAAGTCTGGAGGTCACTAAGACCTCATACTATTTTCTAAAGCTGTGAGCCTACAAAATTATAAGGGAGGAGCACTATCGTATTACCAGGTTAAAAATCTGGCTGGTTTTTCAAAACTATATCCAACTGTCATATTTTTTTCTGTCCCAAATGTACAGTCAGAAGTGCTTAAGTCATTTAAGAAAGCACAAAAATAACACTTCAAACCCACAACCAGACATAGAGTCAAGAGTACAAGGTCACATGTCATTCCATAACCCGGCTCTTAAAGATAGAATAAACACATAAGTTACTATTAAAAACTAAATTTGAGTTTCATACTTTAAAATTACATACTGCTTTAAAATTGTCAACAGAGATAAATGTCCTCTCAAGGTTGCCCAGCAAAATCTGAGTGCTTCCATTTTAGGTGGTCAAATAGTAAATCTATCCATAATTTAAATACTTTTAGAAATCTGATACTCGGCCTCTTCAATAAAAATAGGAACTTTTATGTAGAAATCATATTCATATATTTCAATAGACTATTGAGAGAAACACTGTGTAAACACATATGCACCAGAAACCTCAAAACAACCAACCACAGTTTAAGGAACATCCTCAGCAAGTCAACCCTGGCCCCTTCCCCAATATGCACGTGAAGGCTCCCTCCTCAGCATCAGAGAGGATAATCTGAACCTCTATAGCTTTAAAAACAAGCAAATAAAAAACCCCACATCAGTAATACCATACCTGCCAAAATAATTCTGCCCTAGATCTACTGAGATGGCAACCCGCTCAGTCTTATTTTAACCAAGGTAGACGCTTGAAAAGAAAGAAACCCAAAACCAAACTCTAGGGAGAAAAACATTAATTTGTGAAATATGAGGTGAACTCAAAGAGAAAGTTTTCCTGAACCTTGACCTAAATCAACGTTCCCACTATTTTTTCTTTAACTGTGAGATAAGCAACCATGAGGACAGGATCGCCAAATGGTTTAGTCTTCTCATCAAATAAAACATCAATCCATCAATCAATCAATCATCATCATCAAAATAAAACAAGAGCGAGTCTGACACCCGGAAGGACGAATACTTTGCTACAGAATGAGGAGTTGCCATTGAGGAGCTGAAGACAGACAGAGGAACCTGACTTCAGGAAGAGAAGAGGGCCAAGCCCCACACCCTGCAGGATGTGGACACCAAGGGGCCAGGAGGAGTTGAGGGTTGACACCGAGGAACACAAGTCACCAAAGCCAAGAGACAAGTGTGACAAGAAGGAGCAGACGATCAACCATGTGGAGGATGGAGAGCACCGGGCAAGGAAGGAGACGGGGTTATCAGGCCTAGAAGCCATGTGTTAGGGGCCAAATTATGTCCCCCTCCCAAATTCACATGTTGAGGCCCTAACCCCCACACCTCAGAATGTGACTGTACTTGGACACAGGGCCTTTAAAGAGGTGATTAAGTTAAAACTAGACCATTATTGTAGGCCCTTCCCCAATATGACTGGTGTCCCCATAAGAAGAGAAGACTGGGACACAAAGGACACAGATGGAGGGACAACCAGATGAGGACACAGACAGAAGGTGGTTGCTTGCAGGCCAAAGAGAGGCATCGGAAGAAACTAAAGCTGCTGACACCTTATTCTTGGATTTCCAGCCTCCAGAACTGGGAGAAAATACATTTCTGTTGTTTACACTACCCAGTCTGTGGTATTTTGTCATGGTGGCGCTGGCAGACTAACAAACCATCCTATGACCCTTCTGGCAACTGCCTACTTCCAGTCTCTTCCTCCAGTCAACCAAGGTTTCTGACAAGGCCTACCTTTGACACTTGCCACATGCCACTGAAACAGCTTCAGATAAAATGTCATCCCCTGTTTGTTGCCCACTGCACTCCTTAAAACTCTCTCCTGCCCTGGCTTCCATGGGGCCATTTCTTCCTGGCTGCCCACTTCCTACCTCCATCACTCTTTATTCTTGGTGGCCTCTCCTTCCTCTACTCGTCACAAAACAATGTTCTTCAGAGTTCTATCACCCACCTTCCTCTCCTCTCATTCCACCCTCCAAGCAATCTTCACATTTTCAGCCAGATGCTGGCGATCCGTTCACTGGACCTCAGGCCCTGAGGTCCAGGCCTTGTACTTCAGTGATTGGCTGAGCCTCACTCACTGCCCTGAGACCCCCTATCCCAAACAGAATCCATCCCCTTCAGGCCTGTGTGTACCAGCCATTCCCGGCCTCTCACAGGCCAGAAACTTGGGGAGCCCTCCCACATTCCAGCTAGCATAATATTCACAGCAATGTTTCATCCAATCAGCTTGTTCTCAATGTCTACTGTCAGAAAATAATTCGAAATATGGGAAAGGTCCCATGTACAAAAATGTTCATCACTGTATTATTTACAACGGCAAAATGGTGGAGGCAACCCAAATGCCCAACGGTAAGAAATGTTTGAGGACATTATGGTACTCAGTGGAATAATATACAACTATAAAATTTATTTCAAAAACTTGGCAGCAATACAGATCTTAAAACATACACATAAAAAGCGTGGAAAGGAATATTCAGAAATGACCATAGTTCCTCCATTTTCCAAACTTTCTGGAACGTTATTAGGATGATTCTCTAGTACAGAATGTCCAGATGAGAGTTCTAGCCATGTTGGACTTTCTGAATTGCTTGGCTGAAGGATAAATGGGAGGTTTACTACAGAGCCGCCTTCAGCTGTCATTCCACCTCCACACTACATCTGTTGCAACATCCAATGCAAACTCCCATTAAATAAATTTCCCCTTAAATCCTACTACTTGTAGCCTCAGCATGAGATCCTAAAAAAATTGACTAATTCTTTCAAGAAATCCAACTGGACATATAAACAGCTGTAGGACAGTGGAGCTCCCAACATCTGCCACGGTTATTAAGTGCTGTGGTAAGAAAAGATCATCGCACGCAAGCTGCTGCCAGGAGAGCAAATGTCAAGCTAGAAGCTGAATCACAGAAGATGAAGCCACCTCCACGTCAAATGTCTGCCAGCCTGTCTGCCACGTAAAGAGGCGCATCTTCTCCATCCGAAGAGGAGAGACGTTGACAACTACTCCACCCGAGAGTCCATGAAACAGAAAACTGGTCGCCCCTAAGGGCGTCGATTGGTACATTTCCTTTAACATTTGACCTACACCTTTTTGTTTGTTTTCCACATTGGCGACAAAGGGCAAGTATTAAGATGGCGCTGACAGTTTCACCTTTATTTCTTCAACCCTCGCGCCCCATCCTTGGATGCCTCAGACCAACGAACTCAACAAATTTCTCCTCCTCCATTTTTGGTGTAAATGAAATGAAACAGGCAACAGCCACAGAAATCATGCCCGCACCTAGGAGTGTCCGTGCTAAAACCCGGTGTGCAGCACCGGTACGTACATACGTAGGTGTGGATTCCTATGACGAATCCTGTTGAAAAACAAATACGAACTCCTAGTTCTACGCGTTCTCCAGAGCTAGAGTTTACTGCAATTGTACTAGACTTCCTTACAGCACGGAAAGAATGCTCATATTTATGTCACATTCAAATTAGGCATTTGTGGCTAGACATGAAAAACATTATGAACTGTGAAATAAGGTAGAGGAAGGCATCCCCTCATTTAAATCCCCTCAAACAGATTTCACATTCCACTGTGAAATATCACTGAAATCAGCAATATTTCTCAAGGAAAACAGCTCTTCCACTCAGGCCAGGCAATACTGCTGTCATATCCTCTTTGGAATCTGTGTCAGTGTTATTTTGAGGTACTTCTAGGATGCCACTGCCTCAGGATAAATGCCTGCAGATAAAATGAACATAGTAGGAAAGCCCATTTCTCCGCTCACAATTATACAAGAGAGCATGAAAGGAAAGCTGGAAAGCTCCCTGAACTTTTTAAAAAGTAATTAAAACCAAAAGGCTTTTGAGGAAATGTGTCAGATTTGGCAACGTTTTCTTTGTAAAAATGCACTTTGGTAATTTTCCAGAATTCTGTTCTTCCAGTTTGGAAACGCTTAAAAATTCTGACACATAATGAAGTGGGAACAATACAGATCACCCTAAGCAAAATCGCGAAAGAGGAAAAATTTAACTTCAGCATTTCCTCAATCTTCCCTTGCTCTCAGCCTCCCAATCCCCCAAGATGCCTGGTGCTTTTAGGAGGCACAGACCCCCCAGAGGTTAGGGAGTTAGTTAGCAAGTAAATCAATCAATCAATCAATTAAATAATTATAGGTGTGACTAAACAAAAGGCAGCTCAATTTAGATTTTTAAGGGCAAAAAGTTATATTTCGTTTTACAATTAACAGTAAGAATTAAAATCTAAAATCTACTCTCCGAATTATAGAAGTGTATGCATCATTTCTGCATGACAGCAAGGAAAGGAGAAAGATGGGGGATTAAAAGGAACAATATTCAAGGGGGAGGGGGATTACAGGAGCCCAAAAGAGAGCGAGTAACAGATGGCTGGAGGCCCACTCAGGGAGCGCAAGAAGGAACAAAAAAGGAAAATAATGACAGAAAAAGAAACAAAGAATAAAGGGTCCCACAAGGAACAGCATCCCCCCACTGTCTAACGTTTTGAGAGAGCTCTACTAAGGACTTTAATAAATGCCGTGGCATTTCGGCAACAGTAAGCATAAACGGGAAAGTACTCCACCACCGCGTGTAAATGCGATCCGAGCAGGCAGAACCCAGGCGTCCCCCTCTTCCACCCCACTTCAGTGAACCACTAGGGCAACTGCCAGCCTGGCCTTTTCTCATAAGATTTTTATCATATTATTATTTGTACAGAAGTAACATAACCAGATTATAGAAAATGCGTAAAATAAGAGGGGTAACAGCAAGTCACCACAGTCTACTACACTAACACAATCACTGCTGACATTTTGGTTTATTTCTTTGCCATCTTTATTCCTACATATTTTTCCGGAGTAACCAGAGTCCCGTATCAAATCATAAATCATACGCATTGCTTGGATTCAAAAGGATCTGAGTGTCTGGCCAGGAAGAGGAAGAACCCCAGGAATCCACCTTCAGGAACGACCAAGGAGTAGTAACTAACATTTACGAGGCGTGTTTGCAGACACTCTTCTAGACACGTACACGTGAACACATTGAATCCTTACCCCCAAAAGAAGGCTCTCTTATGACCCGCATTTTGCAGATGAGAAAACAGAGGCATAATTGGACGAATTAAGCTACATGCCCCCAGTCACGGACTACTAAGCAGAAGAGTCAAGTCTCCAAACCAATACTTTGCGCAGAGCCGGGCTGTAGCCACTACACCACACTGCCTCCCACTGAGGCCTGTTTAAGAGAGAACCAGGCTCTGTCACGCTTGTCCCACGTGCAAAGCCTCAATGACCAAAGAGCCGTTACTCCAGTGGAGGTGTGTGTAACTCACACCAGACCCCTCCACTACCCCAAAGCCTTCAGTGTGCATTTGAAGAAGGTGCCAGAGAGAGGGGGCAGGGCTTAGCTATTGGAGGAGCCAAAGGTGACCCTGCTCAAGACCCTCCCAGTAAGGGCAGAAGGGGCTTCTCCAGACTCAGAGCAAGGCCCCAGTGTGAGCAGGATCCTGATGTGTCCAGCAGAAGCCAGTGCACGGGTAATGGCGGCACTCAGACTGGGGGGCTGGGAGGGTTCGGGGATGGAGGATGGACCGAAGCCCAGGTCAAGCCATATCACAGAAGTAGCTCTCTTAACTCGAGCAGTTTCATTTAAGGAGGAAGAGGACCATACTGATCAAAAATAAATATTTTCGTGTCATCGTAATTTACACACTATGTAATACCACTATGATGATGATTTACTAAGAGGCAATAACTTAAGTCATTGATGACTAAAATTTCCATGAGTCTAAACAGCAGAGCCCCATCTCAGGGCTTCTGAACTTGGTTTTCACTGCCTGGAAAGCTCTTCAGGCTTCTCTTCCTCCAGCACCAACTCATCCCCCAGGTGGCCGCAAGAATGTCCGTGTCCTCAGACAGGCCCTCCCTGGATCTGCAATCTACTGCCGCTTCTTCCCGACCTCCTTATACTCACAGCCCCCTGTCCTTTTCCGTCACGGCACCCATCACAATTCATGAAGATGTCACAAATATCCACGTGCATTTCTGCAATGCCTCTCGCCCCTCATACGCCATGAGAGCAGAAATCACATCTGCTCTATCACCATTAAAGACTCGGCACCTAGTATCTGGCACGTACTAGGCACCCAAACACCTGATGAATGAATAAATCCATATAGGAAAGAACGAAAAAGTCACCTCCTTTTACTTCTAAAAGTATTATAGTAATTTAATTTATTTTTTAAAGGAACAGTTTTTTTTTTAATTTATTACTATTTTTTTTAGTAATCTCTATACCCAACGTGGGGCTCGAACCCACAACCCTGAGATCAAGAGTCTCATGCTCTTCTGACTGAGCCAGCCAGGTGCCCCTACAGTAATTTTAAAAATAGAGTGAACTGTGACATTTCTATTACAGGTTGGTGTTTTGTGCTCTATTAGATAAGCCACCCAACTTCAGGCTCTAGAACAAACACAAGTTCAAATGTAAACTTGATCAGCCAAGAACCATCTATAAACAAATACAAAATCAACTCCCTTCTTGTTCACCAGTCACACCAGTCAGAAATATGACATGCGATTCCCATGCCCATCCACGATGACCGCAAAAACCATAAAGCACCTGGGCACAAAACTAACAGAAGATGTAAAACAGTTTTCCATGTAAAATTATAAAATTTCATTGAAGGACAAAAGACATAGAAAAATAGAGAGGTGTATCAGTTAGCAGATGGCAAACCATGAAGCCCCGGAGACGGCAATCCTCCCTGAATACTATCTAAATGCAGTGCAACACCAATAACACAAAATTTAAACCCCAAAACTAAAACAAGCCACATGCTTGGGTAACATGTACAAGTTTACCAGTGTGGAGAAAGAGAAGAATGCAATGTGTGTGAGATACAGCAACAGACACAAATACAGAAAATGTCATTTTTGCGAATTCCAGTAATTTAACTATTATGGGTATGCAACGTTACTTTCAATATTTTGACTGTTTCAAGTATTTTCTCTTTTTTTTAAGCTGTGAAACAATAAATGCCGTAAGTTCAGAAGAGCAAGAGTCTGGGGGAAACTGACAAAGATGGTAACGCCACTGGGTTCTGAAAGCTGTACAGACAGATGGAGAGGCGCTTCCAGGGGGAAGGAGAGATCCAGGAGAATAATGAGGAAAAAAGCATAAGACACATCGGAGAATGAACCAAGTGTGGCTCACATCAAACAAATATTCTCATGGAAAGTCAGCCAGTAATGGATCCAGAAATGGCACCATGAAGGAACTATAGTCACAGCCCACAGTCACAAATAAAAAGCCATGAGAAGTCTTTCTGCAAAGAAACTTATTTAAAATGTGGTTTAACCAGCTATTTCTCCAAGGATACCTTTTTTCACAGTACATATCTACTCACTTTATGAGAGTTTTTTCCAACCTACTAACTTTTTATGGAATAACCCACTTTGGAAATTGCTACATTCTACTAACCCAGCCTTTCAGAGGTCTGAGCTAGAATAGAGGCTTAAGGATTTGGAAATAAAAGGCAACAATAAACCCCAAACATAACAACTGACCAGATGAATGGATGGGTCACAGAAAACAGAGAAGTAGGTAATGCTCTGGAATCCCAAGCCCAGATGATGATAGGAATGCTATCAGCACAAACAGTGAAGTCAAAGAGGATCAACTATCAGGTAATGGGTACTAAGCTCGAATTTAGATGCGTTTGGGAAGACAGTGAGAAACTCCCCTAGAAGGAAAATTGAGCAAGAAGTTAAAAGACTACAGTCAAGTTCCCAGATCTATCCCCGTCAACTTTATGAGCCTGAGCAGGTCTCAAATACGATGAAGGAGTTACAGCAGTGACTTTAGGCTCTTTCAACTTTAATACTCTAGTATTCCAAAAATTGGGCACTTGGAAGTCAAAATACCAATACTATCAAGTTCTACCTTTAAAGGTGTGAAATATACAGAAAATAGAATAAAAATAAACAATTCAAGAATTTGAGTATATGAACTTAAATATATGAATGAGAGGCTTTTAAGAGAGTGTGCAATTAGAGATGTTTAAGAGATCCATGAAACCGGGAAAGCTATGAAGTCTAACTCTGGCCCCTCCCCCAATGCCACAGAATACTTAGTTTTCTGCTGCTGCACCAAGCAGATGTCTAACTCTGACCCAATGTGGCAGTTCATATATTTTTATGAATACCTCTCGACACCGTGAAGATTTCAAGGCAAACGAGAACTTTTTCCTAGATGGCGCACCACATCAGGGGTAGATCAAAACTGGGGTCAACTTCTTACACCTGTGAGCAGAGTGCCCACAAACACTAGCCTCCCGCACACGACTAAGCCCAGCGTTTGTAAAAATTAAGCTTTTCCTAAGAGCATTCGGGCTGGTATTCTAAGTGAATAACATTGTGATGATCCTTTCGAAGAACTTTCAAGGGAAAAAACGAGCAGCTAAGAACTGCAAATAGCACTGCAGGGTCTAATAATAAAAAAAATTAAAAGGAAGCAGCTCTCAGGGAGGAGAGATTAGAGGTACTGGAAAGCGCACACAGGGCCGGCACGGGAGGGATTTTTTAACGGAGACTGAAAAGTTTTTGAAAAACCCAAGAGTTTTTGTTGTTGTTGTTGCTGTTTGTTTTGGTTTAAGTGTATGAAAAATGCTTTCATGAAACCAGTAGGAAAATGATGGGCACGTACACCGTTAACAAAAGCCAATAGTTAACGATCTGTTCCATTGTCTTTTCAATTCCATTTTCAAAAATCTCTTTAACGATGTTGAATTCTTTTCTTTTTTTTTAAAACAAGTTTAAAACTGTGTAAGACACAATTCTGAATTGTAGTCTCATTTTCACAAGGCAAAATGAAGCCATCTGTGCAATTTCCAAGCCTCCTGAGTCCACACAGGATCGGTGGGAAAGTCCCCGGAAGGCACAGACCTGGTTTCCTCTCGGCCTCTCAAGCTATCAAGGAAAGCCAGGCACCTGGTATTTTTAGAAGCTCAGCGGTGTTTATCGGATAAGCAAAGGAAGAATGTCAATTTTCACTTTTCTCCAGACTTCAATTTCTAAAACTGCCTGTCTTGGAAGAATATAAATTCCATACCAACCCTCTTCTTCCCCGCCTTGTCCAAAGTCATTCCCTAAGCCCCAGCTCTGCAGGGGCGCTCACACCATTTCATTCATATACATCAGACGCTGAACTCCAGCTGGATGCCCAGCAGCGTACATACTGCTCTTGGATAGACTGGAGACCAGAGAACCAGACAAAGCCCCTGGAAACTTCCAGATGGCCATCTAATTCCTGCAGATAAGGAAGTGCAGGGAGAGGGTAGGGAAAGATCACCAGGCAAGCTGGCTCCTCACCAGCAGGCTGAATCTTGTTCACCAAGTCACCCTCATTTCAGGGAGAATGAGGCATCATGGGAGAGCCTAGCACAAAGCCCAGAAAAGGAGAAACTGAGAAGCATTTCAATCAACCCGCCCAGCTGTGGACTGGCCAAGGACACCCATGGGAACCCTGACTCCAGGTGACAAAGGAAGCAAGCCAGGAGGGAGAGACTGTCCAGGTAGGCTCTCCTTCCAACTCCTTAAAACGACCTCTTCAAGAGTGGCCCAGAGCTTCAAAGAACACTGCACCGCCAGGCAGCACGTTGTTCTGGAAAGCACACAGTCTTGGGCTTAATCTCTACCAGCCCTGGGCAAATTACTCAGTTCCCTCATCCAGAAACATCTCCTACTGAAGGACAGCAATGACGTTAAACAAACAAGCTACAGAAAATACCCAGGGGGCGCCTGGGTGACTCAGTCCGTTAAGATTCAGACTCTTGAGCTCAGCTCAGGTCTTGATCTCAGAGTCATGAGGTGGAGCTCCACACTGGGTATGGAGCCTACCTTAAAAAAAAAGAAAAAAGGAAAACAAAAAGTATCCAGGACGAGGCCTGACACAAAGAAAGCACCCAACACTTCACTGACAATAGCATGAACGTCACATAAAACATGAATGATTCATTCTTTGGGGACTTGGCATTTCTTGTCCACAAGGCGAATACGGCTGAAGTCTGCGAACAGCCTTAGCGGGGTTGAATCACCAGCCAGGCTGAACACAGAACGAGGACAGGACGCTGGCAGGTGGAAGGGAAGGAAGCAGGAGGCACCAAGGACCTAGCCCGTGCCAGAGCCAACCAGGTGACTTGGCACCTTCTCCCATGGAATGGCATGTGATCCATCCTCAGGATTCCCTACACTCTCCTGCAGAATGCTGCTTCCTACCATCCCAACCAACCCAACCAGGGGCAGGTGTTCGGAGGCCTGACCCCTTCCACGCCACCAGAGGTTGGAGGAAATGAAATCACCGAGGACAAAGAAGGAGCGGGCACCGTGCTCAGTCTCCTCCCACTCTTTCGCTTTTGTTTGTTTTCAGCTTTTGTCTGGGCAGCAAGTGTTGGCGTGGCCTTGGTCACCACAGCTGTCACAGTCACTTTCTTTATTTCTCCAACATCCACTCCAGGCAGGGTGGCCTGCCCTGCTGTGTCCTTTGAGGCACAATAGATTTCCTTTATTGCTTTTTAATGCATGGCCTCCCATCAACCGTGTGCTTAATAAAATATGAATGGATGAAGAAGGTACTGACAACAGAAGAGAAACCTATGGAAGGTTATGGGAGCGAGATGCCGTGCAGCGCCCATCGTCCTGTGCGGCGGGTAGGCTGGAAGGCGCACCTTGATAGAGTTCAGCAGACATGTGTCTGCCTCCCTCCAAACAGCCAGGGAAGGGCAATTTAATGACAAGAGACAGAAGTTACTGCACCTACACCGCACTCCCCGAAGCCCCCAAATGATACCCTATCATTATCTGAAATAATTAAACAAGTAAAGACAGAACTTTCAGTCTTGACAGTCTTATCTTAGAAACAAACAAAAAACAATATTGACTTTTCCATTGGCCCAGAAGCATTCTGAGAAATCCATAAACAATCGATGATGCCAAGTGTGAAAATCCATTCTGCTCCTGCATTTGGTGGTCCCTCTTGGGCCAAGGTCAGGTGTCTCCTGCCCACACCCACTCTCCATGCCACCCCAAAGACAGTATACCACTTCCATTCCCTTTTCACATGGACACCTAAGCTCACTTCCCTGTGGGGAAAGGGTGAGCCCAGAAATTCCATGGAATATGTGTTCCCATGAGCACAGCAATTTGATGATCTCAGAGGTATTATAAAGAAAGACCCTTGACACTTCCCTAAGGAAGAATGTCTTCTGTAAAAGGCGACTGCCAGGACCAAAAGCATGTGCTGGGAAACTCCACGGCCTGCTGCTGCGTGTGTTTCCAATTCTGATGTCCCACTTCCTCTTATAATAACATTCCTTCCCTCCTTACTTGTCTTCTAAAAAGACACTCTGGCATTGGGTCTCCAAAGGGTGCTGTTCTATGAAAGGCTATAAAATAAAAAGAGCTAAAATGGATTTCAATAAATATAAAATGCTTAAACACTATGTAAGATCTATTCCATCCCACCACTTTTAAATGTTTCCAAAAAAGAACTTATTTTTATATGTTGGCAGCCTAACTTCTTAAAAATAAAGTTTCCTTCACTTAAAGCTTATTCACACCGGCCATCACACAACATAAAGCTTTTTAGCAAATACACTTTTAAGAGTTGTGATGTCACTATTGTGACTTCCAAACCTATCTCACAAGGGTTTTTTTTTAAAAGATTTTATTTATTTATCAGATAGGGAGAGAACACAAGCAGGGGAAGAGGCAGAGGGAGAGGGAGAAGCAGACTCCCCACTGAGCAGGGAGCTGGGGAGGGGGAGGGGAGATGGTCCTGGGATCATGACTTGAGTGGAAGGCAGATGCTTAGCCCTTAACCGACTGAGACACCCAGGTGCCCCACAGAGGTTTCTGATAGGATTGTTATGATAATATATGGGAAAGTGATAAGAAATTTGCAAAAGGCTAATCAAATAGATAATCAAGCTGTTGTTATTCCAATTTTTAAAAAGAAATCATACCTTACAGTGTTTACTTAAAAAGAATACGGACTTTGGAAACAGAGATGGGAGTTCAAATTTCACCTCCACCACTTACTAGTTACCTACACGCAAGTGGGATGTTAAGAGGCAAGCTAGTAAACTCCCTAGGCCTTGTTTCAACTGTAAAATGGATATAATACCCACCTTAGCAAGTTGCGAGGATTCATAGAGTAATGTATGCAAAACCCATTATACATAGTAAACACTTACTAAATGATAGTTAAAATTATTGTTAGGCTATTTAATGAAAATCCAAATACCCATCTGTTAAAACTAGTAGAAGGGAGGGGGAAGAGGGGAGAATCTCACCCAAAGGGGGGACAGATGCTAAAAACATGGATCTCACACTCTGAGGATCCCTTCTTCGCCAAACCACTCCTACCCCCACTCCTTCCCCCCTGAGGTCAGAAGCTCCTCCTTGCTTTGCATAACTGTGCAGCAACCCAGGAATGAGTCTTTAACACCAGGCTTGACAAAGTGATGATTCATCCCAACCCATGAAGGGGGTGCAGCCAGTAATCAGCCTCAGCACACAATGGGAGATCCATGTGGAGAGCCTTTGGCCAGAGACAAGCTATGTAAGAGAACCCCCCACCCCACCCCTGTGTCTCCAGCAGCAGTTAACACAGTCTCAGGCTTCCTTGTTGTTAATGTATATTCCGAATAGTACTTGGGAGGGATCCAACCGTCCTATATTTCACGAAACAATTCCCAACATAAATGGAAAGTCCAAAATGGCAACACAACAACAACGAAGAAGTCTCCCTCTGTTCCCTGTTTGCTGACTGTGGCACCATGTTTTGCCAGACAGTGTGTTAGTTATAACAACAAAAAGCTTGATGGTTGGACAACATCCCACTTCAACTTCACATCATAATGGCTCCTGAGGACAAGTCACACTGCTTCTCAGCCTGGCCTGAAAATGTGACCGCATTCCCCACGAAAAAGACAAACCCTCAGCAGCAGCTTATACAGCTCTTTTCCATTACCACTTCGTGGGCAGGAAACATTTTTTCCCCTGGAGTAAGCTCCTAATTCCCCTTCTAAGGTTAAGAGGCTTTCAGACTTGGTTGTCTTAAAATCAATGCCCAGTGGGGTGGTTTAACCGGAGGTCCTCAGAGTTGTCAAAGAGGCAGCTCTGGGTCCTTTGCCACTCTGCCGACAGCCAGACTACTACAACTGGATGTCTCCTCATTTATCACCACAGTAATTCTAACCTTCAGTCTGACTTTGGGATCCTTCCACCAGTGTCCCATAGGCACAACTCATGAATGCCTAGAAATGTCAGCCTCCTCCCAAAACAGTCTCTTCGCTTGGAATACCCCATTCAAAAACACTCATTTAATCCCCCTGGCTCCCTCCCTAGGTCAACCCTTCTTCCTCCTGGGTTTCTTGATTCCAATCTAGGAAAGGGTCACTCAACAAATGTCCACCATATTACATTTAATTCTCCCTCCCCCTAAAAAAAAAAATCCTCTTCATCATAATGGTATGAGTTCTCTTTCTTATTCCAGGTGGCCCACTCTGGGGGAGAGAAAGCACAGACGCAGCGAGTGGATCCTCAACTCAAAATCCGAACACTGGGGTGTGGGGTGTGTTTTCTGGGAAAGCCTGCAAAAGGGTTTTTCAACTCAAGTGTTACATAATCTGATTCATTTATTTAGCAATGTCTAATTTTATAGTGGTTTCCCCTCAAATATTCCTGGAAAATTGTTACATTACAATGGAGAAAATTATTTTATGTCAAAATCAATTCTATAAAATTTGCCTCCTACCCATTCAAGCTAATAGCCACTAGCTACACACACTGGTCCACGGGCACACACACACAAATACCCTGATCCCAAACAAAACAAAACAAACAAAAAAAGGTCTTCTTCCACTGTAACTAAGATTTGATTTCAGCAAACCAACACTGGGAGCGCCTAGAACTCAAGGAAGTGCACAACTTGTTGCGGCAATAAACGCTGGGCCACGGTCTGAACAAAGCATTACAAAGAAGCTCCAGAAACCCACAGGGCCCGTGGACAAAATGTTGTGTGCCGGCAATCAATTCTCCAATGCACGCTCATCAACCCTTTCCCAACCCTCTTCCCAGCCCCAGCAAGCACCCTCCAGGACTCCAGTTCCTAATCTGGTTTTCATTCCGGCCCCGCTCCCTCCCCTTCCTTCTCAACGACCGTGAATCAATCCCATCCCGGGCAGGAAACGAGACCCAGGGCAGCCCCCTCCGCCGCGGCGGAACAAAGGAGCAGAGCGCAGCTGCACGCGCGGGACGCCCCATCGGGTCCTGGACCCCCTTCTCCCCTGCCGCCGCCGCCGGGGCACGCCGCACCTGAACCCCACTCCCCAGGACGCCCCATTGTTCTCCCAACGCTTTCCTTCCCTGAGGCCACTCCGTGCCCTTCCCTAGAACCAGGGGGCCAGGAAACAGCTGTGGGCCAGAGAAAAGGAGGGGTTGTGGGTGAGAACGAGGAAGATCTGGATTCCACTCTGTCCACAGGTACAAGGAGGATGGGGAAAAGTAAGAGCAACTTAGTTTACAAGCCTTCTCTCCCACCCGCCCCCGAAGCAACTGCGGAGTCACGACCACCCCGCGCGACCTCCAGCGTGCGCGGGTTCTCGCCGCCGCGCCGCAGCGCCCGGAGGAGAGCGCCGCAACCCCCGCTGACCCGTGCCCCACGGCCTGCGGCGGGGCCACGGGGACGTCGGGCACAAAGGCGCGAGGCGCCCACTCCGCCGCCCCTAGCGGGCCGCGGCCGGTGCAAGCGGGCAGGGGAGAGGGGGGAAAGCGCTCGCGCTACCTCGCGGGGCCCCGCTCCGCCTCCTGGTCGTCCTCGCGTTCCGGGACGCGGGCCCACCGCGAAGCTGCGGGGCTCCCGCGGCGGCTGCTCGACGGAGGCTGCTGGGCGGACGCTGTCCCGCGGCTGCCGGCCCTTCGCGCGCCCCGCGCTCCCGCACCGCCTCCACGCGCCGCGCTGGGCTCCCGTGCGCGCCCGACTGCAGAGTGCTGGGCTGCTGCGGAGAGCTCGGCTGCGGCGGGAGGCGTGCGGCCACTCCCCTCTCCCCGGCAAACGGAGGGGCTGGCCGAGGGGCGGGGGCGGCGACCTCGCCGCCTGGGATTCGCCCCTCCGCGCGCGGGCAGGACCCGGAGCCACCGCCTCCGAGCCGACTCACCTCCGGGCGCCCGGTGCCGGCTGCACAGCGCCCCCCGGTGAGCGCGAGCGGCAGCCTGCGCACCCGAGGGCAAGCCTAGATGGGGCCAGGAACGGAAGAGAGGAAAGAAAGGGGAGGTGTCCTCGCCCAGCACCCACGGAGAGCACGGCCTTATACCTTTTTTACTCCTGAATTTACTGACGTCAAGCAAGAAATGTAATAACTGGGGCGGGGGAAACAACTAGGAGCCAGCCTGGGGGCAAATACCAGCAAAGACTGGCAGTGTTCTCAATTGTTCCTTCTGCCCTAGATAAAAAAGTTTGGCTACCAGAGAATATCAGCAAGGATTAATTTGACCGAAAGAGAATGGAAGTGTATTGAGTAGCAAAGTATGCTTTTACTTACAAGGTTTTTAATAACTCACATTATGCTAAGTAGACACTGGCCAATTCTCTGCTACAAAAAATGAAAGGTAGTTTAAATTTCAAATACCCATATGTGTCTGAAAATAGCGTTATCAGTGGCCACTGGGTAATGACCAATGATGGGGTATTAGTCTGCCTATTATTTAGGCATGTTGGAGGGGCCAGGGAGTCAGGACCTCCAGCTTCTCACTCCAGCCTGCCTCTTGCCTCTTTGTGGAATTTAGAACATGCCACTTGACCCAGGTCCCGGTTTCCTCATCCTGGAGGAGGGAAGGGTGCTCTTCCAACCTTACTCACTGGGTGAGGTGAGGATTACTTGGCTAAGGTGTTCAAAGGAATGTAGGCACAGTAATTATTACTCATGATTCTAACTCCTTTATCCTGTAATGAAATAAATTGCCATAAATGGGGCCAGGTTTAAATGGACTGACCTATATCTGGAAACTGTCACTAAAATGAGGTGAACCAAAGAATTCATACCATATATAGTAACTCTGTTCCCAGAGGCATAAGAACCACAGGCACTGGGATTTGTCAAATGTCACTAGTAGAGTTTGGAAAGGTGACAATTGCCCAGACTGTATCTGCTTGGAACTGTATCACCATTGATGACACTATGTGCATCAAATTCAGATCTGCAGAAGACATGATAATGGGGTAAGCTAAGGTATATTGAATATCAGGTACTGTTCCATTCTTGTTTAATCTTCACAGAAACCTGAGGTAGGGTTCTTTCTTTTTCTTATTTTAAAGACAAGGAAAGCCGAAACCAGAGAGGTCTTCCAGCTAATAAGCGGCAGTGGTGGTCTGAAGACATGTCCACAAATTCATTGACACTCCTCCCATTAAAGAGTGGAGTCTAATTGCCTTCCTCTTGAATGTGGCTGAACTTAGTGGCTTAATTCTAACGAATAGAACGCAGCAGAAGTGATGCTGTATGACTTCTGATTCTAGGTCATGAAAGGAGGTAGAGCTTTCACCTGGCCCTCTCTTGGAACACTCACCCTTGGAACATGGCTGCCATGCTATGAGGAAGCTCAGTCTATGTGGAAGGTCAGGCGTAGATATTCCAGCTGATGGTGCCAGCTGAGAACCCAGGCTACAGCCAGATACGTGAGTCAGTGAGCCTTTGAGGTGACTCCAGCCCTAGTCACTGACTGACCACAGTGCATAAGAGACCTGGCGAGAAAACCCAACTGAACCTAGTCGGTGCCCTGAATCAGGAGGCATAACAATATTGAGAGATTGTCTTTGGAGAGGTCATTATATAGCAGTTGACACTGGGCACAGTGGGAGAGATGGGATTTGAACCCAGGCAGTCTGACTCCAGTCTCCACAGCAATCACATTGCCTCAGACCTTGCTGACCTCGCCTGATGAACACCAGCCTTCACAACAGTGTATGGACCTGCTACACGAAGACACATTTAGGCTCACTTTTCCACTTTGCCCATCTGATTTCAAGTTCCAAACAGATGACCTATAGCAGCTTGGCAATAAGGAAGCCTCTGACTTCTGTATCTAGTCCAGCTTTCCAAAAAATAACAAGTTCAAATGGCAGGTTCACAAATACCAAATGTAAACAAATGGTTTGAAAGAGTGGGGAAACTATCAGCTTTTCATCTTTGAATAGGACCAAGTGTTCTTAAAAAGTGGGTTTGGGACAAGTATGTGCTGATAGAACTCCTGAGAAAGCTACTCTTAGGAAGATTTTGGAGCTCCTGCCCCAAGGAAAAGATAGGGGACCTAGTTATATGGAAACAATTCTTCCTCTAGAAGGACCTAGCATAGTGGGGACACTTATGGCTCTCTCCCTGTTTTTCAGCAAATTCAGAAAAGAAAATATTAGAAACTAATGATCATGTCCTAATAATCACTGAGAAAATGAACCAAGAAGCTATTAGAAGCCAAAAGTGCTTCTAGAGCAATGTGCTGCTTCTCTTTCAAAAACACCATTAACCTAGTTTTCATAAATCTCAAAATCCAAACTCCTGAAGACATACCATGAGGTTTTGAAATACTTTTACCTTCTTGGCCATTCTTTTCAAAAGTCAATCAATCAACAACTTTTGAATTTAAGAGAAGCAGATTACAGTTCTAGTAACTGTCAAGAATGGATAATAAATCCACCAACTACAAAAGCATTTTTTACTTTCCCATCAGCCTATTTAAAGGAAGTAGAATATATGAAGAAGCAGAAAGACTGTTATTATGATTTTAGGGTGAAAAACATAAATTATCAAATTATGGGAATAAAAAGAATATAAGAAGTGTACTTTACCACAATGAAAACATGTAATGATTTAAATTAAAACAAAAGAAATCCTGCCATCCTTGTGGGAAAATGTAGATATAAAAGCACATTTGTGTGTGTCCCAGGAAAAGAATTCCCACTGAGCGTGTAGGGTTTGTTGTTTTTCTTTTATCGTAGGTGTTTTTAACTTGAGTCCTTTTAAAAATAATTTTTTCTAAATTCAACTTTGGGGGAAATAAACAACAAAAGGACCACACTACCTGCTTCTACCTCATTTTGGTGCAGCAAAAGAACTAATGAGCCGGAAGTCATAATTTTACATGTTCTCACTGGCCCTATCTGCAGCTAGCTCAGAATTTTACCCAGAAGGCTCACGCTGCCTGTCCTGAGTTATTTTACATCATCTCTAATGTGTTAAGGGCCTCCAGTTCTAAAAAAATCTAAGAGCGCTCTGGCCATCTTTTCTCTCTTCATCTACCTACCCAAACACTTAGTTGTCACCCACTTTCCTTATCCTTTAGACCAAACCCAATTCTCACCTATTCCTGATCCTTTTCTTGAATTGGATCCTGCCTTCTCTTCCATGGTAACGTCTTGATGCCACATCCTCTCAGTACCTATTAATTTGTTCCAGGTTATAAAATCTTTCTAGTTGTTCTCTTATAAATGTTGTGCTTCTTCAACTACATGATAGATATCTAGATTAAAGAAGTAATTCATTTAGAAAGCTCCAGGCCCATGACAATAAGAACAATCTTAGAGAGCTTACCTGTTTTCAAAAGTGTTCTTGGGTGCCTGGTTGGCTCAGCTGGTTGGGAGTCCGACTCTTGGTTTCTGCTCAGGTCATGATTTTAGGGTAATGATCTCAGGGTCATGGGATCAAGCCCCGCATCAGGCTCCTCCCTCAGCTGGGAGTCTGCTGGAAATTCTCTCTCTCCCTCTCCCCCTTCCCCTCCCTCTGCTTTCACTCTCTCAGTCTCTCTCTCTAAAATAAATACATAAATAAAATCTTTAAATTCAGTAAACACTTAAATAGTATATCTTACATAGTTTCATGCAAAAGAAACCTTTTTTATGTATTTAAAGAGTGGTTTGAAAATAAATGCTTCATCATCTGCCTTCGGCTCAGGTCATGATCCCAGTATCTTGGGATCAAGCCCTCTGTGGGGCTCTCTGCTCAGCGGGGAGTCTGCTTCTCCCTCTCCCTCTGCCACTCAGCCTTCTTGTGCTCTCTCTCTCTGTCAAATAAATAAAATCTTAAAAAAAAAAAAAGAAAGAAAAATGCTTAATAAAGTATTATTTGAAATTCACATTAGGTAGTATAAAAAATATTTCTATGGCATTTTCAGCCTCCAGGAGAATAAACACTACTCTTACTCTAAGTATTTAAGAAGCTGGAGATAGAAAGTGGCTAGGAGAGGGGCGCATGGGTGGCTCAGTCGGTTACATGTCCGCCTTTGGCTCAGGTCATGATCCCAGGGTCCTGGGATTGAGCCCTGTGTTGGGCTCTCTGCTCAGCGGGGAGCCTGTTTCTTCCTTTCCCTCTGCCTGCTGATCTGCTTACTTGTGCTCTCTCTGTCAAATAAATAAATAAATAAATAAATAAATAAATAAATAAATTCTTAAAAAAAAAAAAAAGAAAGTATCTAGGAGAGTGGATCTTGAAACTCTCATCAAAAGAAAAAAATAAGATGATTTGTAACTACGATGATGATAGATGTTCACTGAACTATCAACTGGTGATCACTTTGCAATTTATACAGATTTTGAACTGTTACACTACACACCTCAAACTAACATAATGCTATGTCAATTATACTTCAATAAAAAAAATTAATTAAAAAAATTAAAACAGTAGATAAATGCCAACAAGAATCTTAGAGGATAAAATGGCTGATAGAATTTCTCCCGGGCAGGAAAATTCACTAAAGCTTTTTGAAGATTAAAAAAAGGAAGAATTAAAGCCCTCACAGATCGGTTCCTTATAGGTACTGGCCTATGGGAAGATCAAAAACAACTATTCTTCATAAAAACATAACAATGTAATTGAGCACTAAAATCAGGCAGGGAAACTCCAAGTGTAATTTTTCTCCTCCACAAAATTCATTTGTCCATAGCTCAGAATACTCTGATCCCTCAAATAAATTATAGACCCATTGCCAGGAAATTTAAATTGCCTGCATTTTTCCCCTTTGCATTCTGTCATTTGAACTAGTAAAATAATTGTCTTTTTTATTTTCTCTCAAGCTGTAGCATGTTAGTACCATTATGGCAAAACCTTGCTGTAAAACAATAAATCAACCTGAAGAATAGCTAGACTTTTTTCCAATCTTTTTTTAAAAGCATTTTCATTTTTCTAATGATAACTGGGGAGCTTGTCATCTCGTTGCTGAGGAGACTCGAGGAGGACTGCAAGGAAGAGCAAATATTATGGCAAAGGCAAAAAATACTGGCTGTCTATCCCAAATGAAGAGCCATTTAGCAAACATGCAAAATAAGACTTGGGTTCTGCTGCAGTCCCTAAAACAAAATGTCCATTTATTTGAGTCTAGTATATACATTCATCACAAGTGTCAGCATAGGAAAATGCTGGTAGAGAAAGATAATTGCTTAACAAAAAAAAAGGTTCGTTTCTTAACAACCAAGATGACATATAATCCAGGTTGAGGTACTACTGACTAAATAAATCAAAATTTAACTTGGAAGTATGAGCCAAGGCTTGGTAGCAGGTTTGAGAGCTGCTTCAGCAGTGTTCTCAATCTTAACATCTTCTGTACAAGATGAGAAACTCCATGAGGGCAGAATTTTTATCTCTTTGGTTCACTGTTGTGTCCCCAGAGCCTAGGAACATTCAAGATATTCAATAAACATTGTTGAACTGGTGAACGAATTTCATATATTATTACTTTAAGTAAATTCAACCAGCCTGTCATCTCAGTTAGTTCCAGATGGATCTTAGAGCAATTTTAAAGACTTTCTCAGCAAGGTAGAACAAAACAGGTCCTATGATGGCTTCACAGTGGTGATCTACTTCAATTCCGAATAAAGCTGGAAAAACTTTAAAGAGAGTTGCATCAAGGCAGAGTCCACCTTATACAGAGGAAGAAGTGGACCCCATGAGCCAGGGCATTAAAAAGTAACCAGCTTCCAAAGCAAGCAGAACTTCTACTGAAGAGATGAATAACCTCTTTTCCCATCAGACACACCAAAATGTGGGCGTTTCTCCTCAAATCCACACATGTCAATATGACTAAAAGAAGGGAGCAGACGTTTATGTCTTTGACCCCCTGGGGCCCTCTTGCCAAGCCTGCCCTCACCTGCCCCAACCCTCATCTCAACAAGTGGGTGCTTGGCAAGTTCTGCCCAAATCTTAGATGACCCTGACAGAGCTCAGGGTTAAATGCCTTCCTCAAATACCTTCCTCTGGGGCCCTGGGTCTATAAATTGCTTCAAAAGTTCCTACTCTCCTGAAGTCTTCTTAAAACTTGTATGAAAACTAGCATCTCCTCGGGGAGGGGTCCTGCAGGATCTAGCATGCTTCTACAAGTCCACAGTTCCATTAAATGGAAAAGCATGTTAAAAACTTTTCAATTTTCTTTGTGAATCTTTATCAACCTAAAGCAGTTATCACCACCCCAATTAAGCTTGGGCATGGGAAAGAGAATCTCTTTATTTCTTGGCACATGGCCTCTTCCATGCCTAAATGGTTTAGTCCCACTGAGTGATTTTGATTCATATGTAAATACTCTAGATTATCAGCCACAGGAGACGTTCTACCTTGGGGACTCTCATTCTTGCCTGTGGTCAGGCATCATATACCAAGGCCAAAGAGTGAAGTAGATGACACTTGACCTACATTAAGAAGTATTTGAGTGCCTACTCAGTCCCATGTTGGCTCCATCACTAGGATGCCATGGTGAACATGATGGTCAAGATCTGGAACCTTCCAGGAATGTATGGTCTAGCTTCAGGTCTTTGGCACCTTCATCACGTGTATATAACTCCCCTTTCCTTTGTAATGCCTTCCAAGTCCTACAGGCAATGAGATCCCTGATACTGCCCCTAGACACCTCTAGGCCTCAGCATCTGCTTATCGGTCTCTTTCACTATCCTGAGACAATCTTAAGGACAGAATCACATCTTATTATTTCCTTATTCCCACGTTCAACATAGTTCCTGGAACATAGCAGGTACTCAATAAATTCTTGTTGCATGAATGAATCCAATTTTTTTCCAGTACCTTCTTTCATGGGTCCTGCATAACTCTTATTGCTTAACTTGAAAAATTACCTCTTTCTCTCATAGCAAACCTCACAAAATTTAGTGTAGTATCCTCTTCTAATACGCTTAAATACAACAAATAGGTATAAATATTTTTAAAAGCCATTTTTCATTTTTAATCCATCTTGGAACTGACATCTCCTATGCTTCTGGTATACATTTTCATACTTTGATGCTAAAGGATTCTTATTTCTGTAGAAACAGATACCCTAGGCTGACCTCATTCAGCTTATCACAAATGTTCCCCATTGCTTTCTATCTCTACTGCAGAACCAATGCATATGTTTTCCCCAGCCTTCCTGCCCAAGTCAAATCATAAATATTTTTAATCTATGAACGTTTAAACTCAAAAAGATTTATTGGGCCACTTTAAATACTTATTTCTTGCTTACATGGGACTGAAAGATCACAATGGCTCAGGATCAATTGCATTTCATCTTTTCAGTACTTATTTCACAGCTGAGCACTTCTCAGAATTATGAACATGAGTCCAGTCCCTGACAAGCCATAGCAAAGGCCAAAAGAATGAGCAAAATTACCCACCCTGGAACCCACATGGGATAGCAGGGACAGAATAGGCAGCATCTGCTGTGACTTATTACAGCCTACATGTTACACTAGGCCCCAGATCAATCCTAAAACGGAAGTCTTGTGTTATGGGTCTTTCACCACAGGAAAGCAACATAAACATCCATTCAACAATAACACTCCATAAATCTCTGCCCCAATTATAGAACTATATCTCATGTGGTGCCAATAAGAAAGACAGATATCTCAAAACAGCAGGAAGAAATTACTGTTTCATGTGCAGAAACATTTAATATCACTGTAGAGAAATCTTTTAACATAAGTAAGACGTGGAACTATCTGCCTCAGGATAAATCCAAAATAAGGAAGACTCTCTCCAAATAGTGTCTAATAGATTTTTGTATTTTTTAAAAATAGGTGAATAGGAAGAAAATAAATTATTTCTAAAACTGTAGCTACATGCATAGGCCATACCCATGGCATCCTGATTATGGATAGA